>NW_020455599.1:4579666-4651534 GCF_003342845.1 Nothoprocta perdicaria | reverse complement strand
TCATTGCAATTTTTTTCTTGAAAATTCAGAAATAAAAAAAAAAAAAAAAAAAAAAAAAAAAAAAAAAAAAAAAAAAAAAAAAAAAAAAGGAAAAAAAAAGGAGTCATGGATAAATCTCACCCAAAATAGAAGACTCCATGTAGGAAACCAAAATTTAATCTGACACACTCTAGTGGTGACTTTGGAGGTTTTGTCTGGGGTTGCTAGACCACACCATGAGCAGAAGCAACAAGTGGAGGAGAGTGCAAGTGCTGCTGCTACAGAGCAGAGGGAGTAGCCCACCTTRTCGGGATGCAGGAGGCAGCAGTGGAGCATCCGTCAAAGCTGGCAGCATCCCTGCTGGAGGAGCTGGTCCCATGAAACATTTGATGCTGCCTAATGCCCAGAGCAGATCTTCTCCTGCAGAAGTCAGTGGGCCAGAGAAAGAGATGTCACATGCCTGCTTGGGGGTATGAGAAGAAATTTAGGTGGATGGAATCCACTTGTTGAACAGCGTTCTGACCTAGGAAAAATTGCTACTAACCAGGTTTGCAAAGTAAACACATACTAATATGCTGTATGAATTATGTTATCTTCTATGATAATATCATTTTTTTTTGTTTGAGAAATACACCAATCCGTGTAACTTCATATTCCCAGAGAATGTTGAACTACTAAGTAGGAGAGAATTATTATAAAGGTGACCACGATACTTAAATTCAAAACGCCAAAATACTGACAGTGATTTAGCCAGGCACTTGTAGCTACCTCAGAAAGTGTCTTGTGTCAACTCCACCCTCCCAACCACTTCATCTAACTTGTGCTAGATAACATTTTCCCCAAAAATACTGTGCTCTGGGACTTGCTGTGACTCTCTCTTGTCAGTTAAAGCACCACCGTAGGTGCCTAGAGGGATGGCAGCATCTTTTTACCTAGGTTCGTCTCCAAGAGGGAGAATTACGTGAGGATAAGCACAGCACGTGGCATGCTAGCTTCCATCTTCCCTGCTCTCAAGTGCAAAGGCTGTTTTCAAGTTTATGGTAATGATGAGGCTTTTAAGACTCAGATGTGTTTCTGTCTTGTAAGACAAACAAAGCAAGATTATTTAGGATATAAATGCTGATTGTTCATTAGGAAAGCTTTCTGCCAAGTTCCAAACCCTCTTGGCTCTGCCTGAGCTGTGGAGTATGTTTGAATTTATTAAAGCAGAGCAAGTTTTTGACTACAGGAAATTTATTTCAGCACTTATGTAGCTGTTCAAAACAAAATAAAACTTCTTACATTCTCTCAAACTTCAAGAAATTTTGAACTGCTCCTTTAGGATCTTTATCTTGTCTCATCTTTCAGCCTTTCATAACAGCATAAATAAAGTTAAATAAAGTTAAAATAGTAAATGCTTACTTATGGAGACTTTTGAGCCTGGTGCGCAAGGGAATTCTTGAATTAGTGCCATTCACCAGTAGACTGGCACTGATACTGCACAAATACTCTTAAACCACACTCTCCTCAAGATCCTCATGTTGATTTCTAAACCTTAGGCATTATGTTGTCCCTGTTGTAGCCCCAAAGACCTTGGATAGTTTTTATCCCCACTCGGAGAACCCTCACGTTTTTTAGCAACAAGGCTTGATTCATATACASGGCCTACAGTGCACTGGGTGATTTTAAAACCAGAAACAGACAAACAGATGTAAACAGGATATTTTCTTGGTGAAGAAGAAAAGATTAAAATAATTTTTTTCATGACAGGATAATGTACTACCTAATTCTAATATTTCAGCATTCAAAATAATTATGATGGTACTGACACACACTCATTCACTGACCATGGACAAGCCCAAGTCTGGACTGCTGTTAGTGTGTCAGCACAGTAGGCAAGTAGTCATTGGCTCTCAACAGAGGAAATGCTTTTTTTTTAATTCAAATTCATTCTCCTTTAAAACAACTACTTTTGCAGAGTCTGAGAAGTTATGTTGTTGCTCTYCTACATCTGTGTCTGGTAGGTAAGGAGGGATAAGGCCTGGGCGTTCTGACTTCTTATAGTTCCTATATTAGTTAGGAGATGCAGTGATTTTCCAGATTTTAACATAATTTCCCATCATTTCCTTTCCCACCCAGGCCTCGCCAGCAAGAGCCAGCATTGCTGCATCCACAGCAAGTCTGTCAGACAGCAGAAACTTCTGTGAGAAACAGGGTTGTGGAAACTCATGACAGCTGAACCCTCATTTACGGTAATGAAGCCTACAAGGTGCTGGCCACCACTGCAATTACAGAGTGCCATAGCAAAAGGATGTGTCCAAAGAATGTGCTCATTCAGCGGCACGCTGCAGACACTTCACCCAAATGAGATTTGGCAGGAAACTGAGGGCTCAAAAATCCATTAGGGAGCAACACTTCTCCCTCTTCTGCATAGGGACGTCTGTTCTCTTCAAATTCAAGAGAACTGTCTGTGTAGGAACAATTATTTTGTATCTATGCTAGCTTGTTGCTATTTCTTTGGTTTCTCAATAGCTCATTTTTTAAAGTACTTACAAGATAAGCTGTTTCATAAAAGAGAGAGCTAATGCATAAGTAGGCACAGATACACATACCTATTCAACGTCACTAAAATTCACACGTGCTTATAAAACCTGGAGCAGCTGGATCAATCCTTAATGTAATGTAATGGCGCTGTAACCGAGTTAAATTTGATCATGGATCTTCACAGTCTAAAACTGAATGTCTTTACTATCAGTGCTTTAAAGCAGCAAAGATTTTATAAGGGAAAAATCTCTCATGGTTCTTATCCATTCACTGTTGACTTTACAACTTGGTTTCATTCCAGGATGAATGCAGGGAGGCTGGATGAAGGCAGATATACAATCATAATTAATGGAGTAAGAGGTTAAAAGCTGTATCAACTTAGACATGCAGTAGAGCTGCTCTCTAGACTCAATGTTTATTTAGTCCTAACCTCACAACTGCAATTAAACCCTAGCTCTGCCTTCCTATATACATACTCTTCCGGCCCAGTACCTTTTTGCTTTAGTGTCACCTCTGGACTATGCCAGTGGGATTTAGTGGAGGACATTTCCACTCCAACTGTCATTGTCCCTATCACCTGAAGGCTCACACCCAACAAAACATCCAGTGATTCATCCCTGCAGCTTGGAAAAGCAACATTATCTGCTCAGGAATTCCAGAGTCATTAGTCACTAGTCTGCTGCTCTTTCATCACGTGCTTTCCCTGTCTGACTTGTCCAGTGTCTGTGGGCCAGCACTCATCTAGTGGATTCTCTGCTACTCATTGCTTTTTTATCTTCTCTAGATATTTGGTTCTGGGTGCTTCAAGTGTTGATGTGTGTGTGTGTATGTGTGTGTGTATGTGTGTGCACATGTTTGTTTTCTTACTGAATGATTTTCTGGCCAAATTGCCTCATGCAGTGAATCTCATTGTGCTGCCAAATGTTTCCTTTGCCGCTATCACACCATATAGCCTATTCTTTCCACTCAGATGCAATAACCACAGATAAAAACTTTGTGAGAAGAAAGCTCAGAGGGAGCTTGGAAAAAAAACACCGAAAGATAAAAGAACTTACCTCTGAAAGGTAATACATACTGAAATGACACTAACTTGCAGACCTGTTGTTCCAYAGGTTTCTAGGGCTGATCTTGAAGCACCAAGTGAGCTGGTGCCTTTTCTTGCTCCAAAATCCCTCTACAAAGAGACCTGCTAAAGGAAATGGCCCAGTAAACAGAATAAAACCATAGCTGACTTCATATTAATTGTCTTTTTGTGTGGAGTATCTGACTACTTCTTCAGTGATGTAAAAATACTCTCTAAATATGCCTAAAGTTAGATGTTAAAATAAGCTCAGCCTTCATGAGATGTTAAAATAAGCTCAGCCTTCACGGAGTTATTAAGGAAAAATCTTCTCAAACAAATCTTGTGCTTGGTACATACAACTTAGAGGAAACCTGATAGCTGCTCTGTGGTGCCTGTCACAAATACTTTGGAGGAAGCAGGAATTATCACTATACACAATGGGAATGTGTTTAATTTAGATTATTATTAGATTTACATCAGGAAGAACACATTTAAGACATCTTCTTGGGCAAGAGTCTTTTTTTTTTTCCCTAAAATCACATAGCAGCTAGTAAAGTTATAACCAGTAGAGGCAGTGAGAATATAAAATAATACAGCTCTACAACCTCTAATAGATCTTGAATCTCATCCTAGTGGCCTACATACATTTAATCAACTTACTAGCAACTCAACTTCTAACTGCTTTGTATTATTTTTATGAACCATTTTGCAAAATTACAAGTTAATTTTCAAACAGATTTTCAAAGAGTTTCACAATTATCATCTTCAGATATCTAAGTATGGGTCATAGAGTGACTCATACTACAAAATTACATAATTAGATACAAACAAGCAAAATTTAGGATGCCTGATAAAATATTTCTTTTTCACAAGCCAGAGAAGGAAATCCAGTGACATCCTGAGAAGATGGATGGTATCCTGCAATTAAGGAACTTTGCTCCTGCAAAGAAGGCATTTCCCTTTCCCTACTGCATTGCTTACTTATTTGTGGGAAAAAAAAAMCCCACAACAGATGGGTTATTTCTTGAACAATATAATCATGCTAAACTTGGCTAATCTGCTTGACTGATTTAGGGTGGTAGTCATCAGAGGGATCAGGAATTAACCGTTATCACCACTTTGTTGCAGAGATGGCAAAATAGGCTATGGAGGGCACATGAACAGATGGGTTTGGTCTGAGGCACTATTTTTTACCATGTGCTGAAGTAGCCAAGGTCCATATGTCTTTTGTGCTTTGTATAATAGGCCATCTTATGGGTGGGTTCCCCCAAAAGAAGCAGGAAAAAGTGAGGGCTAATGTAGTGAAGGGCCTCCCATTGCTTCTTTAGAAGAACTATGAARCCACTTGTTGCTGGCTTAGGTTCTAAGAACAAATCTTCTTTGCTGTCCCCATAATGCTTCTGTCTAACACAAGATAATAACACAAGGACAGTAAAGTAACATTTCATTCATTTCAAGCAGTTTTCATTTTCTTTCTCTTCTGTTCTTTATCCCAGTTAACTCACYGGGGAGTGCCTTTCATGAAAACTAGTTCCTAAATCAAAAT
Source organism: Nothoprocta perdicaria (assembly GCF_003342845.1). Taxonomy (NCBI): domain Eukaryota; kingdom Metazoa; phylum Chordata; class Aves; order Tinamiformes; family Tinamidae; genus Nothoprocta; species Nothoprocta perdicaria. Next base: position 4,646,423 of record NW_020455599.1, on the reverse strand, counting down.
TCCCTTTATTACCACAATACCATTCGCTATATGCACTGGTTTGAATCTAATTGCGATATGCATTTTTTGAAGCAGATACATTCTTATAACAATTGATATGCTAAATAATCTACACAAACACCGTAAGAATTAGATTTCCTCTTCAACTGAGCGATTGAATCTTTTTTTTTTTCTTTCCATTAGCAGGTACGGTCTGACAGAAGAACCCAGAACAACTGAACCCAATGTCTTAAGAAGCATTTGTACCTCTTTTTCCAAAATTATATGCCCATGCCAATATGAATTTCTGCGAATTAAGGTATGTTGGTGATAACATTTTGTGCTTGAAAAGGACGTTTTCCTACTCTCGACTTTTTCCTTGCTGTATTCTCAAATTTCCTCAGACTTCATTCTTGGTGTTTGAGATGCCCTGAAAAAGTTTTGGAAGATTTTTTTTGCTGTTATTATATAAAGTGGATATTATAGATTAAAATACTACAGATACAATTCTACAAGATCTGAAAATACCAGTTGCACAGAAAGCCATCTGGAAAAAAAAGAGTGAGAGGGAAAAAAAAMCAGCTAATTTGGTCTTGAGATTGACAATGAAGAGGGACAAGGGTTTCCATCTCAGATTTAAGGAAATAAAAGTAATTTTGGATAGAAATTGCAATACATATTGCCTGCATACTGCAGAGCACTCAAATAGTTCTATACATACTCAAGATAGAAAGTTTCCTCTATTTTTGCTTAATCAATATTTTTAATACTTTATTTGGTTCAGATGTCCAGCAATTGATGTTTTAAGTCAGATCTGCACAGCTGTACCTGACCTATTTAAGAACATTTTCCATTAGCCTCACATTGCTCACGCTTTTGGGAAAGAGCAGCTTTCTGGGGATTTGTGACCATTTGTTCCGGTGTCATCTTTAGTGATATTAGATCTGTTTAGACAGGGACTTTTTGACACAAATATTGCGTAAAGCATAAATATAGCACGACATCCTCTGTGGCTGATTGTTCAGTCACAGGGCTGGATGCTCTCACTAAACAAAACCAGGAAATGGTCAAAAGCATCTTGGAAAAGAAGGCAGGGGATAAAGAGGTAACCTTTCCCTCACCTCATACAGGCAGGACCAAGAATATAGGCAAGATTTTTTTTTTTTTTAAATTGAAGCTTTATTATTCCTTCAAAAATGCCACTAGAAATACCATACAACATTTTAAAGCTTATTGGTCTTCCCATGAGCAAATCCCTTGCATCCAGAGGGGACTGATAGCGAATGTTCCAGTCTGGATGGAAACCTGTCATCAAACCCTTCTGGATTCATAACACTGATGAATTAAAAACATGCAGTGCTTTCAGAAGAGCTATTTCCACCTATTGAGCCAGGGGTATAAGGCACATTTACTTCTTGCTGCCCTTTTACAGGGCACTCCACATTCAGAAGCAGAGCCGGTCTCAGCGTGCCCTGGCTCCCCGTTCGTGTCCTGCGCCTGCTCGCAAGGAGTCTCACGACTCGCTCCATGGCCATCCTGCTGTGGGGGTGGATCCTCTCTTGTCCTCCATGGGTGCAGATCCCCTCTCGTTCTCCATGGGTACGCGCCTCCGCTGGTCCCTGTGGAGGCCGTAGCAGCCCCACATGCCTGAGGCGATGGGCGCGCGCTCGGCCATGCCGGCCTCCGTGCCGCGGAGCAGCTGTGGTGCGAGAGGGAACCCGGCTCTGCTGCTCATCACAGCAGCTTGCGTTAAACTCCTCCTCAGAGCACCAGGCACAGACAGATGAGGTTGAGTTCACCTGCACACAAGCCAGGATTTACTCAGCCCGTTACACGCTGCGTCTCTTGCAGGCGCCTGTCTCAGCTTCCCAGCTCTTGGAAGAGGGGAAGAAACAGAGAGACAGAAGCTGAGGACTCCTGAGCTTTAATTTGACTCCTGCTATTGACTCATCATTTGCCATGGCTTAATCATTTAACCTCTTTGCCTTTAGCTGCCTCACTGCAAAGGGCCGGAAGGGCTGGCTCTGGCCAGACAAGGCAGCTGTACTCAGGAAACAAGCCCGGAGAGCAGCTCCCTCCAGGGCAGCCGGCCAYGGGCACAGAGAGCAAAGTGCAAGGGGCAGATTTGGACTCTGACCTGCCATATACTGTTACTAAGCTTTAACCTTTGGAAATGATTTCCCTGAGCCCTGGTAGCACAACTCCCTAGAGCTGACAGAACGCAGACACAGAGCTGCGCTCTCTTTCCTTCTCAGAGCTACAAATCCCAGCTTAGCTTTGCTCCTGTGGTGTGGCCCTGCTGGAAGGGAGGTGGCGACTGGCTGTCATGTCTCCCCTGATACCAGCAGGTCATGGGAAAAGCAACAGCTACCAGTTTGAACCACGAAACCCAGCTGTGCCACGGAGGGACAGCCGAAGCAAGGGACAGACCTGTCTCAGAAAGCATCCAAGAGATATGGCCAACTCCTAGGATCTCCTAGGTACCCACTGCCACACCAGGACATCTACATCAAGAGAAGCTGCTCTGCGCAGAGCTCTGCCCAGAAACAGAATGAAGGTTTAGGTTAGTGTGCTGCAGTCTGAAGACTTCCCTCCTAGCAAAATTATGGGATAAAATTTGCATTCTATGACCACTGTTAAGGATTTCTCTAAGAGACGTGGACAAGCCTAGCATGTAGTTTTGTGAAGGTTAGGTCCCACATAATATAACTAGCACAATAACTGTATGGCTTTACCAGCATTAACAACACTAGACTTTTAATTCTTCTTTGTAGTTTCTAGATGTAATTCTGTTATAGTCACATTTCCACCACAGCCCTAAAAACAAGGCTAGAGGTTGTCATTTAATCCTTTGGCTGCRGGAGCTGCAGCTCTGCAGAGCGTTTGATAAAAGCATGAAGGCTGGCAACACAAGCACCTGCCAACACAAGACTTGCCAATATTAACAGACAGAAGAGAAGCAAAAACATTTCAATGTGCCAATGAAGGAACTGAAATGCTTTTTAACTGAGGGGTATCTTTCTACTTCTATTCAGCCTGGATGAAAGTGGAAGAGGGAGCTGAGCAGTTCTGGCCAACACTGCTATACTAAGCAGAGCTTGAACACCTGCCAGGGGACCGGCTGGCTGGCTGCTTTACAATTCCTGTCACTCTTGCAGGGACACAGCGGTGAAGCGCCCTACAAGGGTAGAAATCAAAACTCTGACATACATGTATGTGCCACACATGCCATCCTTATTGGGCACCTTCCATGGGAAGGTCTGTGTCTCCATCTATAATCCAGGGTCAGCAAGTATGCCCTGTGGAAGAARTGCTGTTGGTGTGGACTAGAACAGAAGACTTAACTTCTTTTTCTTCTCCAAAAGGAGTGGAGCAGAGGTCAGAAGAAGAATATCAATCTAGTAATTAAGAATTAGCTTTGGGCTTAGAAAGTCTTCTTCCATTCCCAGCTCCTATTCTACCCTTATGAGTTTGAATTCGATGCTTTGGAGAAAGCCAACAAARGAAATAAAGAACGTGCCACCTATTCATGTGCCTGAAATCCCATCAAAATTGCCAAAATAGGTATGATGTGCCTAACCATCTTCTCAGAGGTGGCCTTTACTATCTGTACTGCCACGAAAGTAAAGATACACATAGCCTACACAAGCTCTTGAAAACTCCCATGCTTTGGACTCATCATTATGGAGATTATTCTTACATGTTAGTTCCTGTCCCAACTAGAAAATGCGGTGTAAGATCTTCTTGGAGATTTTTTTTCCTAAAACTCTCCTACAGCATTTGTTGCAGCAGGAATAATCTGGTTTTAGGAAAAGATTTCAGATTTCACACTTTTTAGAGAGGAAAAAAAGTCAAAGCCTGCTGATTAAAAGTCCAATTAAAAGGTAGTGACTAATATGCCACATGAGAGATAAGAAGGGTTCAGATCAGCTGCTCTTTGTAGAGCCTGGATTCCTGGAGGAATTTCATCAATACTGTACCAGAGCAGTGAGCTATGTGTATTAAATCCTTTGAACTTTATACAGTATCATACTATATACTGTCCCATGTATTCGTATCAAACACAGAGATCATCATGTAAAAAAATAATAATACAATCTGTAATATAACTGTTGTCCAGCCACATGCASAAGGACATTCTGCTGCACAGTGGGCTTGCAATCTGTTATGGCTCAGGTTGGCACTGAAGCACTAGCTRCCCAATTCAGTTGGACATTTGGGCAGGCAGTAATTGCATGTGGCCAGGCTGAAGGGACATAAGCAGACAAAAGTTTAGGAAGTGGAGAACAAACTCCAGGCTCAGAGGAAAAACAAACGTGGAATAAAACCACAATCTTGCTTTGTTAATCTGTGGATATCCCTGGCAAATGCACTCCAAAGACAGGAGGCACAATATACATCAATACACCTTGAGAAGACAGAACACACAATATGATCAAAATCTCAGAGTCTGCAGCCTGTCACCTAGCTAGAGAGACAGAATTGTTTTGTGACAACAACTGTATTGGCAACCACTTGCAGGCAAGTCCTGCTTGTCCCRGTCTGTCAGACGCCTGGGAGGGAACCCTGAGCAGCCAGAGGTGACTGTGGTCGGTTGTGGCCATCAACCTATCCTGCCTCTGTCATCGTGAGGGCTGCTGTCAGGATGGCACGAAAAGAAGGCTGAAGGGTAGAGGAAAGGAAAAGCCCAGGCATAGGTGAGGCTCCCTGGAGTGGAAGTGGCTCATTGGAGCACCTGGGGGTCTCCAGAAGTAAAGCCTAAGATCAAAAACGAGCGCTGAAGCACAGGACTTGGGCGGCAGGTACCRGCTGCTGCCACGGCTGCTGAAGCCCCAGGGGGCTGGAAGTCAAAGGGCAAATCACTGCGACTCACAAATGCATGAAGGGCTGTCCCCTGCCACGCTCTCTGGTGTCACTAAGCAGGCACGTTTCATAGCTTTGTCAGCAGTGTGAGAGCACGGTGGAGAGGACCTCAGCAAACATAAGGAAATGTAGGAAAGTCCATCAATCCTGGCACCTGACAGGTGCCAAAGGCAAAGATCCAGAGAGACTTATAGCTCCCAGAGGAGATACAGGTGTCTTTACAGACACACAAAATACCAGGAAAGAGAAAAATACAATAAAGCATTCACGTCAAAGCACTCACAGTGTGTGCATGCCTCACCGCAGCCTGTTACTGGAAGGCAGTACAGATACCAACAAGACCTCCTTCTACAGCAGCCAGGAGATATTTCTATCCTGATATTAAAAGAAAAAGAAGTCTTTGCATTTATAATACACCAGTGCTTAATTTTACTCAACTTGGAACCTCAAGCAGCAATTAAGAAAGGCACAGACACATCCCATAGCAAATATTCGAAATGTAGTGACTGCTCAACAAACTCACTGTTGATTGTGCATTATATATACCAATACAATAAGAAAATTCAGGAAAAAATAGAGTCTGCTGACTTAAAGAAATTGCAAACCCCAATCACTACATAAGTGAAAAATTATTAAGTCCTATGCTTACTTACAAAAAAAAAAAAAAAAAAAAAAAAAGGCAAGGGGTATTTGTTTACTACACAGTAGCTGTTTTGAAGCTGGCCTGCTTGCAGCAACAGTTCTGGAATACATGTGTGGAGCCAAGGGCGATGCAGGGGGCTGTTCCAGCTGGAACAAGGATGCTGACAGCAGCTACAAGGAAACAGTCTCAACAGCAACTCTGAAAACTCGGAGAGTATGAAACAGGAACAAACATGAGCAAGCTCTTAAAGAGTAAGAAGATTTTGCTCTTACACAAATATGCTTACTAATTTAAAAAAAGGTTGGAAGAGAAATAAACTTAAATTACATTTTCTCAATAGAAAAGTTCCCAAATATCCTATAAGCTATTGATGTGCAATTTGTAAAGCTGATCACACTTGCTTTTTTTTGTAATTGTGGATAATTCTAAATTCTTGGCTGCTTTGGTTGCACTGAGCTAAAATCATTACACATAACTAAAACACATATAAATGGTATTTTTAACATTGCAAGGATTTTCTTACTAACGGTTGAAGAGAATGGCTTATTGCACCGCTGTCTCAGAGCTGTGAGGAACGCAGAGATGAAGCRTGTGGACTTCTGGGGGCTGCTTTGCATCTACTTCCTCTTCTGTGCTCTTCCTGGCTGCCATAAGGACACGTCCCCGCTACTGTTATCTTGCTCGCCAGTCCACAGCTGGGACGCCTGTGCTCAGACATGCACATGTCTGAACTTCCTCTAGTTCGGCCCCTAATTTTTTAGAATTCAGGCATGCAGACAAATAAACAGGATGGAGCTTTACAGAGAAATTCTCTGCTAGAGACACCTCTCCTCGTCCCTGCCAGAAAAGTAGGCTTTTGATCTCCAAATTGGCCTRAATGATGTGTCCAGCTTACAGAAGGAACAGCATTAGAGGCACACAGTTATCTGAGATAAATATATCCACACTGAAAATCAAAAAAATTAAAGAGTGCAAGTGCTACATATAAAGATTTTTTTTTTCTGCTTTTCAACTCAGCAGTTATCACTAATACCTGTATAAGAACTTCTCTGGAATGCATATGAAAAGGCACGAGCAAAGAGCAGCTAAATCTTTCTGAAATGGAATTGTTGATCCTGCATCATGGTTGAGCTCTCCCTACTGCATCAAACCCAGTGCTACCACAGAAGGGTGAGGCGTGGGTGGAGACAGGGCCCAGGGCCCTCCATTGCCCAGCTGCTTGGGAAGGTTCACCTGCTCTCCGAGATCCCTCTTCCCTGCTCCATGTACCCCTCCTGACAAAACGATCACCTCAGGAGCAGGGCCCAATTAGCTCTGTGGCCATCAAGTGAGAAGTAAGATKTCCTTGTCATGGTGAAAGATGCTTTATGGAGGGCTTAATTCTTGTTCTCTCAAGCTCTGTTGAAGGTGGCTATGTACTTTAAATTCAGGCTTTGAGAGCTAAAGCTCTGYAGTTACTCCCACTGCAAGGCAGCTGCACACAAGGAGTTTTGGCAGCCTGGGTTCATTTTTGAAGCCAGGTGGCCTAAAATGAGTTTTGCTGGGTTTTGCCTGGGATAAATCTCAAGATCTGGGATGGATGCTGAAAACTTTTTGGGGGTAACTTAGCTGGATGCAAGTCCTTGGCATATTTCTGGAGGCAGCCAGTGGGCTGGGTGCTCTGCTCTGAGGAGGAAGAGCTAAGGAATCTGTATAGGATTTGCAGGCACCGCTGCTCAAGATCCGGACTTGCATGCATCTTACAGAAAGCCAATTACACTGGAGCCTATGTGCAGTGATGAACTAGTACGACAGAACAAACCTCGGACAAGCAACACCGCTATTTGCTTTGTCTCAGAGCTTTGCTATAGAGCTTGAAAAGTAGCAAAGGGAAAACTTAAAATATATTTTGSGGGTAGGGAGATGTGTATCGAGTAATTAGATAGCAGAACTCTCTACCACATACATCACAGACACCAAGATCTTAATAGGAATCAAAAGCCTCAGACAGTTTTAAGGAATGACAAAAACATCCAAAGGTATTCTAAAAAAGCAAAGTGAAACAAACACCACCATCCTGGATTTTTTGAAAGAGCTACAAATCGTCAGGCTTCATAAACTGAAGCCAGCACTTTGCAGGAGAGCTGATTCTGTGCTCAGAGCCCCTAGCAGGCTWTCATGCATTTTGCTTCTGGCCTTTGTAAACAACCAAAACTGGACTAAACAGATCAATGGCCTGATAATTGCCCAATGCCTGTTTTTATTTAAACCTAATGAACTTTAACTTACAATAACACATATTTCTACTTTCCAAACCTTTTCTGATGTAATATCTAAGTATTAATTTTATGTAAAAATCTATACATTTATTTTAACTACTTAATTTTTAAATGTTACATCTATTTTATTATTTTTTTAAAATAATCTCAATAGAGAGATATAAATAAAACATCAGTTCAAAGCATCCTGATTAATAAGCAAATAAATTAACAGATCTCTGGGAACCTTTTCATTTGAAACCAGACTTGAAAAGGAGTCAAAGTGATCTATGGAGACAGAGAAAATACTATCCCCTTGTGCTCCCAGGAAATTAAATCAGAAGAAATATATCTTTAAAATCAGTTTATTTTGAGCAAATTTGATCTACTGACTTTTAGGGGAAGAAAACCCTACCCTTTTCATCAAAACTTCCTACTTTTATACTGGTGAAAGAGAAAAACAAAAGATATTTTTTCTGAAGTTTGCTAATCTGAGTTTAGTCTAGAAAAGTTCTTACATTTTCCTTGCGTTTTTGCTAGCAAAGAAACAGTTATTTTAGCAAGCCATTTCTATAAACCCAATGCTCCAGAAAGAAATATATTTCACAGAGCTTTCTGAATCCTTGCCCGCTCATTCAGGYGTTGGGAGGACGGTTGCAAAGTCAGCGGATAGAGCAGGTCCTGGTTCCCTTGTGCATGGCAGACCTCTAGCACAGCCACCAGCTCACTGGAGTCACAGCCCTCTTCCCGTAGGAGTGCGGATCACAGGGAACCTTCTGGCCTGCACACTCGCTCTAGGGAGACAACAASAAGGATCCGTGAGACGAGTAGCATGGATGGAACCAACTCGGGAACACAGTTTTGGACAACTGTGAAGCTGTAGTGAAAGAGGACTATAGTTATGAATAGTTTAGTTATGAGTAGTCATAGTTACGAGTATTCAGTAACCAACTCTGCACACTGGCAATGGTCAGAAGCCTGCCAGGCTGCAGGGAGAAGTTGGAGGTAAATTCACCTTTCTTCCCTTTCTTATTTCATATCTGCTAAGGATAATGCTAGCATTAGAACATCGTTTTATCAGCGTTTCTCAAGTCTTTCAATTACTCAAATTTGCCAGACATTAGTGAATAAAATTGATCTACAGATCACTGGTGAGACTGAATCATGGCCCCAGTCCATCTGGCCGGCCAGCAGAGCCTGCAGCAGCCACTGGTGGGGGAAGCACAGAGTATGAAATTACTTTTGCACAGTCTCTCTCCAATACACGGACTTGTGCCATCCCTCCCGTAATCATAGTGTAGGAGCCCGCTGTTTTGCTCAGTGGCACAAGCAATAAGGGGTGAGTTTCACAGGCTGAAAACTGTCCTCAGCGTGCCTTAGGGAAGGACTGTTCTCCCTTCTGCTAGTGACTGATACCATCTTTGTGGCAATGACGATCATTTTTTTTTCCTTACAAACATACTTTTTTTTTTTTTTTTTTTGGTCAGAAATGCAACAATGCAGAAACAAGATCAGTCCATTTTTTATGGGCTACCAACCCTAAAGTCCAAGAGCTGCAGGTAGCCTGAGGAACGCACTTTGGAAGCACTAAACCTGAATCTTACAATATCTGAGATACCATTGCATCTTTGCACAGCATTTAGCATATGTCCCAGGTTACCACAAACTTATTTTCAGAAATGAACTGCAGGAAATGCATTCCACTTAAGAAATATAATGCCACTTTGTAAACATTAATTTGAATGGGACATTGTCAAGTTTTCTCTTCTTATAGGATGGCACAAAAATAAAACTTCCCAAAGTAGAGGCATTTAATGTCTGACTATAATTCAGATAGTCAGGAAAACATTTTTCTCACGTTATTGATAGTCACAGTAGGTTATAGTCAATGTCAAAATGTATGTTTATCTGCACACAGACATAAGTACAATGCATGTACATACAGGTATGTTTGTACACACATGCATAAAAAACATATACAGTAAATGCCTGAAGTAAAAATGGTTGGTCCCTGATGATTCCACAATTCAGTGTATTCTTTAATCACATCAACCGTATAACACATACAATTCCATGTTCTCCAGGACTTATCTAAATTTCAAACACCTTAAAATGACCTCCTAAAAAAAAACAATTGCAAAAACTCAACTGTATAAATTGTTCCTTTTTTTCCTCAACTAYAGGATCACTGATTCCTCATTCTACTCAATACCCCAATACATATATGGTTTTTATTTAATGGCTCTATGATACTAGAAATGAAGAGAGAAAAATAAATTGTTTTCTCCATGAGAAATCACTGCAAGCTCTGTAATGCACATAACCACATACATTTTTAAATTTACAGAATTTACAGAAAGTACTTAAGTGTTTCAGCTTTCCTGTTTTAACTTCCTTTTGCAAAGGACATATATTTATATACAGTTGTACAAATGTGCATGGTAGAGGCTAGTATAAGGAACTAAATTTCTCAAAACAACCTCACAGTTAGACTCATGTGCTTATATAGGTAGCCGGATGAGTTGATTCTGTAATCAGTCATGCTACAAAGTTCTGTTCTCCTTGTAACCAGGATTTCACTTTTTGCCAGAAATTGAGTTCTAAGCCATGAACTCAATTTGTTCCCATTTTGTTCACATTATCTGAAGTATGCACAGATACTTTATCTATATCTAAGACAAGAAAGGTCTTATAAATCCTGTGGGGACACTTCTTCAGAACAGCCCGGCAGCCTCCAACAGGTGGCAGCTCCGGGACATCCCTGCCAGGTTTCCAGGCCACGTTAAACATGGCCACACACACAATAAAGCAACACCTTGTGACACTCATCCAACTGGTTCATTCTAAACTAAATTCTAAATAATTTTGTAGGGTTTGGAAACTGCAGAACATGATAAACCTGAACCTCAGAATTCTCAAATTCTAGATTACTGGTGTTTGTTTTCAATGTAATGATATATTTTTTAACTAAACCTACCTCTTCTCATGGAGGCTGGGTAGGTGAGGAAGCAAGAAACCACACTTTACATATGCAGAAACACAGAATTAATGTAGAATGCTTTTCTGCCTGGAAACTGTAGTTTCATACAGTAACACAATGAAAGTTCCCAGAATGAACCTAACCAGCATAAAGAGCAACTGGCACAGAAATATGATGACAACAAGCAACTCATTTGAGATCACACAGCAAGTCAGTGATTCAGTTTCCTGGCTGCACGTAGCCCCGTGTCTTAGTCATAGGGCAGGTCTGCAGTGCACACTTACTTCTGATGACTGGCTCTACAGAGCAGCAAGGTTAATTAACAGAAGATTATGGTGCAGACACACCTTTAATAGTGCCCACTCTTACCACAACAAGCAAAGTAATATTGTGTTCAGGACAAGATTTTTGCTTTTTTCCATCTTCAAAAAAATAAGAAAATCCACAACTGAAAGATCATATGCAAAGTGTCAAATTTCCATAGCAGTAGACAATCCATATTTTGTATTTCCTACTTTATAAATTTCTTTCTTGGGTAACCTATAGCCTCAGCCAAGTGACTAGTTCAGAACTGTTTTTTTTTCTTTCCCATAAAGGGACCCTTGCCTTCACCTCCGCTCACTGGGATTCCAGCACTCCTCCTTATGCTTTCAGTTAATACACCGAGATCTAATTACTGATCAGCTTTTCTTTGTTTCATTTAACGCTGGCAATAAAAATCAGTAAGATAATCTGAATTTATTAAGGAGTTTCCCAAGTAGACTTAATATTTGACCGAGCAGCAATTCTTCAGTAAAGAATTTAGGACTTATTGCGCATGAACCTGAATCATGACATCAGGTGTTAGGAACAAGATAAATGACATGGTGGATAAATGGAGAGTTTCTCTTGCATGAACCGATGCTCCGCTTCCCTCAGCACTGCCTGGTCTCAGCTAGAGTCCCACATCGGGTTTTACATGGGCACTGCACCCTCCAGGATGCTCCAAGGCAGCTGGGGAGCTCTGAGAAAAGCCGTGAGAGCAGAGAGAAGCTCTGCTCGCAGAGGGAACCTGCAGCGTGTTCTGCCTCAGGAGAACAGCAGCTGCTGAGGCAGGGGAAGGAAGGAGCCGTCTGCGCAACAGGCCCCAAATGGCTGCGGCAAGGAGAAACAGCAGTGAATTATGTCAAGGCAGATTTAGGTTAGACATTCAGGAACTCCATCTAATGGTGAGGACACGGAAGCAAGCAGAGGATGTGAGCCCGGGGAGGTGGCAGAGACTGCCTCATTGCAAACAGCACAGTCAAAATAAGGCATGACAGGAAGAAGGTATTAGTGTGCCTTGGGATGCAAGGATGGATYAGATGCTTTCAAGTTCCCTTCCAGCAACACTTCCTAATTTCCTGATTTTAATTTTGGGTTTAATATTTTCAGTCCAGTACTTTTTACTTCCTGTGAAATAGTGTCTACTCCCAGATTAATACAGGTTAAACCTCCTTAGTGGGCCAGATATATCTAATTTAGTTTTCTCGGAGTGAAAACAGGAAGACAAAACAACACAAAACTAAGCCAATAAACAAGAAAACCYTTACAGAATATATTTCATTTCTTTGTGGAGCCAAACATTGTCTTCCCAAAGCCTAGGACATGGATTAAACTATCACTGATGATGCCAATTTTGAGAATGGGAGACTTCAAGGAGGAAAACAAAAAAAATCTTGCAGAAGATGCAAGAGCTTCTCACTTTCTTGGAAATCACAGAAAACCAACCACAACTCTAAATCAAACAATTTAGTGAGGACAGCATTAAAGAGGATTCTAATCTGTTTACTAGCAAAACCTGRTCTGTTTACTAGCTCATACTCACCAGTACCCATTTAACTCTTACCACAGCAGAGAAGGGAATCTAAATGCTAATAACTGACCTTGGCATCAATGTAAGTCTATTTAAATACTTGTAACTGTAAAACACCAACAAAAAGCAACTGCGATCCAAACATTTGCAGATACAGCAATGGAGAGGTCATATGAAAAGGGGATTTCTTTCTATTTGTTAATGTGGACCCACAGACAAAGAATTTACCTTATCTGATCAAGTCCATGGGTGACACTGCTCTGTATAATACTGTGTGCAGGGTCCAAAATCTATGGCACACAATGGGCAAAACTATCAGTTGCTTACCAGTTTTGCAACATTAGAGGTAGACAGGAAAATAAACTTTTACAGGACTTGGTCTGCAAATATAATTTTATTTTTTGGAAGCAGGTTTTTTTTTTTTTTTTTTTTTTTCCCAGTAAGGATGACCATGGAACTCCTATGCACTAAATATTTTTTTTTGTATTGGCAACCCAACAGCCATGTTGCTCAAGGCTTTCAGAGAGCATTCAGGTGCTATTGCAATTTTGTCAAAGCATGTTTTTGTAGGTGAAATGCTTGTCAATACAGGGACAGAGACTATTCTCCAAAATACAAATGCTGCTACATTCTACAGGAACTACTGGTTGTTTTGCAGTGCTCCTTTGCTGTAAAAACGATTTTGAATGGCAGAGGTGAGCTGTCCAGGAAGGCTGTTACTTTTCCCTTTGCCTGAAATGCCTTCTACATAGCTGTCTATATCAGATCCTGAAGAAAGCAATCATTTTTTTCCTTTGAATGACAAACATAMTAATTTCAGTGAAGTTCCAATTTGTAACTGAAGGTCTTTTCAGCCACAAAGCCATAGGAATGATAGCTATGCATGGGTGTTGTGCCTGCCTGCTTCACAGAGTGGGTTTTCATTCAGTTGAAGTAACCCCTGCAGTAAAAACTCCCCATGTTATCACAAGTGAGTACAATTATTGCCCAGAAATTTTCCTTTACATGGATACAGTGATTATTAACGATAATCCAGTAAGTAAACATTAATTTCAACAGGCAGACTGGCATGCATCTTAAGATGAAGTGATAGCTGTAATGCATTCATTTCATTTGTGCAACATATCTCCACAGGAAAAGTACCAACAGATTTTCTGCAAGTCTGAGTTAGCCTGCGATTAACCACAGCTGCACTATACTAGGTAGTTATTCTGGGGATAAAAATCCCAAATCCAACATATTTTTTTCTAATCAGTATTAAATGCTCCAGTGTAACAGTACAGTTCAGCAGGGTTGTCTGCCTACTGTTTTTTAATCCTAGATGGAAAATTCTTCATTCCTGACATTATTGAACATAGAACCAGTGATGCAAGAAAGAAATATTCAAGGGACAGAGTTGCTCTCAGTAAACTGCTGCTTTTTGTGTACACCTGCTCACCCTAGTGTTAAGTGCCCTCTGAATTATAGAATAGATAACCTGACTTCATCCCTTCTAGCAACGCAGGTACTAAATCATTTACAGGCTGAGTCATCCACCAAACCACTTACACAAAGTATTATCTGCTATCTTGAAGCTTTCAGCAGACTCTCAATTTAGCTCAAGGAACAGCTCTAGCTCAAACGCAGGAACACCAGGGAGCTGCAGAAATGCACTGCAAGAAGCTCTTTGCCGTGCTGTACTTTGGGCAGGAAAGCAAGCCACGTCCTGCACAGCTTTGCATGTACGTGGTTGAAATGCCTGGGGACTTGCACTAAAAGCATAAAGCAAAATTATGAGGGGTGTCAGGCATTGTGCTGAGAGCAGGGCTGATGCTGAGAGGGCCCTAGGTGGGCTGGAGCAAGGGGCAAATCCCTGCAGGAAAGTGGGGAATGGCCCCATGGAGCTGCGCAGGACCCTAATGCTGCTGCTGCAGCGGGGCTGACAAGTGACATTCAAGTGCAAGCAACAAAGGTCACTGGGGATAGCGAGAAAGAAAGCAAAACAATCAAATCCCAAGCTCCAGAAAGGTTTAGCAGCTTTTTTTTTTTTTTCTCTCCATATTAATTGAATGGAGCTTTTGGATTGTTTATAAAACAGACAAAAAACATACACCAAACCACCAAAACCCAAAACCAAGTAAAATCTTGTTTTCTACTATGTTTTTCACTGTTTTTCTTCCGTAAATCTATGCAACTGTGGGGAAAGAAAATGTGGTTTTTAAGCTTACACATCACTAGAAAATGCATAATTGCTGAGAATCCCAAATCCAACCTATATGTTCTTACTTTCACTAAAGAAACTAATGAAGATCTATGAAAGCCAGAAGAAGATAGCATTCAGGTCCCCGGATGTCATAGCTCTAGAAGTGAGTGCAAGAAAMGGAAAAAGACACTTATTTATAAACAAAGACAATCTTGCATTGAAATAGAAGCTGCAAAGCCCTGTCCCAAAGATGAGGTATATTTGAGGCCCAGTGGAAAGCTACAGACCTCACAACCTCAACATCACTGACGTAAGTACTGACTGTTTGAAACATTGCTTATAAGCAATTTCCTCTCCAAAAAGCTGTGATCAGAAATTAAAAGAGGAACATGATCTCTACCAAATCTTCTAAAGGTTCCCAATAAGAAACTTCCCAGCAGAACAACCTTCTGATAATCACAGAATTACAGAATCACAGAATGGTTGAGGTTGGAAGGGTGAAATCCTAAAAACACAGCAGGGCTGTGCACCACCCCAGTTCAGTCACTGCCACTGCAGGGAAGCAACCACAGGTCAAACTGTAGATGTTAGTATTTATGCAATTCTGATGACAGATAAGAAACCGGAAAACATTTCCTGCTCCTTCTTCAGGAGCAGGAAATGTGTGATTTCACACATTTATTTTAGAAAAGGATATACCACTAAAATTGGAAGCAAAATACTAGCTAAATTATAAGAGTAGACTGAAACAGCACCTCATATCTATACTGTGACACAGCCTGTCTCCGTGTAGTCAGTGGAACACCTTGATGAGAGATCAGACCTGGACTAGATTTGTACTGACAGTCCAAGCTGTACAGTATCAAATATGATAGAGAAAGAATGCTGAAAATCACTATTAAAGGAAGATATTCCACGCTCAAAACTAGTACTGTATGCTTTTAATCTTACATCCTATTCAGAAAATATGGCTTTCTTCATTTAATTAAAGAACAATTTAAACATCTAAACAACCTCAATCTTATAATCTAAAGATGGGCATTAAATCAATAAACTGTTTGAAAATCTCTTTCAATTTTCTGTTAGCCTTGCTACCCTCTGAACTACATGACTTCTGCATAAAAAAGCAGCAAGGAAGAAGCAGGTTCACACCTACCAATCTACTTCACGGCGATGTTCAGACCCCATTACAAGTCAGTATGAATTGTCCTGACAAGGAATATGAAAAAGTGCATTTGGAAATGGATACTCTGCATGTTGCTGTCGGAATAAAGTCTTAAGTCATGCAGGCTACCAAACCAGCTGGAAAGTCGTTAGTCTCAGGCATTGCTGTGTCTCTGAGTGGGGAAGAGAGGAAAATAGCTCTTGGTGTCAAAGATAAGCCTTCCTATTTTACTTCGTTGAGCGAAACCAGAAGCAACCAGCTCCAGAAAAAGCGAGAGAGGAAAATTTCATGTGTTTAGGGACTGATTACTTCTTCGTGTACTTTGGTACAGGACTCTTGAGTATACACCAACGCCTCTAATGCAGATGTTCAGGCACTGATAACTGATATGCAAATATCACACTGGGTCAACAACTAACCTTTAGAATAAGATAAGACACTAACAAGTTGTAGCTTATGGGCCCACACGCATGCTGAATTTGCACACAGTCATCTTGAATCACATAACGGGCTCCACAGAGCAGCCCCACTCTCACACGACGTCCTCACGACACGTATGCAACGTGGCTGCCATTGTGCAGGAGCTAATGAATTGTCATGGTATATCGTGGCATAAAGGCTAAAGACTTGGAGGTCTCGTCTTTGAATTCTATATGTTGCTTGATGTTCCCATGTTAACACTAGCGACCATAGACGCTTTGTATGAATGTGATATGATAGTGCTCATATGAGATTAGATAAAATCCAAAACACTGCACAATATTACTATTTTCTCAAATGTAACCTGAGGTAATTTCCTTAGAGTTAATGAAACACATTGCTTTAAGGCATTTTATGCATGTAGCCTAAGCAGCACTATGCTCTTTAATTAAATTTTGAAAAATACATAAGCAAAAATGGCAGGATGCTATCGTTATTACAGGTACTGGATATACGTAGGAAAAAGAAATGTAATCATCAATCTCAAATTACTAACCCAGTCCTCATGCATCAGTGTTACTTTCTTGACACAGTGTTTGGTAAAATCTAAGCTGGCGTTATATCTGTATTTTCAGAGGAACGAAATCTTAAGTAGATTGGACAAGACAGGAGATCAACAAAGTTTGGAAAATAAACCACAAGCAGYTAAATACAGCCTATTTAAATCTCTTCAAATAGATTTGCATAAATTAAAACAAAGTCTTACCTGTAGAAACCAGCAAAGAACTCTTTATAGCAGTTGATATTTTGGCTTATGAACTAATGAAATTAGTAATGAGAAATGAAATCAGTATGAACTAATGAAATCAACAAATCAGGTMTTAAAATTTCTGTAAAACAGTCACAGGAGTGGGTGTCTCACAGAAGTACGTGATGCTACTGATAGCACATCCCTCAATTGCAAGTGTTAGTCTTACATATGACAAAGTTCCAAAGGTACCTTCTGGGCACACTGTTAATACCTCCCTCTTTTAGATTTTTTTTTCTCTTTTTTTAAAGAAATGTGCCCTGGGAATTCAGAATGGCTATTTTTGACAGATTATGAAGATTTTTTTTTTTTTAATTAGGAAGAGTACAACTTCAGCATTATGAACATAGGCTCAAAAGGAACAATATAAGCTGACTATGAAATCCATCTAGGGCTACATTTACTTTCACAARTTGTGACATTAATAGCAGTGTAAAAAGAGCAAAATTTTGCAGCAAAATATTTAGTGCTGATGTCCATCCTGAATATTCTGGGGATCTATGCTTTGGATTACCTCTGGTCTTGTCCCATTAGCATTTGGAGTGCATTAGTTGTGCTCCTGGAATGTACCTTCTGGTTTAGTTTTACTTAAAAGCAAACTAGCTTTCATGTTACAAGACTGTTCCGTAATATGAAACAAAGGGGTAARCAAAGAAAACAGGAAGTTTCCTTTCAAAGATGCATTAAGATACTAATGTCAAATGCCAGAGGAAATTCAGTCACACACATTTAATCAAAATGGTCTGGATATACAGCCTGTCACTCATCCCTGCATATTTTCCACGTCAGCCTACAAGTAGAAAGTTTTACTATTTTTTTCAGCTTGATTTCCTATGCAAGCATATGGCCAGTGTAACGCTCAGTCTCTACATACAAAAAGATATTTCAATCAGAGAAGATTAAAGAATTAAAGTTTGAAAATATGAAAGCCCTTGGATTTCAGAAATATGAAAAACAGCTGTTGGAATCTGGGCTATCACTTTAATATTTTACTCTTTTAATAAAATTAAAATATTTAATACTTTAATAGAGAAGCTGAGTCATATAGGCAAGAAATTATATATGAAATGCACAAATCTACTATTCATTTAACAATTAATTGCTATTTATGTTCCAAAAAGTTTTTCAAATTAAAGTTTTCAGAAGCTGTGGAAGTTTTTCAGAACCTTTTTTCATTTTCAAACTTTTCAATTTAAGGTGAAAAACAGAAAYAAAAACTAGGTATATTCTGCATGCTACAATCTTACTTGTAGAGTTAGCTCTACCATGTGTTAAATTTTCTGTGATCTACTTAGGAGGRAACTTAGGAGTGGAACAGGCTCTTGCCATGATTTTCTGCCGGGATCGCACCCTCCAAGCCCTCCAGCTCATTACCACAGCTCAGTGTTGTCCTATGACAAAGTCCATGGGTGGCCACCCAAGGGATGTTATACTCACGTGGCTGTCACTGCAACACACTTGTGGCTCACCTACAAGGATGTGTTTACAARAGTTGAATTAAAACTCTCAGCTTTAAGCAGCTTTTTTTTTCTTTTTAAATAGTGAGAAAAGAAATTCCCTGACAGCCAGCTGTGCTGATGTGCTCTCTGCTGACAGTGCAGAATACTCAGGAAACAGGACATCAGACTCACATCTAACACCTTTTGCTACCACTAACCTCGTGCCTACCAAATAAACTCAACGGGAATTACTTACTCATACCCTGCAGCAAWCACGGTGTCAGCCACAATTCCACCAGCTTGACTGATTTTTGCCCTGTTCTTTAAAGCCCATTCTCTAAAGCATGAAACCCAAATGCTCCATTTCACTGTTGGCAATCCCCAGAAGTCACATCCCTGTGCATCAATACAAAGCCCCCATGGAGGACACCACCAAAGTGAGGTACTCTGGAGCCTGCCAATTCCTTTCAATTGTTTACGGTGGTCTAAGAGCATGGTTCCTTTGAGAGAAATCCTAGAACAGCTCTCMGACGTCTTCTCACATTACAGATCACTCCACCAACTTACTTGGTCTCTTAAAGTCTTTTTGAATAACTGCCCCTAAATGCACAGTGAAAATTCCAGTAGCTACTACTTCAGCATTAGGGAGAGCTGAAGCATGGTAAGGCTTACCTTCTTTTTCCAGCTCTGTCTGTCTTCGTTTTCCGAAAGAGCCATACACCTAACTTGGGAAGGGCATCAGGATAAGATCAACACTTTGTTTACAACAGCATGATGTCTCAGAGACACATTTGTTTTGAAAACCATGCATTTTATCTCACTTGTAGCCTTCAGTTCTATTTTGTCCTGTAATTGTTATAGTCATAAAAACTCTGATTGAATTCAGGCTTTAGGCCCATATGGCTAGACCACTACTTAGGAAATCCCTTTCCTTATAAATGAGCAAATTTAACAAAGGAATCACCAGGAAAAACATCCCTATTAGACTATTTTATCAGTGCAATAGGACTTCTGCTATGAAAATACATAATACTAAACAACTACTAATTTTTGAGCTAGTCAGTATTTTAAGATTCTCATTAACTTCAAAGGGAACAAGATTTCAGCAGCTTTTATGCTTACAAATTTATTTTCAAAACCAAAGAAGGGAAACATATTGAAGAAAGCAAYTTTAAGGAATATCAACTACTCAAAGTTTACTCATCATCTTCTCACAACTCTTTTGCCTCAAGGTCTGACCTTAGTTGTCTTAAAATTTTTTTTCATAACTAATTTTAAGAAATTTCTCCCCCAAATATCTGAATACGAGTGGACAATCCTCTTGATTTTTTTTAAATTTTATTCTTTACGCTGTGACTTCTCTGTGACTTTCTTGTTTATTCCTCCTCCACCTTCTTCGACAGCTTACAGGTAATTCCCTGTCTTCATCYGTGTCACCTTTTAATCTTCTCTGATTTGCTTTCACTCAGACTTCTCCCTTTCATCTTCTTATTTCTGCCT
This sequence comes from Nothoprocta perdicaria, assembly GCF_003342845.1. Lineage (NCBI taxonomy): Eukaryota > Metazoa > Chordata > Aves > Tinamiformes > Tinamidae > Nothoprocta > Nothoprocta perdicaria. Next base: position 4,626,373 of record NW_020455599.1, on the reverse strand, counting down.
TCTGTGACCTACTACAGAAACAAATTCCTGTTTAATCTCTTTAAAACATCCTAAACTTGTTCCATCTTTTACCCCATACAGTTTGGGGATACTGTTCAAATTATGTCGTTGAATGTTAACAGATATTTGCATGCTGTTGACAAAACTAAATTGCTGCATYGACTTGGAATTAGTATAGATTTGCACAGGTTTAAATAGCTCACTTAATCCCACTAGTCTTTTTGCTGCCAAAGCGCTACACTCAGCCAGATGTCAAATTGCAACGTCTTTGAAGGCTAAACTATTGCTTTTGGCAGTAGGATGCTAAAACAGATAATCAAAACCAGGAAGCACTGACCCAGATAAATCTCGAAAACTAGGRCATTTCCAGCATAAATGAACTCAGTCTCTATGTGGCTGTCTAAAACACATTCCATTCATACTTAGGGCCTAAAAATATCTGGAAGTGTGTTAAAGTATGCTACCTAATTTCACTTTGATTTCTAAAACAAAACCGCTTGGGCAGTGACTGATTTTCAAAACAAAGAGTCAGGCTGGTCTGGTGCCAAATAGGCTGCACTTAGGATCAGGGTAACACAGGTGATAAGAAGGGAGAGATCAGCAAGCACAGAAATGACACTCCTCTCATATAATTCAAAATTGAATAAAATTAAAATAAGGATTAGATCTCCATAAACATCACTAAATTCCTCTTCAAACTGAACTAAATTTGTACACTAGAAGACTAGCAGTTAGTTCTACAGAGCTGTTCCTTCATTTATTATTTTAATCAATAGACACCAATTTACTGTAAACCATTATACTCATTGTATAGACTTCACAAGATACAAAGTCCTACTATGATCACAGGCTGCTCATCTCCCTGGTCACACATGCTGCACGTACGTCTTTGGATTTATGAGATCAGTTTCCTTCTTCAAACCATCCACTAGGATCAAATCTGAAATAACTTACCTTTACCTATAAACTTAATTTTAATGAACACGTTAGACAATTTATGGACAAATAAATCTACCTGTATCATGAATCAATATCAATGGATGAGGAATTGATAAAGGATTCAGTGATATACAAAACAATAATCTTCTGACATTTATTACAGAATATTACTGTTTAACTGATATGGATATAAAAATCCCCTTTTAAAATAGAGATGTCTTTGGGAAAGCATTTAAGAACATTATATGAAGCACTGTATTTCATTCTACATAGAATACTACAGTGTACAGACACCCAGAAAAAATATAAAAAAGCAGAATTATTTTTATCAGATAAACCAGCTTCACTTCTCTGTAAATATAACCTTTCACTTATATTCCATATTTTAAAAAAATAGATGAATATAAAAAGAGCAATTTAATGCCAGCACACTCATGGTCAGAGAAAAGAAGCACAGAAAGGAAACCACCTCTGCAGCAGTACCACTAGGAACAGGCACAGAGTGGGCACGCTCGATAACCACGGTTAAATCCATCCATCCATCCATYGACAGCACAGGGAGGAACAGGGGCTTTGCCGACTCATTCCAGATGCACGCACAGTTTCCCGTGACATAAGAGGGCTGTGATGGAGGTGACGGGAACAGACTGAAAATCCTTTCAGAGGCCTCTCTTCCACCAGGCTGACGGTAAATCCGGCCTGATCCTGATCAAGCCCCACGACTCCCGGCCTTGCTTCCCAAGGCTCCCAGCAGATGTCCTCACACGGCAGCTGTGGCCGCGACGGGAGACACATGGCAGGAAAAATAGGTTTAAAGTAAGGGCGGCAGAAATACCTACATAGGTCAGCTAGAATTATTTTGTTCTCACATATCAACTTTAAAAAATAAATTCATCACCTCAGTGACTAAAGAAACAGCCACCCCATGAAACACGTAGCTAGCACATCTGTTTAAAGTAGCACATCAATGGTAATTTTCATACTGTTTTCCAGTTACAAACAAAACAGAAGGGTCACAAAGCGATGGCGAAAAGCCCACACTGAAAAGAGCACAGACACCCTTTGGTAACCCCATCCTCCTCCCTTCTGTTCTGCGTTAAAACTATCATTAATTTTATTATGTGCGTAAACCTAACAGGCAGCTTTGTGCACTACTTGGTAGCTTCATAAATATACAAAYGCTGTCACAAAGTTGGTATAAAGTCAAAATCCTGCATCAGGAAAAGATGAAATCAAGACGAGGAGTGTGACTGACTCTTCCAGCGCAGACTCAGAAATCAAAGCGCTCATTTAACGGGAGAGCAGCTGGGATTGTGTCAGGCACCTGCCTTCGCCTGGGGAATGAACCCGGGAGCATCCCAGTGAGGAAAGAGCTAGGAAGGAGATTCAATAGCTGGGAAAGACCCATCTGCCACATGTTCCTTTGTGGGCCATTTGTGCAGTTATGGCAARAAAGGGTTGCTGTTTTCTATACAAAGAATGAGGTCAAAGCCAGCATCATCAATTATTGAAACAAGTTCTTTATGAAGTCTTAGAGAAGTGTTTTTTCCCCCCTCTTCCGCCTCAGTATCTTGTTTGATATTACAACAGCATGGGTAGGTGAATTTCTACAAGCTGATTGTCCTCAATATCACCAACAAAARTAGAAATAAAAAGATTTTTAGCTTTATGTCAGTGAATGAACATGTGTGAACAATACAGAAATTTCTTAATTGACGATCACATTTCTTAAATGCTAAACAATTCCACACAATAAAAGCCTCCAAGAAAGCACATACTGAACTTAGTTGGTCCTGAGAAAAGAAGAATCCATATTCCACATCCTGAAAAGCAAGGCAAATACAATATTGCAGCTATTAAGCTTTCTTAGCTTAACTGAAGTCCTCTTTAGTTACAATCGAAAACAAACAAGACAAAAACCCACTAACCTGTTTGTTGTATTTCAGTTAAACACAAATAAAAGCAAGAAGAATTTTCTGAACTGAACATTTACGTTCAAAATAACAAATACAAATGAAGCATGAGGGCTCCTGAGCAGCTATAGTGCACCATGTACCACTCTAGTTTACTCCACTAACCCTTCCCTGTCTTGAGCCTTAAGGCCCTCACTCTTCAGCCGCATGACAAGAAGCACAGCAACATGGTGCAAGCAGATGCCAACTTCACTGTCTCCAAACAGAGATTTCTATGGGAACAAATATACATCTCAAACAAGACCATAAAATAAGTTGAAGCAACACTAATCATAATCAGCTTTTCCTCACTATCTCCAGTTTTGTTATGTAAATATATTCAAATTGAAACCTTTACAAACTGTGTCATCAARTCATGATTTCCCCTCTTTTTCACCRGGAAAACTGTGCAAGGATAACTGTACACATGTCCAAGAAATAGAGGATGTCATTTTATTGGAGGTCCACAGGTAACTGTATCACATCAGGGAGTGGAAGGACTTGTGGTATGGCACAACACAATACCTCACTCTAAACACTTAAACAGAAGGTTAAATGATATGTAACATAATCAAATCAGTAATTCTCCATCTTCTAGGCACCACTGATTAATTTAAAATAAATTTTAATAATTTGAAAAAATAATATAGTCCATTAGTTTGTTTGTTGCACTGTCTTTAAATGAAACAGCACTTGGAAAGTCACAAATAAAAAAGCAGCACTTTCTCTTAATACCAACACCACTGTAACACATACTGTAGCGTGGCATGCATTCCGTATCTGTAGTCTTTTTTGTTGTTTATTAACAAATGGAATGGTAATTTTCTATCTCAAATATTAGTAGCATAACATGTAAGTGCAGGTCATTCTGGCCACAAGTGTAGTAAGCCTTTACAAGTGTGTATTACAAGAGCATAGAACACAGAGCATGACACTTAAATCCAAGAGTGTCTTTTGTACTGTACAATGGCCTTTGCTACAAGCTGAATTCCAACTTGCTGTGCCCAAGCTTCAAAAAACCAAGATTATTATTGACTGCTTCTGGCTTTACTTAAAAATAAAATGTAGTCACCATCAAAGCACAATCATTAACAACCTGGTCAAAAAATGCCATAGCTCCATTGAAAAAATAATTTGTCTTTGTAATAGACTCCATTATGCAGTAAAGTTTCCATTATATAGGCATGTTTCAAAGTTTTACAGTGTCATTCCTGTTGAGTACAGATTTGTGTAGACACCATGAAATGGTGCAATGTCATCAAAAAAAAGCTGCTCAAACTGAGCTAAGCTTCACAAGACCACGTACTGAGTCTTCATGCAGTGAATCTTGACTGGCTAGACTCAGGACGTGCATTGTATGGCTGTGTGTAATAGGACTTCCACTTGGCAGCATCCCAGGGGGTGATGGAGCTTCTTCAGGAGTAAGAAACTGATGACCTTCATGTTCCTCTTTTAATGGTATCATGTCTGTCAAACCTGAATCTGATGTGAGATTTGGCATGGAAGATGGTGGTGTTGGTTGCCCTAGAGATAGGGTTGCACAAGGCCCACTGATAGTAGTCTTTCCTGGTAAAGGTAGCTCTTCACTAGTTATGCTGGGCTCACTCTGTAGTAGGGGGGTGGCAGCAGCCTGCAAAACGAATTTAGTGCTCTGAATGCACTGATCTTGGTCACACTGTAGAATGGAAAGGTGTCAAAATCACATAAGGCAAACAAAACAGRAAAAAAAAAAAAAGGAGGAAATGGACAAAAGGTATGGAAAAGAAAAAAGAATGGGATGTGAAGAGAAAAAAAGAAAGACATTAGTATCATTCCATGGTTAGCCACCCAAAAATCCCATATCATGCTGCCCAGGAGGAAACAAACATACATGCAYAACCAAGCCAGTGTTTCACATTATTGTCAGATTAAGACAGACACCTACAATATTCACTTAATGGTGTTCAGTTACCTCCAAAACAGTACTTTATAAGAACTGTAATTCATATGCTTTGCTTACTTAGAGCACCCTCCTGAACTCATCCTCCACCTCAAGGCCTCCTCGATTTCAGAGTACCTAAGCAGGCAGATGTAATCACGTCCTGCAGATTTTCTTCACTGAGATTTTCTTCACTGTGAGGGTGCCAGAGCCCTGGCACAGGCTGCCCAGGGACGTTGTGGAGTCTCCTTCTCTGGAGATCYTCCAAACCCGCCTGGATGCCGCCCTGTGCCCCGTGATCTGGGGGAGCAGGGGGATTGGACTAGATGATCTCTGGAGGTCCCTTCCAACCTCAACCATTCTGTAGTTCTGTGATTCTATGATTTTACCCTGCACTAGCTAGCAAGTCAGAGAAAGGCATTAATTCAAGTATCCTCCGAGTTTAACAACACTAGGCAAATCTATCTTATTTTGTTGGTCTTCACATGATCTAGGAACAGATGMAGAACAAAAATTACTTTGGATGCAGGTAATTTTATAAGGATACAGTCTCCATGWTCAAAATCTGTATTTTCCTAGTGTACCACATAATAGTATTTCTTCTAAAGGACATCTAAATTAGGCTTTCTTGTCCTAATGTGCTTAATCCAGATAAAGTGAATGTTCAAACTACAAAATGCAAGCTCTCTGGCAAGCACTTGTATAATAACAAGCCAAATCCAGCATTACATAAAACTATTTAAGCTCAGTAGGTATTATCAGGAATGTTTTTGGTTTGGCACTTCAGAATGTAAAATTATTATTCCTTCCTTGAGATGRCAATAGAGGTGGGTGTTTCAATAACATTTGACTAAGGGTGTAGCAAGCAGAGATGGCTGCTTCTAAAGTAATATTTACAGTTAAATGTTTTCTGGTGAGCTTTAATACTTGSCCCTTAATAAGAACTTCTCCTGTAGAGCTATTGCCAAATTAAGTTCCTCTAATACTAATCAGCATCATTTTTGAGAGCATCCAATTACAATATATATTTAACTCATGGTCTGACCAGTTATAACTTAAAATCTGCAGATTTTCAAAATTTTAATTCATTTGCCATACTGCTGTTCTGCTGTATAAGAGAAAGATTATGCACAACAATAAATCCAATGCAACAAGGATAAAATTTGGAAGCAAGCAAGCAGAATAAAGAACATATCCAGGACTAAAATAAGCCTATTTACTACTGTCATTTCAAGGACTCTGCTCAAGCAGTATGTTCTGCTTTCTGTCAATGACTTCTTACACCTATATCAAATTAATGTCAGACGTAACAATTACTGCTTCAGATATACCCAAGTATAGCGGTTGCAACTGGCATTACAGCAATTCCTTACAATGCCCATTCAAGTTTAATAATCCACTGCAATACATTTTATGTAAAATCATAGAAAGTCTTTTGTTTCCTTTATCATAATTAGCATTACAAACACTTTCCCTGGTATTTTCAGGTCCTTAAATTCYAACACACAACACCCGCAGGATGGGTGAATACACGAGACATTGACAGTGTGCATGCCAACTACTGTGCCAGAACAGAGAGGTAGCACTGTAAATGTGTCCAGGTGGGTTAGGGGCACCATGCCAGTTACTTTGAGAGGCAGAAGTCTGATCCTTACTTGGTTACACATTATCCAACACTTATGCTTTCAGTCAAGCAATTCTTTGGACTTTCTGTCCTGCAAAATGATGAGTAGCCCCAGTCAAACGAGGAGTCTCAAATCATTTCAGAGATTACTCATAGGGTTAAGACTAAAAGCCTGCATAAATACCTTACTGACGAGAAAATTCTCAGCACCTTATAAAGTTAAGCTCTCTACTAGTAATGCACTGCAAATAATTCATGCTAGATTCACATAGTGTCATTAGTGTCATTGACCCCTGCTGGTTTAAATTAAACAACAGGCCCCCGAACCAACCTTGCTAGGCAGGCCTTACAAAGCCGTTAACTGAATTTAACAACTTAAAGACGACAAATAAAATTCATCTTCCCAGAAAGCAGTAGTCAAAAGAGCCTGTTAAATAATGGAGTAATGCCTGTAACCACTGGGGTACAGCAGAAAGAAGTAATTTTAGGAGCTGATTTATTGCCTTTGTGAAGCTTCAGCACTTCAAAAGCAAATCATCACTTAAGGCATTCCAGGCAACACAAGCACACAGTTTTAAAATAACTGAAGGTAATTTGCTCGAGCTCATTGTACAGCCTGAATTAATTTTCCTTCCAAATTCTACTGCATTTCAACTGAACCAACATCTAAAAGATAAAGCAGCCTCACAGAACTCCATTAAACAGAATGTTATGAGAACGTTTTCAGGAGCTGTGTATCTCCTCCCGGTTTTGTTCTCTGCTCACTTCCCCCTGCCCTAGAGCTCTCTTCCTACCCTGGCTCAGAGTGCATCACTCCCTGCCACTTCCCTCCACACTTTTACATTTTGCTTTTAAAGCGGCACCTTCTAATCTGCCTCCCCATTAGAAGTCTGCCCCCAGGAAAGGGATTGCAACAACTGCATCTGAGGGAGCRGGGAGGATGGCTATAAGGACTAATTCCCTAAATGGGGTGTATTTCTGTACTTTTTCATTCACTTTTGGTGCACTGAGCCGAGGTGAGCTGGCCTGCAAGATTTTTGGAGATGGCACATCAGACTGTACGTGGTAAGGCCCTAAGTAATACCTTGTCATGTGCTACGTTTCCKGATAAGCTATAGAGATTTACACATTTGCAGCTGGTACAGAAAGCTGGTTTTATGGAACAGTGAGAAAGAACAGCTAAAGCAAATCAGCTAATAACCTCTACATCGTTCTCTCACTCAGACGCACAACTTTAGCTTTTCACTCTTCATTCATATAATGAGCAGTGATCAACATGAAATACTGTATGTAAAATACAGGTAGGAATCAGCTTTCAAGGTCACAAACAGAGTTCACACTAGAMAAATTAGATTTGTTACGTGAAGCTCTCAAAAATCCACAGCAAATAAAATGAATATTCTGCCAGTAGAATATTCTTCATKTTAAATAGCCCATACAAAACTCACAAAAATATCTCTGTTCATTATGGGGCTGGAATGATGGTTTTCCTTGGTTACATATTTCACTCTTGAATAAACTACAGGGACAAAAGTCTTAGCAGTTACAAGTTGCATGAATTATTCAATACTAGCATTTCAAAATAAAAAAGGCATTACAAATGTAAAGGGGGAAAAAAAAGAAAAGCACTGAAATCTAAATTGTTAAAAACCTACTAACAGAGATTATYCCACTAGTAGTGTTGCATTTCAGACCTACTGATTTTGTTTTTCATTTACAAYTTCTACTGTTTCAGAGGAACAGCAGATTCTGAAGGAAGAAGTTTATCAAGTTCTGTAAACAGAGAAGTTCAATTATATATGTACATAGACTTATTTAGCCATCTTGAAATTTATTTTTTTACATCAAAAGGCACAAACCAAAGCAAATTAAACAAAAACTAAAATTACGTATTTATTTCACAAATAGCAAATACAAATAACTAAGGAAACAGTGTCTTTATTTTTTAATTAAGAAAATTTCTTTTTTTCCTCTAGGCTATACAAAACATACATGTTAACAAAGCTCTTGTACATGGCAATATAATTTTCACATTTTTAATGCCAAGACCAGAGAGTATTTGTTTTAAATTTAAAATCGACTTTCTTAAACATTTTCTAACACTGGTAACATTAAAGAAATGTTAGAGTTTTTGGAAGATGCAAAGAAAAAGGTTGAGTTACCTCAGCATCTCTGAAGCATCCGCTGAACCAAAATGAATTCAGTGGAGATTTGGCCGCACTGAATGACAGTGCTACGAATAACAAAAGATGCTAAAATATCACAACAGGTGGATACTTGCAAGGGTAAAGAGTGGAGGGACGGAACTGTGTAACTGCTCACAATGTCTGCAGGAGTTCACACTCAAAATTCATGATGCTGCAGATTTATGCAGCCAGATCAAAGGCAGTGGTTACATTAGCACATTGTGGAGCACAACACGGGTGGATGTATGAAGAGAAACAGTTCTGAGAGCCGAGTGACAAAGTATCCGTGTCCCAAGGATTTTACTTCACACTAGCTGTACATAGCTTGTTCCTGTGGACTGAGTGTCCCTGCATGTTACAGCACATGAGSAATACTCCAGGAATATCTTCCAAAAACAACAACAACAAATAGTAGTTTATGTGCTCTGATATTGCTCTGTGAGGTGAACAAAAATGCAGTAAATGGGGATGATCAAAAGAGCATACCCTGACCAAGCAAGATACAGATGCAGATTCACCGTATTTGCCCTTAGCGTGTTGTGTCTGAGAAATTAATAGCTTTAATGAAAAACCTCTTCCAACCTTAACTTGCTGCAGTAAGCTGGACTTGATCCCTAAGTACTGGTTTGGGCAACGAAAATSACATTCGTAAAGCATGAGAGCAAACACAGATGGAACCACGTTTGTGAAACTCCCAAATCCTTGGGGAGCAGGGTRCAGTCAAGGCAGAAATATTTACGACTAATGATCAGAATATGGAAGCTAAAGGATGCTAGAGCAGACAGAGGTAATGTTTTCCGGGTCAGCTGGATTCCTGTTTCCTGATCAGTGCCAGAAACATGGATGTGGATATTTGGTAGGACTTCATTGCACATTTCACTGGTAACAAACAGTTGCACACGCAATAGAGGGACACCTTCATTTCAGGGTGGCAAGTATGAGCAACAGAAGCACCCTCTAGCCAAGGAAACATCATCCAAGACAGGAAGGGGAGAACTGGGAGTAAGGGAACTAAGCACTCAGGAAGAGATGCCTATAATGCAAGGAGACAAGCTCATGACTTTAAAACAGAGAAATGAGCCAGTGCTGATGCAAAGGCTACTAGAAGCCACTTGGTAAGGCAACAGAGAATTTTCTAGAGAAAATTTCACGGCAAAAATAAACCAAACTAATATCTCTTAAAAAAAAAAAAAAAAAAAGTGCATGGAGTGAAATTCTATTTTTCTCTATAATGGACTGCTACAGAAGAAGATATGCTACAGAAGAAGAAACACAAGAACCAACTCAGGCTTTTAAGACAAAGGTAAGTACTGCAGATGAAGCAGATTCAATTAATAGTAGCTGATGGGTTTATGGAGAAATAAAAACTTTAACAGAATACAAAGAAAATAACCATAAAATGAAAGAGAAGGAAATAATAAACAGAGAAAATATCAAGATTTCATAACAGATGAGATGTTGTGCTTCTTGAAAAAAAGTCTCTTTAGGACAAGAGAGATACTTGGGCAATCAACATAATGAAGAGCTTACAAAATAATTAGYAATAGAAGGCAATAGGGAAATACTTTAGAAATATGAATGTCTACAGTTCATTAACTCCAAGCAGCATGCTTCTAAAGACAATAACGCTAAGTAATGAATTTATCAGATTAATTTAAATTTATTTTGAAAAAGAGATTAAAATACTGGGAATGTACCGAGAAAAAAAATATGGAAACTAACGTTCAGAACAAGTTAACCTCTGGTAAATCTAACTTCAGTCCTTAGTAAACTAAAGGAGGTTCAAAGGAGAGAACAGCTTTGTTTTTAAAGGTCTAGAACAAAACGATACTGAGATCCTATGAAGCACTGGTAATACCAGCAGCCTTGACTTCCTGAGATTGTGGCAAACTTAGTTAATACCAAAAAATAGGGTAGAACCTCTATGAAATACCAGAAGTCCCAAAGGCAAAATTACCACAAAAGCTCCTGAATGGAAAATGGTGTCCCACAGATGGTGCCCTGAAGAAGAGATAACATATTGCACTGAAAAAAGGTGTCTAAACTTAGACTGATAGTCATTTAAGTTTAAATGTAAAAATGATTGCTCCCTTGAAGATGTTATTAAAAAGGAAAAAAAAAAAAAAAAAAAAAAAAAAAAAAAAAAAAAAAAAAAAAAAAAAAAAAAAAAAAAAAAAGGCAAAGGATAATACTAGGCAACATAGAGACATAAAAGAATGACCAAAAATGAGATGGCTGGGGCATAAGAATTCTAGTTAGAAAGACATAAGTCAATGTGTAAAAGACTGTCAATCAGTGGCTAAAGGTCGAGGAAGAAGCTGAGACAAAAAAAAAATCACAGGAATGGGGAAGTAAAAAAACATGTGAGCAATGCACTGTGGCAGGGAAGAAGGTCAAAGAAATTGTTTTCACATATGACAACACAGGACAACCAAAGCAGTCCTTTGTGCCCAGTTAGGTGAGATCTGGAATTCTATATCCAACTTAAGGTGTTCAAACAGAAATATAAGATAATTTACAGAATAAAATAATTGGGATAAGACACATAATATACATATACCTTCTCTTGAAAGAGTTACACGCTCACATGTACTCTCTCTTTAGTCCTATTGATTTCTGTGGACTACTCAGAAGGCATAAAAGCTAATGAGTACCGCAGGGCTAGGGAATGAGAGAGATGCCAAGTGTGAGAGAAGATGCTCATTAAAATCTTCTTTTTATACAATGGGCAGGAGAGACATTTTAGGACACTGTATAGATTAACTAGCAGAATACCTGGAAGTTAAKATCGACTATAGAGACAAAAACACGTAACACATTCTAGAATAAAACCCAAGCAGTCATGCCATAAAAATTACTGGAACACACTTCAGATTTCTAATAAGTGATTTGCTATACTTATCCAAGCTAGATTTGCTAAAAGAGCATGACTACCTATGGCACTGTATAAAAGGGTATATTTCTGCCCATGTAAACAGTATTTATAGGTTAAGACTACTGTCTAACTATGCTCTTAAATTATGGAGTTTCACTTCATTTGTTCTTTTCTGAAACCACATAACATGCAAGCTGCAATTTCAGACATATTCCTTCAGACTGGCTAGCTCTTTGGGGCCTGTCTGCTCAGCTCTAAGAATGCATTATTCATTTTATGCCTCTGGCTTTAATTCCATGGGGTATGCTACCTCTCCGAAGGGAAGATGGAACCACCTCCCATCTGTTGCCCAGCCTTCACTGGGGAGCATGGCTGGTAAAAAGAAATCCCTTAATCATCCACATGGACTCTSCCTCTACTCCCTTGCTTTGACTAAGTCTTGGCTTTGAGCTAGTCAGTCATCTAAACTATCAATCACTGTGTGCCTCATTTGCCTTCTCTCATAAAGAATACTTCCCTGCTTTTCATTCAAGAAGCTCCAGCACTTCTTTCTCAAGAGAAAACAAGTGAATGGCTGGTGTTCCCAAAACGGCTGCTCCTAAATGTTGCAGAAGAATCAAGGATTGTGTACTGGGGAGAGAGCTGAGAAAAATGGGTACTGCAAAGCCCAGAAAGGAACTACACAGCGACCTGGGAATGGGAACACTAATGTAAGAAAGGTTTAAGTAGAATAATGAAGTTTTATTTGCTTAATTTTGTCTATATTTAAAATAGAACAGAAAAAAATGGTAACTGGACAGAACAGCTGAGAACAAGTCAGTTAGCAGCAATGTGACTTAACTGTGGTAGAAAAAATAAGCCTGCTCTGTGGATTGTGTGAGGTCTTAGATGCAAGTTAGGAATGCCAGGTTTGCTACAAGGACAGGAGAGACGGGAACCAAACAACAGGGCCTGGCCTATTCAGGAGATGAAAAACATCCACTTAAAAGCACAAAAAGAGGGATACTTGAAGCAAGAACAAAGGCAAAGTTATGCCCTGCTGTATTTGTTGCCAGTAAGAAACTAATTTCTTGTACTCTGAAGAACTCAGAAAAGAATGTGCTACTTTAAATAGGGAAGTTAGCGCTGAGAGAGAGACTGGGACTTCAAAACCATTTTTTAKAGCCTACAACAATATTCAAGGGAGACATTTTTACAAGTTTGAAAAATCATACAGATAGCCAGCTGCCACTAGAAGCAAATTGGTCTTAGATATAGACCAGGAATAACACCCTGAGAAAAATGGCATCACAGTCTTGAACATACTTCTATATACAAAATATTAAGTTATTAAAACTCATTTTTTTTTCCTGGGACAGCATTTGTGGGAACAGCAGCAGAAGATTTCAACAGCTTTAAATGTGACTCTGATAACCATTGTATCATCTAAGYCTTTCCCAGCTTGAGTCTTGTGATGTTTTGCCACGTTTTAGGAAACTAATCCTTGAAGATCTGTGTTTGTGTGTTTACAAATACTACACTGTTAAATGAATAGCTCTTATAATTTTAAGTCATACACTATAACAGATTTTTGCATTTCTAGAGAAAAATGTAGTCAATCTATTGTCAAACTAACAACACATACACTCATTAATACCTACTAACAATGAGCTAGTGCTTTCTTACAAAGCCAAAAAAAAAAAAAAAATTAAAATGCCAGTATAAAATAATGCCAAGGACTTACTGTGGSCTAACAACCCTCACAAAAAAGAAGCCTTGACAAAGTCAGGAAATTGGGCCAAACCTTCAAAGACCTCGGGAAATTTCTAAGTTTCCCTTTCCTCTTTTAGCCTTTCAAGGTTACATTTCTTGAGTAAAATTTGCATAGGCACTACCTTGTTTCACTCAACTGCACTTCAGAAAAAAGTCAAAGTGAATACTGTGTTTCTAATCATTAACGGGACTGACAAAATTTCCCTTTAATTCTAGAATTAATAAGAAGAAATACCTTATGAACTGCAACAATATGTATGTATCAGTTCGCAAGTAACGCTAAAACTAATTTGTCTGGGAGTGAGGGAACCATTTCCTCCTTGTTCAAAAGAGGGACTGAATTGCATTAGTAGAAGGCCTTGGGAGTGCCTCTCTTTTKGCAGAAAGAGGAGTCCATTAAGTCAGAGCTTCTTTGATAAAATCTTAGAACTCACATACTGTAAAGAGGTGTGGATAACAACTCAGAAATAGGCACATAAGATGCTTGCCTTTGGGAAAAAGATTTCTTTCCAGTTAYTGTCTTCTTCTTGGCACTGGAAATCCTATCTTCAAATCTTCGGAAAAAGGAAATCCTATCTATTATGATAGCCAATGCTACCACTATTGGCACGCTTTCAGTAGACATTTAAAAGCTTTTGTTGTACCACTCCAGTTGCCATTTTTTGTTCATTGGAAGTTCAGTGTCCTGCTCTTTCTTCAACACACTTCTCCCCTAGAAACTCCTTTTTGTTAATCTTTACTTTTTGAAGTATGTTAGTCTATGCAAAACTGCAATGTATGAGGCAAAGGAGGAAACACTGAATGAGGAAGTTGCTACACCAAATAACATTTAGCTGGAAACCGATGAACCAGAGCARGTCCGTAATACTTGAATATTCCAGTTCAAAACATGGCAGGTGTCAATAAAACAAATCAAATTTCTTTAGAATCCACGGGCAATATCTATTACACTGTGTGAAACATACATTAAAAAAGGCCTTGATTTTTTTTTCATTCCTGTTAATAAACAAAGTCATTCCACCCAGTGTCAGCTGCATCCAGTTAGTTATTACTTGATTAGTTCACATGAAAGTGGAGAAGGAAAACATTCACAGGGGTCTTGATGAACAACATTACGGGATGATTCCTACCATGTTGCTCTGAGACTGTGTGGCCCCATACATAGTAATGCCATTTGACGGTCCTGCTAGTTGTGGTGTGTCTGGCTGTATAAATCCTCTTCTGTCAATTAGGCTATGGAATAAAAAAAAAAAAGAAATATTATTTATCAATAATTGCTTCCTCTTAATAAAAGGAAAAAAGTATAATACGAAACAGACCTTAACTCATCATCAGTTCACCTTCAAACTTCCCCTTTCTTCAACTGCAGAAGTATGACACTTTGTGCCTATTCATCAGCAGGATAACTGTAAATTACTACCCCTCAATATCATTATATATATAGCAACTTTTCTGGATTTTTGTCATAGACAAAAGACTTAAAAGCTGATACTAGGAAAAGAAGATTCAAAAAACAAAATACAAAACTCACTAGCACATTTTAAATGAATATCCACTTTAGAAGTTATTTTATTATTTAGTTTTACACCAAGACCGAAGGGGTAAAGAAAAAAAAAAAAGACTTATTACAAGCTACTTAACACAGAAATTTAGAGAGAAAGAGGAATGCTAATTTAGACAATTCACCTACCAAGGTGATTATAGCTATCTAAGACAACATCGTTCTACTGTTCTTTACCAAAGTGATGCACTTGTAAGATGGAAGAAAATTTTAAGAAAAAATAAGTGAGTTTGTGGAGAAAATCATAAAAAAAAATCATGTAAGAACATGAAATAAACAGCAAATGGAACAATTTTACTACCAATTTCAGAATAAAAAAAATCGTTTTGGTTCTGCCAGTTAATAATCGTATGTGAAAATAATCATGTGTGACTATGCAGACTGAAATACAGTATTCTATGTGCATATTAGCACTTCTTACTTCTACATAAAACAAAATTTCTCAACTGTTCGTGCTTCAAATGCATTCAAAAATCTTAGGTGGAGTTCTCATTTATATTTTCTCYATATTTTTAATCTTGGGCCAAAAGATTTATTCTACCTGTCATGCGAACAATGTCACCTCACATCTAAAAACTTTAAAAACTATAAACGTCTAAAAACTATAAAATTTTAGTTCCAAAATTTTATAACAGCTTGTCAAATTTTACAAGAGCTTTTATAGTGCCTGTTCCTAAGAGTTAATAACAGGAATGCCATAAAAAAAAACTCAGAGAAAATTAGCATAGAAATGGTTTTATTTGCTGATTTATAGAACCTCTAAATTCCCTCTGGGTCAAGATAGCCTCAATTCTTTAGGATAAGAACAGCAAACATAGAAAACACCACATTCTCTCTCTCAAAAGAAAATGAGATTTCTGCCATTCAGGGCCCAATCTAAACTCTTATTACAAAGGTCTGCAGAACAGTTTTTATGTACATTCGGAACACTTTAAAAAACATTGGAAATCACAATTTCTTGTAAAAAGCACTCATTCGAAAGTCAGATAATTATGAAAAAGTTTATGTTTTACTATGCCAAAACATTACTGTGGATCCAAATAAAGATTTGAAATCTATTGATAACATGTAAAATGCATTCTAGATTYACTGGCAGATGTTTCAAAATCAAGGAACACTATCTTTCAGAGAACTGAGAAAAAAAAATAGATTTTTTACAGAGATCCTTGGTGAAACATTTCCCCTAGACAAAAATGAACATTAGGACTTTCAAGCTCGAATTGCTATTAGTCCATTTTATCAGAATTTAAGAGAAATAAAAGAAAAATAACTTGAATATCTAGTGACTTAGGATGCAGAAAACAGTGGCATCCTTACTACTGTACAGTAACCAGTACAATGGTTACTGTGTTGACCCAGTACATGGAAAACCTAACTTTGTTATCTCCTTCTTAAGAAAAGATGTTATCAGTCTCTAGAGGTGACCTTCTACTACTCTATCAGAATGTGAAATATTCACAGTAGCAACGACAGAAATTCCATTTCTAATGAAGCACATCAGCTACATTATGGTGCTGTGAAGTCATTAACTCTTTCTTTCTCAATAGTTCAGACTTATGCCAATATAATTCCAAACAAAACTAAACATCTTCAACAGATGAATGTTGCCACAAAAACAATCTACAAAGTGAAGTCACTCTCTGCAGAGGATCTGGGCCTCCACCACAGAGGTATCAAAAGAAATCTAAGCAGTGAGCTTTGAAATAAGAACAGAAGGATACATCATACAGTGGTTTTATTACTCTGTTATAAAAGTCAGGCTTCTTCTCCTGAAAAGGTTAGGCATTACTCAAAGTCCACATAAGACCAATGGTTCGCAATAAATATCCAAGATACATCAAATGACATTTTTATTTATTTTTTTCTTTTATTTAGAAACAAGGGTTATGTTAACTATTTGGCACTCTGACTATATCACTCAAGCAGAGAGTTACATAAAGTATATTTTAAAATAATCTGAGATTTTGATGCATCTAGTTGCATTTCTAGCTGACTTTCCTAACTAAGCTATTTTGAAGCTTGCTCACTAATTCCAAATGCAATTCTGTAACTCTAACAGTCACAGTGAAAATGTCTAATGTTGTTTGACATGGACTAAACAAAAATAGTATCCTAGGTCAGCTACTTTTACTGTTTGGAAGCTTTCTTCTATCCAAGGCCTTTTAGATCAGGTATTCTATTTTTTTGAGATTATTTTTTGGTCAAATAATTCCTCATTTTCAAATTTGCAATACCTCCTCACAATTTTCTATTCACTGAACATCCTTTGTTTATATAATGTACTACTATGCAGGAATCATCAGCTGCTCTTTATGCTGATTTATCATACAGAAAGGAGTCAAAAGTTTCATMACTAGGAAAGTCTACTAGAGATTTGAGCTATCTGTGGATTAAAGTAAGAGAAACAYTGAGCTAAATACATTTAATTCTGTGGAAAGTTTTTTTATCCTAGTAAGTAAGGGATGAAGACAAATAGTGAGAAAGTTGTAAAGCGAAGGAGAGCCCCCACTCACCCTGCAACACCTAACTATGCAGGACTTTTCATGGCCAGCTGTCATTAGCTGCTGTGGCAAAGGTTCAAAGAACAACAACTGCAAGAACAATTTTTATTTCAGACGCGTTAGCTTTAAGTTTGCCTATGTTACAGGATCTGATCACTAACTTAGTTTAAACAGAGTAGTTGGCAAATTTGGTTAATATAGAAGAAAATTTAGTTAAAGTCTCTAGAAGCCAGTGAAACAATTCCTTTAATTAAGTAAAAGAAGTCAGAAGGAGCATTTTTTTCATTAGTAACCATTTGGCTTTAATATTTGCTAATAATACTTTTGATGCTCTTACCTTGGAGAGAGGGGCCCACAGAGTGCTGCACAGCAATTAGTAAAGATGTTGCCGTAACTGTATGGATTATAGTTTTCTTTACCTCTTTTATTTGACCATGATCCTTTAATCTGAAGAGATACGAACAAGACACACCTCATGCAATGCAATACAGAAAACCAATGAGGCAAATCAAGGGTTATCAAAGCTGTAACAAGCTATTTAGGTCAGGCACAGACTGCAGAAAACTAATGGTTACGCTCTCCTAACGGCTGAGAGCTGTGGGCTGTTCTGTAAGCCAAAACCCTGGAGTACCCGCTAAAAGCACAYGCTTCACCTCCAGAAACCCAGAGCGCCCCTAATCTCAAAGGGTCAACATATTTACAGGAGGGTTTTCAGCATCTGAGCATACTTTGCGTAATAGGTCTGGATGTAATTGTACAAAGAGAAGAGGTTTGATGGCCACACACCACTAAAGCAACAGAGCACTCAAGCTGTACAAACCCACAAAATCTTCTCTTCTCCCTAAGTCCCCAAAGGGCGATTGAGGATATCGGGAAGCATTTGTGGTCCTTATCCCCTTTCAACTCAAACTATGCTTTCTTTTAGCCACTCATACACTTCTTGTGAGAGACTGGATAGCCTGAGTAACATGTCTGGCTGCACTGAACTAAATAATATGCTTTAAAATGAAGTTATTAAGCAGTTTACTTGAAATTCACAYGTGATACGACAGTCTAGGTTGATGCTATTGGTCAACACTGCAAGACAGATTTATTTTGCGGAGAAATGCGTGAGGGTCCATCTAGAGACACAACACTGGCCTGAACCTCATAACTGAGGAACACAACCACATCTCATCTGCCTTATTCATGACATGAATTTCTTTAGAGCCAGGCTAATACCTGGGCCTGAGGCACAGTCCACTCCGAGTCTGCTTTGGCAAGTCTGGGATTTTCTTCTCCCGCAAGTTTAATTATGCCCTATCAAACACATATGTGGAAGTGCTAAAGAGGCTTTTAATTTTATCACCTTTCAAGACATAGTTACAAGCAAAAGTTGTACGATACAATAATCATTTTAAATTTGCAGAAATTCAGCAATCATTGGTAACTATCAGTACTTCRAACAAGCAGTAATTTGGATTATTTGATCAAATAATCAAAAATGTTAGGATCACTGTATTTGGTTACTTGTCAAATTCCAAAAAGCATTCTATATCACCATCTAGCCACCTATTTTTATTTTCTCCTTTAGCTAGAGCACATTAAGCCTCCACATGCAGTTATATTTAATTTCACACCAAAAATCAATGAAAATATGTGCTAAATACGACAACTGCAGAAAAGGGTAAAGTTGACCTTTAAATTAAAAATGTATTTCCTATTRAAGGTTATACCCCTCACACTGTCAAAGAAATTTCAAAGGAAAGATGAGATAAAACATTTTTTTTTTGTTTCGAGAAGCCAAAATGCTTTCGAATTTTTAGAATAAATAGTTTTTGAGTCAAAGAATATTTAGGACTCCATATAAAAATGACACGCTGAAAATTATTCAGTGTTTTTCTACTCAACTGAAATGTATAAAATACACTTCTGGCTTGTTCTTCTTTGTCTACTCTCTGTGTTTTCCTATTTCA
The DNA here is from genome assembly GCF_003342845.1 of Nothoprocta perdicaria. Lineage (NCBI taxonomy): Eukaryota > Metazoa > Chordata > Aves > Tinamiformes > Tinamidae > Nothoprocta > Nothoprocta perdicaria. The sequence continues at coordinate 4,607,110 of NW_020455599.1, read as the reverse complement.
AGAAATAGGTCTTGCAGGTACAAATCACCATGGACATACTAGGCAACCAGGAGATGATCAAGGCAAACAAGCATGGTCCAAGAGATCACTAGAGAACTAYAGAAAAAAGAACTGCATGCAATTAAAATTATTCATCTACTTATCACTACTACTTGAAAACATATATGTAGAAATATACYATGAACTTACATCTTCATTTGTTGTTTGATTGGAGCTGATCAAATATGTGTGAAAACCTGAGAGACCAACAATGGACCATACAGAGAAAAAACACACCACAGCTTCCAGCACAGTAATTGAAGTCAAGGAAATACAAGCAAAATATATTATATTTAAAAACAAGTAGTTAYAGTCACAAAAATCACAGTTATCAACGTGTAATTCACTACTGCTTGAAAGCCCCAAGGGTACTGCAGCCTATCAACAGACAACTTTAGCATATAGATCACCGGATAACATCTACACCTGAAATTATTTAAGGCTCTGCAGATTGGGAAAGACAACAAACTACTGAGGAGTGGTTCAGATCTTTTTAATTGCTGAACATTTCACATGTTCACCCAATAATTTTATCCGCATTTTTATTGAGAGCCACATTAATAAATAGTAGTAAATAATACTTCTAATGGGTGAAGGGAAGAATAAACACAARATAGGTGACCCAAGGCTTAATGAATAGCAAAAATAGAACAAAAATGAGCACTTTGTGTATGAAAGAAGTCTTGAGCAAGAAGAAAGTTTTTATATCTGTGATCATACAATAACAGCAGCTGAGTAAACGTGTATCTACCAGTCATATATATTGTTAAGACTCTTCCTTCTTTAGTTGCTGAAGTTAGGATGCTGATAAGGACTGTAACACTAGCACCACAGAAGCGTGTCAGCCCAAGTGCGTGCACAAGAGCACTTACCCAGAACTTGGGCRGGTTTAGTTCTAGAAGCGTGCATGGACATGTTGCAAGTGTTTATTATTAATTTCTACATGCTTAGGACCGTCATTTTACCTGTTCTACTACTGATGCTCATTCTGAATAATGGTTTACTGATTGCTGATTAATTATATGTCATGAATAAATCAGCCAATACTGCTTCAATACTGCTTCAATACTGATTTGGTTAAATTACATGTGAAAATCTGCAGATTTTCATTGCAAAAAGCAACCATTACATTTTAATGGTCCTTAGCTTTGTAGAAAAATTTTTTAAAAACTCACTACTAGATTGCTTAATTATGTTTAACTTCTGTAAGCTCATGTCTTTCACTCATTTTCCTTTTTTCCTTTTTCTCTCTTTCCCCCTTTCAAGCCACCTTTGCATACCTTCTAAAGAAGACGGCCACAGAAAAGTAGTAAGGCTTTCCAAGTGAGGATGGTGTACTAGTAAAGTCAGCGAGCACACATTGTTGCAAATTTACTAACTTTACACCCTTTCTTTAACTGTTCAAGTCCACCACCTCAGTGACAAGATAACGGAGGTACTTCTAAAACTTTATATACTCTAGTTCAAAGAGCAATTTCCTGTAGAAGACTGCCTGCCCATAGTTCTATTTTTTAAACTGATATTTATTTTCATTTATAAGCAACAGTCAGGAAGTTGGAACACTTCTGCTTCTAATATTGTTTTTTACAATCCTTCAGTAGCAATTTTTTTTTCCAGGGAACATGAATCAAGAGCAGAAAAGGCCTTGGTTCCTACAAAAATTATATAATAAATGACTAAGAACAAGACAACAGGAAAAGAATAGGACAAAAATAATCTCTACACCAAGCATACGCTAACATTTAATAAAGTCAGTTTCCAAGACAACAGCACCTCAAAATATTCCATAACAGGGCCACTGTCAGCTTCAAAACATACAAATAAAACACTTATCTGAACCTATCAACAGAAAAGAAATAGKAAAACTCCGCACCATTACATAGAGACACAGTCTGGGGAAAGCATGGATGGACCTAAGCATCCTAAAATATACTACTATAAATTAATAGTCAAGAGTCTTTCTTTGCAATTTGCTGTGATTTAAATAATTGCAAAATTAATAAATTATCTCTATAATTCCCATTAACATCCACCTCACTCAAATTCAGAGTTGTTTGGAAAATACAAAAAGGCTGTCTACATTTTAACTGCTTTAAATCTGCTTCTATTGCAGCAGAATGACCTAAGAGCATTTCTCAGCAAGGTGGCCACTGCTGTCTCTGCTCTTCTACCAGCCGTGAGGAGAATCAAACCGACCTAGCTAAGAGCTTCCTCWGTCGGCCACTCAACAGTCAGAGCGAAAGAGAAAGAGGAACAGTGGATACTCGGAAGGTGTGAGACAGAGGGCACCGGCCTGAAAACATTAGGCACAACCCAAGCTAACCCACGTAACTGGGCTTTGAGAGGCAGAAGCCCTACGGGAGGCTTCAGAAAAGCACTGTATTTTGGAATCTACAACTGAGACCAAGAGGAAGAACCAGCAGATGTGCAAAGAGGAAGCCGAGGGGGAAAAGAACGTCCTCAGCCTCGTGGTGTGACCACGCACACCAGGAACAGGCTCTTCCCACCACCGTGACTGCAACTGGAGAGGGTTCAGAAATGGGGAGCTTTTCCCTCCACACGGTAGTGCTTACTGTCAAAGAAGGGGAACTTCTCAGTTACTTGGTTCACCACACTGTTACGGTATCAGCAGCCACACACACACCAAGATCCTAACAGATCTTTAGAATCACAGGGGTTTATATTCGATTACCCTACGTCCATTAATAACAAACACAGAAAAAAGGCAACGTATTCTCAATATAAAGTATAACTTATTAGTGTTACGCAGCCTAATATTTCTATCTCTTACAGGGTTGTTAGCAAGATAGAAATGACAATATTCTCTTGGTGCCTGGAAAGACTCACTTGGACAATTCTTTTTTTTTACTCCTGGGAATTGTAACCAAGCTGTTAATTTGTCCAGTATGGGAATATGAAACCCGGCTGCTTCTGTAAAATGTGCTATTCAGCCTTTCAGGATTTCCATAGCTCTGAATACAAACTGTGAATGTGTTATTCCTGTRCAAGGCACCATGAAATGTCCAATCAATTACTTTTGACTTAAGCACAACTGAAAGCTATTCTCATTTTGAAAAAAAAATGAGRGACTAATCTTTGGTAAGAAGTGATTATTATTATTTTAATTGGAAGCTGCTGTTGTGCTATTTAGAATTCTGTGTGCTTTTGCAAAATCATTTTCTACAAAAAATATCTCAACTGTGACTTTGCTTTAAAAGAATACTTGCTTTACAACTCAGTGACTATATTTTACAAACATAGGTGAAGAAGCTGTATCTGCAGAATTTGACTTTTAGGAAGACCACCTGGAAAGAGAGGTGTGTCTTCACGTACAATATGGATGTAATTGCTTTAACGGGTTGTCATTGCTTTAACGGGTTGTCATTAAAACGAAAAGATATTTTAGAGAAAGGAACTTGTCCCTTCAAGATTATTTGTGGCATACCTTCACGAGCATTTTATCTTCCCTCTCCTCCCTTTTAACTTGTACATCATTCCTTGCATTTATCTTCACTACACAAGAAAGGGATTTTRAATGGCAGACGATTCAGACTGTATGAATTCCGGGATGAACAGTGGCATCATTCACCACATCCAGCTTTAAAACTAGCGACTGGCCTTTAACAYATGAACTACTTCTACAGAGCAACTCTGAAAGTGAACGGGATCAAGTAAGCAGACATATCAACCTTTCTATTTGGAAAATGAGAGAAAAACAAACAAGCTTGTGACGTTCTTCAGAGGACAAAGAATTGGTGAATATTAAAAGAGGAAGAAAATAAGCCTTAAACAATTTCTGAAGTCCATACAGAATGTTTTCCCATGATTCCATTCCAAATAATGACAAACAATGACTGTGAACAGGAGAAAGAAAAGCTTCTTTTTAATCTTTTGTAGAAAAGAACAAACTGTATGAGGTACCATAGCCAAGCTAATAGAAGATGCTTTAGCACACGCATAGGAAAGCATTATTTTAATAGAAACTTTTTGAAAGGTGCAAACTGCTTATCCAGATACACCATTCAGAAGTTGTACATAGGAAGTGGAAAGCTTACAGTCCGTTCAGTAATGTAAACTGGAAATTAAATAGAAGCTTCCCATTTTCCTTTATGTCAGCTGCTTTCAGCCAGGAGCAGGAATATACAGAAAGATGGTGTCAAGTAATAAAAGGAGCATTACGTATTTACAGAAGAGTAGTCCTTGTGTATGTGTGTATTTACTTTTATGTAATCTAACAAAAGGAGATACTTGAAAATATGATTTTCTAAAACCTGTAAATCAATTAAAACAACATTARGAATATTTTAAAGTATTCARCTCTTCAGAGGCAGCTTAAGGTTTCAGTTGTTTCACACTCCACTTTCTGTATTCTGACATGGCATTTCAGACACTTTCTACMTTTGTCAATTCAGATATGCTTACTATAGAAAAACCAGAATAATTAAAACCCTAAATGAAACCATGGCATGAGTGCAGTATATATTTACAAATTCCATCACAAATATATGGAACATATTTCCACCACACATGTAAATTACAGACCTTTGTCAAAAATACTGTACTGCTGAAGAAAAACCCAGGCTAGTCTGTTCCGTGCCTCCAACATTTGGTGAGAAATCCTGCTGCGCAGGAAGTGAAGTCATGGATAAAAGTCTCAAATGCACATACCCAGCCAACAGCAAGCGACCAATGAAAGAAATATCTCAGATGTTATTACACAACAAAAGCTACAAATTCTTTCAGCAAAAGGATATCTTGCAGGACTGTCCTTCAGGGCATTGAGGAACCCTGTCTGTTGTGAACCTGTGGAAACAGAACCCAAATTACACTTAATATCAAATTGAACTACAGGCTGTATTCACTATAGTTCACACAATTTGAAGATGTACTGAATAACTGCAGAACAGTTTCACTAATGTGAACCTGAGATTATGCTATTCAGCAGCAACAACAACAAAAATATGGGTATATATCATGTCTAACATCTGTGGTATATTTTCTTAGTTATACCAGATTGATGCCTGCATACTTTCTCATGAACAAGATCTCTGATTGTGCTTGTTCTGTATGGAAACAAATATCTATATATATAAAAGCTATTTTTCCCCTAATAAATATTATTTTTCGAAATCAACTTTTGATTTGGAAAATCTATGAACTTTATACTATGAAGCCAAATTCTCAGCTCTCCATCTCTTATTCTGGAAGCAGCCAAACTTCTTTAGACTATCATTATTATAATTATTACACATTTTTTTTTTTTTTTGATAGAGTTGCTTGTTGTTTCTGGTTGAGCTGAGAATACCTGCTAGTTGAAACAAGCCCAAAAACAGCTCTAATGAACCAGAGATGGAAAAGCTTCTACTGGGGCTCTCCAGCCAGGAGACATCCATCAGAAAGTGCAGTWTGACAATTTGCAAGCGACTCTTAGTGTTACATAAGAATAAGGCATACATAGCTTTTATTTTATTCTATAATTTATTTAAATGCATCAGATCGAAAGCATTTCTCACAGCAAAATTTCCCYCCTTAGCTGAATTCACCTGAACATTTTTAGGAAGAGAAAAAAAATCCTGATAAACCAAGATATCCTTAAAAAAAAAATAGACTTTTTCTCTTGACTTGTTTGGCCAATTTTACTGTTTCTCATTAAAAAGGGAAAAATTACTCACCTTATTTTTCTGAGTCTTGAGATTTTTCTTTCAGAATCTCATAACTGTGTCTTATAGTGTCAAGGCACAAGACTTCCCCCTACTTTCTTCCTACTTAAGATCCTTAATGGCAATGGCAGCAGGTAGGTGTGATCTACATGTCCTACTGCTGGTCACACTCTTCCAATTCCATGTATATCAGAAGGGAAAGGCTCCTCATTGTAACACACGAATGAAATACTGATGCCTCAAATAAAGCTGAATAACTATGAAGATACACAGTACTACTGAAAGACAGCAACTTCAGAGTTATTTAGTGTAATACTATGTGCAAAGATTCTTAATCCTGGAGAGGGAAAACTTCAAAGGGATGACCTAAAAGTAAGGCCACAGAAAATAAAAAGTTAACCTCTATCTCATAAATCTCAATGCCTGTTATGCATATCAGAAACTACAAAAATGCCAGCTAACAAGATTATATCATTTCAACATTTTCTCTATATTAAGGGATATATAAAAGATAAAGGACAGGTTTCCTATCAATAAGAACAAAGCTAGAGAAGGAACTTTCCTCTTACAATGAGCTATGCAGCGTTTTGTTAATRTAAGTGTCTAAAGATTATTGTGACCATCCCTCAGCACCTTTCTAAATATCCCTCCTCAGATGGCGTTAAGTCAAACGGAGGAGATGCAGAATAAAATGTTGCTGACAGAAAGCTAATTCATCATGAAGAGCTAAGAATTGGACTTGGCAACATCATCAAAACTTTCTCTACAATCAATAGCTTTGCCAAGATTTGGGGAAAGAGATACCTTTCTTTCGTCTCCCCAGGGAAAGTAAGGAAAAATACATCACTCTTTAATATAGTCTCTTCTCATTGCAATATACAAATATTGGGCAATTTCTTGTTCAATAGCAACAAGAAAATCACGTGCAGTCTCATATTGAGAAAACAACTGATTCATCCTATCAGAGATTTAAGAAATTTCTTTGACAAAATATTCAGCTACATATGGCAAAATCTTCTTTTCTCTAGAGGCAAAATTCCTTTCAGAGATCAAGTTCTTTTTCAACATGATGACACCTGACTCCAGAATATCTTTGAAAATTTATACGTTTTATTTTATTTATTTATTTTTACAAAATTCTGGATAGGTTTAGTCTGGAAATTGATATCACAGCTATGAGAATTCCTTGGACATGTTATGAAGGTCATCATGAAGTACAACCTTCCACAGAGATTCCAGGTTCACAGTAGTCTTTCTTGGAAACATAATGACAAYTGTACAAGCTGAAGCACAAGAAGTTCCGTCTCCAGGTGAGGAGSAACTTCTTTACTGTTAGGGTGACAGAGCAGTGGAACAGGCTGCCCAGGGAGGTTGTGGAGTCTCCTACTCTGGAGGTCTTCCAAACCCGCCTGGATGCCACCCTGTGCCACATGCTGTAGGTGTGCCTGCTTGAGCAGGAAGGTTGGACTAGATGATCTGCAGAGGTCCCTTCCAACCTTAAATATCTGTGAATCTGTGAATCTGTGAATATGCAAATCCTGAGGTATTTTTATTGGTTGCCAAAAGGTCCAACTTATCATTGGTGGGTATTTTTTTTTTCCTTTTTTTCCTGCTTTTTCTGTCAGTATGGTATTATTTTGACTAAGGAACTATTCACCATTCAGCTATAAAGTGATGCTCCTTCTCCTCAAACTAATACTGCATTAGAAGACATCTTAGAAAGAAAAAAAGCAAAGTATCTTTATAGTTGAATAACTTTCAAAACATTAGATCTGAGTCCTAAGATTAGGGCTGAGACTTGATTAGGACCTAACTAGATTAGGTCTCGTTACGTCCTAAGATTAGGACTAAGGCAGCCTGAGACTTCTGCCAACAGACACACCAGCACAACGCACTTTGTGCTCATTGCAAAGATCCTTGCTTAGCAGTTAGCAGCAGCTGAACAACCTGGGAGCTGCACAATAAAGCAAGATCAGCTGAGGGTTAAGGAACAAAAAGGTGAGCAGGAAGAGCACCAGAAGAATGGTGGGCACAGAAAGAGCTGAGTTGAGACTGATGGAGAATGTAGGCAACTCTTTTTGTTCACAATCAAGAACGCACTAGATAAATCTGGAAGTTGAACTTAAAGTTCAAATGTAGCAAACACGAGTGAGTGAACAGCACAAGAACCGATCAATGTTCATACCTGCTCCCATTGCCTTTAAGGACCAAACAATCCTTAGAACTGTTGAGGGATTTTCTCACTCATATAATGGAGAAAAATCTTTATAGTAAGAATCTTTTACAGCTGATAAACTTTAAGAAGTCAGCATTTAACATTTATTACCTGCAACACCTATATCCAAAGCATCTCTCAAACACAACAAGAAACAATCCATTTCTCTGACCTTTAAGTAATTCTCACTTTACATTACATATGGACTTCTAATTGGTCAACATTATGAAGGTAGGATACACTGGATAAATTCATTTGGTGTACAGAACATGAAATACTAGCAAAATTCTAGTAATTTAAATACTTAAAAGTGGGAAAAATTTGTCTTTTTTTTGTGAAATAAAGGTAAATTAGCTTCAACATCCTTGTCAGAACAATTACCAATTACTTTTTCAACTACTGAATTCTGGCAGGCAAGAGCAAGATCACAGTTCAAAGCATGCCTCCTTCTCAAACGTAAGAGTTATGCATGTGTGTGCTCAGATATATCCAAATAAATTTCAAGGATTTAAATGTTATAGGCAAGCATTTCTAATCATTACTTTTTCCTTTTTAAAGGGAATGTACACCTTTCCTCTGCTATTTCAGTTACTATTAGAATTGCTGTATCTGAAAGACAGGACAACTTGTTGATCCAGACTCCCACAGAGTTGAAGTTTCCCTAATTAAGGAGGCTCTAGTCTCAACTCCAAGCCACAGGAGCACTGCAGAGTCACCTTGCCCTTCTTCTGTGAAGCACAAGTGAGAGGAGGAGTTTGGCCTTTCAAAATACAAATTTTCATCCCCACACAAAGTACATAAGAAACTGAACCCAATCTGGCATATGTTTTCTTAGATTTTTTAAGCACTGTCATTATGAAAATAGCTTTATAAACGTATTATAAAATGAATAAGCTGGACTTGGTCATTTCTATCAGGTTTCCATTGTAATAAGGAACATAAAGAAGCACAAAGATCATTATTTCCAAAATGTTTTTAAAAAATACTGTTCAAGAGGATATATCCTATAAATTTAGTAAAAAGATACAGCATTCCTAAATTTCCTTATAGAAGTGGGTGAAAAAAAAAAATTTAAAAAAAGGTCTTTGAAGACAGCTCATATAGTCTATCCCCACAAACCGGAATAATAACAACATGCAGAAGCTAAGACAATTTGTTATGTGCAAGGAGAAAAAAAGAAAAAAAAAAGAAAATAAAAAAGCTTTGAAAAAAAAACTCCTTAATTCCAATCCCAAATAGAAATAAAAATCTGTCTCAAACTCATGAATATTCATCCTCCAACATTCACTACTTTATCATTTCTAGAACATCTATGCAAATGAAAGTTATTTGCGTTAAAAACAGGATTGAAGAAGATGTAAAACTAAGCAGGAGAACAACAGAAACTGTAAAATAGCTCAAATTATTCATTTGTAAGTGGCCTTTTTTGGATGGATGGGAAGTGACCAAAGCTTACCATCGAGAAAGCACACACTGTTTTTTGAGGGGGAAATGCTACTGTCTCTACAATTGGATGTAGAGTGTGTGTGCTGCTTTTCCTAAACAGCTGTCCACAAAGGCACCAAAAAAATTAAGAAAATTAAAGCTAATAAAGCCTGTGCTCCCTTAGTGACTACCATGATCAAGGTATACTAGAGACCAGAATGGGAGTCACTGGAGACTGTGACGCTTCAGAGAAAAGGCAAATAAATAAATAAATAAATAAATAAACAAGCCCTAAATGATCAAAAGATTAACTTAAAAATAAAAAACTCAAGCAAATGGCTACATACGTAATCTGATTTCACCAGCATACTTACGAAGGATGACGTGGGTGATAACGAATGCAAATATAAAGACTGTCAGAAAGGACAGAGATAAAATAAACATATAAAAAAATCTGTAGTTTCTTTTCCCCACACAGTTGCCTACCCAGGGACAGTGGTGATCAAACCGTTCTGAAATGAGAGGCAGAAGAAAAAAAAATGGAAAACAATTAATAAAATGCTGTTTTACTTGGAGAAAAAATAAATAAATAAAAAAAGCTCTCTGAATACTATATTAGAACTCATGACTTGGCATTTGAAAACTAGCCACAGAGAAATCTTTTCTTTAGAAAAGAAAAAAACAGAAATGAAAAAGGAATATTTTAATGAAACTTTACATCTTTTAAAGAAAAAGTATGGCAGAGGTGAGCTTCTGTTAAACTAATACTATTGTTCTAATAAATTGCATAGTCCGACCAATAAATATGTTTTTTCCAGCTGCCTATGTCACAGTATCAATTCAATTGTAAAAGTTTTTTTTCCCAATGTCTTTTCTACTCAAAATTGGAGGTTTTGATTTTGKTTTTTTTTTCTTTTTTTCTTCACATTTCATGATCATACCTTTACCAGTTTATGCCCACCATTATATCACTCATCAGTTATGGCACATGAAATATTTCCACTCTTTCCCTTTTCTTTTAGCATTCTCCAAATATTATCCATTTCAGACCTCCTAATTCTCCACTTAGAATTGACACTGTCATACCAAACTGTTCAAAGTTGTAGAACCAAAACCAAAACATTTTCACTCATTAACATTTATATTGTCTGGTAAAATCCACTTTCTCCTTTAGCGTAATAGGTTTTTGTTTGTTTTTAGGTATTTTGCTTTTAATCACTTGTTCTATCTTTGTGAATACCACATGGCACAAGTTGGTAGATGACTGAAAATTCTATCACCCTGTGTTATCACTCTAGGCTCCCTCTTCTTTTCCATTCTACACCAAGCCCTTTTCCTTTATTTCTCTGAGAGATTAACGCATCAGTGAGACAGAAAAAGGCCAGGGCAGCCGCTAAACTGCTCTCCAGAACATCAGGGAAAGGCCCCAGTGCTGGCAAACGTCACAAGGAAGAGTTAATGCTGCTGCTTGTGCAGGTCTCGGTCTCCCCATGCAACCTGGAACCTCCTGGTTCCAATATGCTGGGTAATGAAAGCAGAATGATTGTCAGGAAACAAAACAGCATTTCGTAACTTTGCTTTGGAGAGATTACATGACATGGTAACAGAATTTAAAATTTCTAATCAAATCCAAGATCATAACATAAGACAGATGCACTTATGCTGAAACCCTCTCACTCTCTGATCCCTGTCCAAATCTTGTTTTGTTTTCTCTGACTTTTATGCCTCCATTGACGTATGATATCAGTCTATTTGTAATTGCACAGGAAAGGCGAGCTATAAATTTGAAGTCCTTAAGCTCTGTGTTAAAAAGGCACATCTGTTCAAACAGACTAGTTTATTTTAGCTATGGCTTTATGTTAAAGACCTACATGAGAGGTTTTCCTTGAAGGATGTGTTTAGGATTATCTTCATTAACAACAACAAAGTCAAAACAACATGCACTACAGATTTCTGAATTCACTAGACTTTCAGAGGTTTTTCTTTTTTAAACCACTTTTGTGTGGCAGCTGTTTGAACCACATGCTTCTGCCATAAATCTGTTTCAAATTCCAACAGGGCTATTCAAGGTGAAGTTATTGAACCTTCTTAGAGTAAGGCTTCAGAAATGCTTTAATTTGTTGAGTATTGCTATGAATACTAAGAACCAAGTACCTCAAGTACCTAAAAGGGCGGCCACTATCATCTTTATTTCAATGCAATACGGTGGTATTCCCAAAGCAAGCAGACATGGCACCTAAACAGTTCTATTTTTTACATTTGTGCTTCTGAATGAGTCCTTACGCTCTGATAAACACTTCATTTAATAGTATCTAGTGCAGTACATTCGGTACAAGTAGTACCACAAAGGAAAATAAAGTTAGAAAACAATTTAAAAGCATAGTACTGAAGGTCCTTTTGTACCCTATTGCTTCAGAAAAAAAAAAAAAATGATGTGTCTTTGGAAGATGAATCTAACAAATATATACTAATTCTCTTTTATGCTGAAACATTAGGAACCAACAAATTCTATCCTAAATCACAGTTTCTAGCCATGAAATGCTATTCAGATACATGTAGGGTTCATATCAATGGACACACACATATTCTGTACTTCAGACTGACTTAACTCCTTTCCATTTCTGTCTTCAGATTTCCTGGTAAGCTGAAAGACTCTGTTTTTACAATAAAAGCCTAACTAATCATTGCAAAATTAACTATCTATTATGTTAATAAAATAGAATCGGTCAGAAAACATTACTTGAATAAGAAAAGCTTTTTGTTAAAGTGTTCAAACTGAACCTGATCTATTACAATTAGTACTATGAATGAAAAAAAAAAAAGGTCCTATCTTTCTCTACAACAGTCATAAAGTCACAGAATGGTTAAGGTCAGYGGGACCTTTAGAGACCATTCAGTCCTAACCCCTGGCTCAAGCAGTGTCACCTAGAGCAGGTGAGCCAGGACTGTGTCCAGGCAGGTTGTCAGAATGGAGACACCGCAACCTGTCTGGGCAGCCTGTGCTCCTTTGCCCTCTGGTACATTTTTTCTCTGTAAATACAGACACGATTTCTCACATGTCTGTTCAGGGCCACTGCTTCTCACCCTGTCACTGGGCACCTCTGAAAAGAGTCTGTCTCTGTCTTCACTATATCCTCCCTTTAAATACTTATACAAATGGATATGGTCCTCCTGGAGCCTTCTCTAAGTTAAGCAATCCCAGCTCTACAGATACAGAGCACTACAAACAATAGAAAGCTCTAAACATACAAAGGGTTTTGACATGAATGCTATATGCCACAAAATAGTATATTAAATAGTAAGAGGTTATTCTACTCAGCTGAACACAAACATGTACATGCAAGTTAAAGATAACAGCCACACTGTATGCCAGATAAGACTCACATTTCCTGATGCTTGAACMAATTGCCACAGAGACACCAGGCACTCAAATAGCTGCTTGGGGGATTTTTTTTTTTCTGGAAAAGTTTAACCAGTTCATTCAGCCTCTAGGTGGAAAGATACTTTCCATCAAATTCCATAAAGATTACTAAAAGGCTTAAAGCATCCCCAGGAATTAACAGCATATTTATTTATTTGTAAAGGGATTTTGAACCTAACACACCTATCCTCTGAGAGTTTGTGAACCATTCTGGTTAACTATTAATGCAAGAGAAAACAGTGAACATTGGGAAAATTAGCGAACATATGCTAAGTGGAAACTTATAATACTATTAGTAAATAAAAATTGTCTCTCAAGACTAGAGTGCTTTCTTCTTTTTTTATAGTATCTCATAACTCAATAAATACTAATGAAGAAATAACAAAATAACTTTCATCCTCAACATCCCAGCAACCTGCAAAGCAAACTATCACCAGTTCAGGAAAAGCAAGTTTCACCTAACATTTTTGCTTGTTTTAGATCATTCTGACAGCAGAATTAAGATTTACCTTCCTTGAAAAAGAATAAAACTGGAAGAAAAAGGGAATTCTGACCTAATGAACTTAAAGTGCRGTACAAATAAAAATGCAGTGACGTGTGTTATGAAGAGTCACAGACTGTTTGAAAATGGTAATTGGAGATTGGGTTTAAATTCATAGCATATTCTACCATAGTTAATGTGATATTTATGTCAAAGTTATTGCAAAAATCATTGCAGCAAATGATAGAACTAAAATATTGGCAATAAAAACAATTGTTGGTAAAAAGTATATTAGAACTGTTAATGTGAGAGGAAGGCAGATACAAGGCCTGGAAACTTTGTCTATGGAAGCATCCCAGGGACAGAGAAGATACGACAGATTCTCCTCCTCCTACACTAGGACTTTCAAGCCAAATAAGACATTTGCTTCAGGATGTGGTATGAAGTAACAGCAATATCAACACCTTATCACTACTGTTGAAGTTAGTGAATACTGAGCTACTAAAACCTACTGTTGAAAGGGGTGGCCCTGCTCCCCCCTCTTCAGCACCCTGTGAGCAGCCTCTTCCCTGGGTGCTTTTGGCCTTGCTTCCTTGGGCCACGACTAGTGCTCATTTTGCCCCCCMGGGAGCTGGTTCAGCGAGTGAGAGTAACCGAAAACTCAGGCTCATTTCCTGTTGCTTAGTTCCACCAACCAGCTCATCAAAACACTGAACACCAGAGCTGGCACAACGCGCAGCAGGGAATACGCTGCCGGAGAAGAGAGCAAATGATCACTTCAAGTGGTCCCTTCAGAGATCACTATGCATTAATACACCTTAGTTTTAACACCAACCACACTACTGATTAAAATGCACCAGGAAATCCAGTTTTGACTAATTCTTCAGAGTCTGAGAATAAAAGCAGAATAAAAAAGTCCAAGAAAATATATGAAAAGTTTATAAGGTGAAGCATATGGAGACTAGAAATCCTGCTGCAAAGATAACACAAAACCAAAGAGGTAAGAARCCTCAAGAGACATTAGGAATGCTCCCATACTGTTTCTTACACTGGTGTTTTTCCTAAGACATCAATAGCTTAGAATTTGGATAATGACTTCTGCAAGTAAACTAAGCTGGTAGGAGAGAGAGGGAAAGGAAAAAAAAGAAAAGAGAAAAAGAAGAAGAAAGRGAATTAAGGTTGCTCAGGGAATAAGGCAGCCAACAAGGGCTGTGTGTTACCCAGGGCTATTTGAACCAGCACAGAGGAGAGAACCACACAAGGGTGAATGAAGGGGAGGAGCTTAGCAGACTGTCCCTTTGGAAGCCACAAGCTTCCTGTAYGACTAGCTCGTCCCGTCAAAGCTCACCTAATAATAGGTGCTAACTGGATAACAGCAGAGCACACACGTTATACCATCCTTTAGATGCTCGTCTTTCTTTTTCCTCCCCCTGAAACATTCGCATTTGCAAACTTGCTTAAGAAATGTTAACTGCAGGATATCTCAAATAAGAATAGAAATGAGAACAGTTCTTATTTTAATAAGCAATGACGAGTATGGGCTTTACAGAAGCAGAGTGTTTCTTCAAAAGCCCCACTGAAATATGTTGCATGCTGCTCAGGACCAGAGGCAAATAACTGCTTGCCCATAGCACAGCATGTAGACACTTTAAATCCTAAAACACTTCTCTTCCATTTTTGAATCACTGCACACAAGGAAACCATGTACAAAACGGCCCTRAAGATTTCTTTCCTCTTTTAAAACATTCAGTAAACCTTCCTTACATGGAAGAACAAAAAAGTGCTTTTACATGGAACATTTGTAGGCCAGCTTGGTCCTTCAGCTTGCAGCCTTTCTTCTCCATATGTCTTCCAACCTTAACAGCACTTATTATTATTTATGAATTGGTTCTTTCTTTCTCTGCTTGACTGAATTGCTACCAGCCAACGTACCTTTTTTAAGRCTTAGTGTGAAGGCAGGTCTCACTACGACACAAAGTCTGCAGGTACAAAAGCATGTAGGTCACGTGCACACTAGCAGATTCTAATGCACACAAATTAAAAATTTCTTCCTTATTCTTCCATCTCATTCAAGTAAAGCGTTTTATGGCAAAGACACAAACCCAAGGCATTCAGTGAATATTTAATATGTTCTAGTTAATGTGTCAAAATCCAAGATTTTGAAGAGTCAACAGTCTGCTTTTCAAATGAGGCAACAGTCAAAAATTGCTCAGATTATAACCCAAATAACTGGGCAGCGTAAATCCAGATCACTTCAGAGGTTCTGCAGGGCCCTTGTTCTGCACTCACACTGGGCAGCTACGGAGCRATCGCCGACATCTGCACATATTCACAATAATGACAATTGCAGCTTGTTGTAGGGTCGTGACATCATGATATGACTACAGCTATTTCAGCTTCGTGATGTGCTCTTTTGTACAGCACGTGGCACTTTCTGTATCTGGTTGCTATTAAAATGTTACAAAAAGTAAATGAAGTTTTTATACTTTCCTACACAAAATATGCATTTTTTTAATTACAGAAACTGTTAATTCTGTTCTAAAATTCAGTGGCTCAGTCCTAACAGAACCTAACAAAATTCTTGTACCTAAGCAAATATAACCATGCATCAAATCTTTTACAGCCAGTTTAGAATATCTGATATTTCAACATAATAAAAAGTTATATCTTATCACCATACCTTATTCGCATCAGCTATTCTCTGCTCAAATGCTTAGTTCCACTTACTTAAAAATCATCAAACAAAAATTATTTATTTATATAGTCAAAATTGATGGGACTTGCCCTCTGCTGTCAACAGCAATCTAAAAATATAGATCAATATGTATATCTTGGCATACATCACATCCACCTGTGTGAGAGTCATTCCCCTGACAATGCCTCTGGTGTTACTTTCTGGAATGAAATCAGAATGGAAATTTATAAAGAAAATTAGTCAATAATAAAATAACAAAGAACTGATTGAGTACTGCATTTATATTCACTCTTACGTTATTGCAGAACACCTGCTAGAGACAATGCACAATGGGTCATTTAAAGCATCCAACTTGAGCACTTTTATACTCTTACCCAAATCAAAACACTCCAAGAAAATAAAACAGCACAGAATGAGCCGTTTAGCTTCAGGAAATGCACATTACTGAAAGCTTCTTCCAGRTTACACTCTAGGCACTAATCTCTACCTTGTGATGTAAAGTGAAACAGCRATGTAACTTTGTGAAAAGCAGGGCTCCATTAATGAAATAAATTAGTGATGTGGGTGAACAGCTACATCCAGAAGTCACTCCGAAAAGCAAACACAAGGGCTACACAGACATTTTGCTCTCCAGTTCATTTAAACACTATCCCTGAAAGCTAAGCTGTTTATATGAGTACTTAGAAAACAAACAAACAAACAAAAAAACACAAGAAAAAAACCTGCAAGAAGCTGCAAAGTCAACTTCTTACATGTTAATCAGCTTCCATAGTGGCAAACACATATTATTCACAAAAGGGAAATAAAGATGCTTAATTTTCTTAATAAAAATAACAATTGATTTATTAGGAAAACATCCAGCCATTGCCCTAGGATATTTCAGAGTAATTAAGACTATATCACCACATAGCTCACTTCACTGCTACCTCCGTTAATAAATGTTGACTAATTAACAATAAATCCCATTGCCTGYAAGCACATTAACGATGACATTTTCAAAGGCACCAGTGGCAATTAAGAATGGATGCTATTTGAGAAGCAATAAGAGCGCACAGCAMAGGACCTCATTGCTTCACATTCTCTCCTTTATATACATCATCTTGTAAATGAAAGGCAGTATTCCTTGCTTCCTGAGGGAAGTTTGGCATCCTTACCATACAGCTATCAATCTCCACTAAGTTAAGGACTTTGTTCTTTCTTGCTCTATATAAAATACAACTTTTATCTCTGCCTGTGAATTCCTCAACCATCTTTCAATGGTTATTGCCTCAAATGTAAATATTTGCTCATTTACTTTGGTTCCTAAAAATATTTCTTTGTATTTTCTCCTAGTAACTTCTCTTTTAACTTTTATTCTGACTTCCGAGGTTTACAATTTCATTCACACCCTTGGGTATTTAGATCATCGCTTCTTTTTCTTCCATAGGCAGGACAACAATAAGCTACGATCCTTCTCTGAAGGAACCTGCAATGCCCCATTGTTTTTAAATTGGTTTCCTACAATGTTTCCTAATGCTTGGACTACAAATTTCAAGAAACATGCCATTCTCCCTGTATTTCTGGTATCTACAGGTAGTAGATAAATTGCATAACCACAGACAAATAATCTATCACTTTTTATTGCGCTGGAATGTACTTCTGGTATTGTTTTAAGTGCACCTTCAACAAACGAGCCAAAGCTGATTCCCACCTGTGAAAATTGAAAAGAAGTAGACCTGACAGCTGACCATCTTTTAGACTCAACTGTTCAGCTAAGGCATAACTTTATTCACTTTATTATTGTACTCACTTCCTATTAGCAACTCATAACTTTTCTAGCTAAACCCAGGAAATGTTAAGTGAGAGAAACAGTTGAAGGTCAGGAAAAGGAAACTGAAAGCAAAACATGAGATAACAGATTAATGAAGGAAGAGAGCTACAGAACGGAATTAAAACCAAGCCAAGTTGTGACATCAAGGAAAATGTACATTAGTTATACAAGACCAGGAAGTTTTGGGAAAATTCCTCTCCAGCACAGTGTTGACATTAAACACCAAGCTGTTATAATGCCAACTCTCAGGCTATTTGAAATAACTTTCATTTTCCAGGCCAGAGGATGGTGGTATCTGGAATGACAGCTTTTGGGAAAAGCTTCTCCCTGAACACACAAGCCCCTTATCTTCCACCAGTGACGTATTGTGTGTTTTAATAAGCTATTCCCCATTGTAAAGAAAATAAATATACAGCAGTGGGGCCCATCTGAGAAACTACTTTTTTTAAACAGAAACATTTTTATGTGAAATCTGCTGCTTGGTATACTGCTGGTAAAATGACACAGTATATTTTCAAAATAATAAATCAACCTAATTGGGTCCAGGTCAGAAACAAACAGCTGCGTCTGTGCCTGCCTGGGAGAAGTCCTGGATGGAAGCAGTGATTTAACAGAAAGGGGGTGTCTGCTGGTTTCTAATATAGCATGTTTCCCAGTTTGGTTTTTCTTTAAACTGCACTATTCTTGCTTATCTCAAATTCACTTTCTCTTCTTTAACAATTAGCCGATTAGAGTCACCGATGTCCTCGGTCACAAAATTGTCACAAAATGTCCTCAATATCCTCAATGAACCTGCACTACACTTTCATATCAGAGAAGGGTTCCTACATTCAAGGAGGTCACTACTAGATAATGCTCTATCATTACCCTTCCAATTCTGGACTAAAAACAATAATTTCTTTGCCAGTGATATAGGTACTTGTATCCTCATATGTCGGGGTTAGTTTGCTTTTTCCTTCCTTTTTTTTTTTTTTTTTTTTTCTCTCAGATAAAAGGGCTACCATTTTGACTACATTACATCTTCATGTAAACAAATTAGATTTTGTTTCTTCCCCTTCCTCAGGGAACTATATCTTACTACCTTTCCCAGGATGTGCTCTCTCTTATGGCTAGCTACTGCCTAAGATAGGTATGAGTTAATGAAAATAGAAAGCAGCATTTCACTTCTACCGTCATTCCAAAAAGCAGGGTATATAATGCTACAGATGGATATAAAGAATTAGTTCACAATGCTAATCATATATTTAATGTTCTAAAAAAAAAAAAAAAGAAAAAAAGTGAGAGGGAGAGAACAAAAATTAAGGTCAAAAGGTATTCACAATGTTACAACTTTCTAGACTCATCTACATCTTTAATTTTCATTTCTTCTGCTCGAAAAGCAAAAATAAAAAAGAACACACAAAACAAGGACCCTTCTCCACACTAAATCCCCAACACTCACTCCCATGTTTAGCATCCACAGAAAAATGAAAATCAGATTTATAAACTAGAAGAATATTACCTCCTTTTGAAATGAAAACAAACAAATAAACAAACAAACAAAACAGAAAATGCCAGTATGACGCACAGTCCTTAGCACGATGTGGCATCCTGTTTTCCCATCTGAAAAAGGTTATATTAGGTATAAATAAGGCCAAGCAGGATTCATCATGGGCTACTGAAAGGGAATAACCCTCCAGGGTACAGGAAAGCCTAGGCTGCAAATTTCTGAGAGCGTGAGAATATTCTGCAGGAAGTATCATCCCATGCTTGCCCTCTTCTTATGTCCTTCCCTAGGGATCCACTCGGAGAATGGCTGGAAATAGGCTACTGCTCTAATCAAAACTTAGGACTAACTTAGCATGCCATTCTTATGTTCATCAGGGAGCTCGGAAATATCAAGCTAATTTCTTTGCAAATCTTCTCAAATATTAACACATTTCACAGTTTTTCTGTGATAAACAACTTCAAAATTTTGAAGGTTTCAATCCTCGGTGAAAAGAAAATCATCTGGGTTGAAAGAAACACAACTGAACATTAAGAGATCTTTGTCTATCAATTGCATACAGATTTAAGATGCACAGATGTGACAAATAAAAAGGCTAAGTTCCTTTAGATTAATGTATGTGGTAACTCTCTCCTTCCGCCACACTAAATTTTTGTTGTAGTCTAGGATGGGCTCATTTACTTGGCAGGCAAAGATGAGGCTTATCACTGTAAGGGAGTCTTCAGACTTTGGGCTTAGTGGGCTAAGTTGATTTACTGCTTGCTAATAATTATTTAGTGTTTCTGCTTAGTCATTCTGTGCAGTATTTAAATAAATTGTTCGGAAGTAGCCAATTGAATCTTGTTTAYTTTTATTTTCTTGTAGAAAGCAAACAAGACTAAAATTATTTACCAAAACAAAATAAAAAAGGAAATGAGACAGTCAATGCTGAAACAAATGATCAAAAAAAGTCATTTCCGGACAAATTCCAGCTCCTAGCTTTTTAACAGCATTGCATACTGCAGTCAAAACCTGTTGCCAAAAACCAGCAACAACCAGTCCAAACYAAGTTGGCTGCTGAATTATATTTTTACATATATATATTTTACTTTAGTGCTAATATTTATATTTACTATATCTTATTTATATCTTATATTTACTATATTTACATTATTTAATGTTTTTAAAGCAGACATGCAGCACACAAAAAGCCCTTGAGCAGCTAACGGCCACTCAGAAAGGCAGTTGGAGAAAGCAAGGCAGGAACCCATCCAAGATCTTTACCTCAGGGAACACTTACTTGCCCAAACGTTTGAAGGCATAAATGCAACAAAGCATATCAGCACAAAAATCTAGATTTTTCCAGATACTCTATGAAGGTATTGCAAAGCTAACACCTTTGTGCTACTGCTTATAGTAGTTTGATTTTTTCTCTTCTATCTACAACAACTATTTCATATTTTTTGGACACACTCCAGGTGACATTCCATATAGTGTTAGTGGGGRAAAAAAAAAAACAGATCAAGAAGTAATAGATACGTTTACTGGCCAACTAAAAAGTTAGGATTAACTAAAATGAAAAATAACACACAAGAACATTTTTGTAYGTACTAATTCTTTTTAGATGCTGTTAAGTATGTCTTAAGAATAAAAAAGCATGAAAAGAAAATACTAAATTAAACATGTTTCTTTCACACTATAGTCATTTGCTTAGTAACATGAAGTGCAGGGAATATGAAAGCGCAGGGAATGCTGGTTTGGAGAAGATTCCATTCCCATATGACACAGTTTCTGTAGTTAGTTTTTAATTATCCAGCAAAWGCTTCAGGAACTAGCTACATGGCAAAAAGCAATTCATAACCATATTGGCAGTGAGCTGCAACATTAAATTACTACACATCTGTGAAGCAAGAAAGTTTTTACATTGGTTTAGTTACATTAATGGGGAGCTAGCAAACTGTAGTGATACAAGAAAAATAAAAGCTAAGTAAGACTAAACCTAAATTAAGCAAAAGCATCATTATAGAGACAAGCCTGTCTCTTAAAAGTAGAAGCAGATGAGTAATATATAGTCTGATCAAGTGTGTACTCTCAAGACTGCAGCTTTCCCCAAGTGCCTGAACCATCCACTTCTTTTGACATAATTTTTAACAGGAAATTAGTTACTAATATTAGTAAGTTTCAAATTTTGCATTAAAAACACATGAATATTTATATGAGAAATAACTGTATCTAATCAGGAAGTGACAGTACTATGCACTGTACCTGGAGAAAGTCACACTTTTTGTACTTCCCATTATAAAAATTGAGGAGAAAATTGCAGGAAATTCATCCCAATAAACGGATGAAATATTTTAAAAAATAAGAACTCCAAATAATAATTGCAGAAGGCAAAAAACATGATCACATAGCCATTTTATGAGCAGAAGACTAATCTTTTCGATACAATTATCATTTCTTTAATTTCTTTAATATCTTCCTTTTTTGCTCATTTGTCCTCTTCTGAAATACATTCATAATAATGGCCTGTTTGTCCAACATGATCAGAATATAAAGTTTCTCCTGAGTTAGTTCCCCCCCATCAGTAATCATATGTTTCGCTTAGTAGGTTTCCAAAATAGAGCATGAAAAGGACATGATCAGATTACAGAATAACCTGTAATACAATCCTTTTATTTCAGATTACTAGGGAAAAAAAAGCATTATTTTAAAATAAGTTTTGGTTTGTATATGTGATTACGGTGGGGAGAAAGATGGTCACAGTTATGCAAACGTTTTGTAAAGACAGCAGTTTCTCACTTTTATTTACTGAACTGGTCTAAAACTGTGCTTTTACATTGTGAGTTTGTCGAGCAAAACCGCAGCAATATAACAGAATACTTATCTGGAAACATGTCAGCTGCAATTCATAAACATTCCTATTTGTGAAGTGCAATGACTTTTACAACACTTTATAAATCTTAAACATCAAAAAAACTAATTATTTACGACAGGAACCATCTATAAATATCAATCCATTATACAGGSCTAAAAGGCTAAACACTTCATTCTCATCTAGGAGTATTCACTCTATGAATATCATCTAAGTATGAAGATATAATTCTTCCAATGACTGCTTTATATCTAAAAATATCACTGCCGAATGCTGCAATTACATCTCTCAGCTGGAGACATCTTTCTACATTATTTTCTTGAATGCATAAGATGCAGGCTCAACAGTGGGCTAATCAGCTGCCTAAACTCCAAATGTTATCTAATTAACTGGAAAACTACTTAGATTTGATTGGTGGGTTTCTTGGTTTGTTTTTAAATTCAAGCATATCTTAATCACCTTGCCTGCCCTCCAAAGAAAAATGTCCTGGAAAAAAAAAAAACAATATATTCAGAGAGAGGGAAAGAAACAGGGTGGGGAGAGGGAGAGAAAGGGAGGGAAAGAGAGAGAGAGAGGGAGGGAGAAAGAGGGACAGCAAGAGGGAAGGAGGGGGAGAGAAAGGGTGAGGGAGAATGTCATCACAAGATGGTCCTGRAATTATCTACTCACTCCCAAAATACAGTGCTTGCCCAGTAATTTATTCTGATTTTCCAATTTGTAGCTTTAAAACTGTTCATAGCTAGAAATTACCTACAGTGTATGTTCTGGTTACAGATCAAAGCCTATATATTTAAATTATGCCCTACAGAGTCAGGCTGGAATTAAAACCAGAAATGCAACTCCTTGTCCTCAAGTTTAGTTTGGTGAAGAAACAGTTCAGAGACTCCTCTAAACCTTGKTTTTCTTTGTGCTAGAAAGTTCAAGGTACATCCTAGACGGTCTGCCTCAAATTGGGTCTGTTCCTTGTCTTGCAGGGCGGTTCAGGAAAGGTATGTGCGCCAAGGGATATTTTTCTTTGCTAGTACAGAAACAACTAAGAGGCCAAATCTCTTCTGTCTCCTTTAAAATAATTAGCATTTTCTTGAGCTAGGGGAAGAAGGATGAAGGCAGCAAAAGACCTTCTGGGTAATCTTGTCATTAACTCAGACTGGTTCTTTTCCTCTCTGATACCAAATGTATTAAGAACATAAATTGAACACATCTTCCTATACTTACCTACGCAGTTATCACAAAGGCTGCAATGTGAGGCACGAGGTGGGCGGAAAATCTTGCAAGTAAAACAGTATTTTAGTTTCACTGTCTGTCCATTGATGATCACTTCTTTTGTTCTGGGAGGGGGGCGGTATCCTCCTGAACTGGAGCCATTTGCAATATCTAAACATGGAAATACAGCACGTTAATTTTCTTACATGAGCTGAGGTGCACACACATAACTGGCCTCAATGTCAATCTTCAGCAAGTTTCAAATGTATGTTAGCTGCATATTAGTCAAATTGAAATAAACCAACTTTTTTCCCCATTCTCATTCTCCTAAAACAAGCAGTTTTTACAGTTAGTGTAGTGAACAKATAGTTCATTATAAACAGCACCCATATCTAATCATCAAAATTATTTTAATTAGAATTTTTAAAATGCCCAAACACAAGTTTCAAATAGTAAAGGCTGTCTGGATCACAAAAATCTTTCTCGTATTCCCTAGCACACATCCTGTTAGTCATAGAGAACATATTAAAGACAGCTACCACCACTGGTACAGAATGATAAGAAGTTTGTTTTTGCAACAGACCTCATTCAGTTAGACCTTGAAAGATAAATTTGTTCTCAGGAAGATGTTCAGCACCAAACATGAACCTAGACTGGTAACCAATTAATTTAAGAAAAAAAGGAAAAACAATTCAGACAACCACTTCAAAAAATCCCTTCTGAACAAGTTCTCTTGGGATTTTCCTATATATATGCATTTTAAAATTCCTCCAATATCAAAAAGAAGTCTTTTAAGAACTGCAGCATTTCTACAAAAATTTTTGTTAACTTAAAACAGGAAATCATTTTGAATAAGATAAAGTTTTTTACACYGAAAAAGGCAAAGCAATTAAGGGTGTAAGCTTAATTTAATGTAGCGTCTACACTTTTCCTTAAGCAGTAGCATTACTTTGTCACTAAACCCCTTGGCATATGGTGTAAGTAAGATCTGTCACCACTTTGCAGATCTCAAATGCTGTGACACAAAGGAGCACATTCCAAATATCATTTAACAGACCTTGCTTTTTCAAAGTTTAAACAAGACAACCGCTAGTGCTCTGCATTTCTTTTTCCACATCTTGAAATTTGTTGCATAAAAATACTACCTTATTCGGTAGTATTGGTGGCTGTTTTGCAGGGTGGGTGGTGGTGAGGGTTAAAGCCACCAACATTATTACAGCAACCGAAGGACTGACCAGACTAATTCACACTCAGCGCCCAAGCTGAGCTACTCTAAAAGCTGAACACGTGAAAGTGGTACCTTTTGCTCAGCTTTTCTGCTCTTGTGCAATCAGAATTGGATCAGACTATAGAAAGTGACTATATATATGTGTTCCTCTCAGRCAGAGCAGCAGTAACTATGAAAAAAGGAAATCAACTACTTTTAAAGTTTATAAGTGAAGCTACATTTCAAAGTCAGGCTCAATTGCACAACTGTTTTCTTTAGGTTATCCCCTTTCATGTTGGACAAGCTGATATGATGCTCCATGATGTAGCCRGCTGACTGGAGGTCCATGACTTGTAACTGAGTTCCTATGGCTGGGATCATCGCCCACAGTGGCTATTGCTGCCATATCTGCAGATATATCTGCACACACATTTTCCACGGAAGCCATCAGAAAGTCTCCTGCCTCGCCAGGTAATCAGATTGCCAACAAAGCTGTGCTGGCTAAGGTGTAAATCCAGCTCAGGAAGTTCCCATCTGCTACACCTTCCCACATACCATCAATACTCATCATGAGAGGCATCTGTGGGACGGCGCTGTAAACCTGACCAGGCAAACAACCAGCCTTTGGAAAACTCTCTCTAGCAGGAGAAGGTGGGAGGAAGGGAACAATAGCAGGGAATGAGGGCAGCAGAATACGGAGCTCCCAAGTGTCCCTTGTGGGAACGAAGTCGTGAAAGAGGCAGCGGAGGAGAAGCACAGAGAGAGCAGCTCAGAAGGTGGCTCTCAGGCCCCGATGAGCTGCAGTCCCGCCGTCGTGCTGGCCTTGGAACGAGCCCTGCTCTGGGACCTGGGCCAGACCCCACGATGCGCACGTGGAAGCTCCCATTCCTGCGTGCTCCCCACAGCAATCGAGGGCACCGGTTTTGACCCCAAGGCCAGCACAACCTGGCACAGTATTTATGGTTATGTGTTGATACCAGCCATACATACTGCCGCATAACTAGACATTAAAAGCTGCTGAGGGTGCAATAGACATTATATCACATTTCCTCATTTTTACGCTTATTTAAAAGCAGCTTAGTATTTAAATGGTTGTGATTTTAAAGCACTCTAGCATATTGAAATACTCTAAAAGGCAAGTAGGAAGAATTTAATTTCTTCTGGCGATAGGGAGACGATCTTTGGATTGCATAACAGGGTTTTCTGTTCTTATGACACATTGCTGAGTTGAATAACTTGATTTTTGTAATCTTCTTCAAAACTAAGCTGAAAAGATGTTCTTCAAGAGGCACAGCACAACTGCACTATTTCAAGCTCTGCAGACACATGGATTCCAAAAATGAGGAAGAATTTCTATTAACTTTGGGATTATGTTAAAAAATACTTCCATAATTTCAAGGAATGCTTTTTCTCTTCACTACAATTTCTCACAGACTAGAGTGTAATGGTAATTAAAAGCCTGCAGCAGCAACAGACTAGTACTGATGTACTCAAAATGATACGATATAGGGGAGGAAAATAAACATTTTCAGTTTTGTTTATAAAAGACCTTCTAGCATTAATTTCAGGTGCTATCACTGAAAAAGGTAAATATACTTCAAATACAATGTATTTTACTACAGCAGTAAAGCAGTCTTATAGTATTCTTCAGTTTTTACTACAAATCCATGGACCTCAGTAGACACAGGGTTAAGGTTCTCTCTGACTAATAAGGGTCAAGGTAGGCAGCTAAATTTTAATTATGTCATTAATCCTAATTAGGTTTTCATCCAATAAAGTCCTTAAATATGTACATACTAAATGTATGATTTCCATCTGATACTCATAGTCAACTGGAGGTAAGCAGTTGTCAAACACATTACTAAAGTCTTAACTTGATATAGAACTTTCTATACTGCTAGTAACACAGATGTACTGAATTTCCTGAAGTAACATTGTAACATGTAAAATTTTCTTCTTTTGGAAAACCTTATTGCAAACCTTTCCAAATATGAGCATAATCTGGGAAAGAAAATGACTTGAATCATTTGAGATGAATTGTTTAAGATAAAAGCATCTTTTTTTTTTACCTAATAAAACATTTTTATCTGTGATTTAGTGAAGAAAGAAAATACTCACCTAAAAACAGTATATCCCACATTTTTAAGTTAAAAAATGCACTGTACCTATTTTATTTTAGGATGTGAATGGCAGAATCTCAAAGGTAACTTCCCTTGTGTCTGCTGGAGAAGGGAGGCTGCTGGCTGGCCCATTATTCTTACAGTGCTGGTTCCTAAGAGGATTTCCTCCCAAACCTGTGCAGTGAAGTTCAAGTTCCCAGGGACAGACAATCTTGGCTTTCTAACCCAGGAAAACTAATCTCAAATCCAAGGGTGAAAGGCAATAAAAAAGAAATAATGAAAAAATCTTACTGACTTTCCACAGAATCATAACTTTTATCTACCATCCTAAATGCATGATCAAGCCTTAAAATCCCAGCCCTTCTACTTTGTAACTACTTTTTTTTTTTTTCCAGGAAGAAAGCAACAGAGCAAGGTCAAATGTGCTTGAATTTAATCAGATTTATCTAACCTAAATGTGCCAAACATGCTCTGCCCTGGCCTCACAGTGATCTTTAAGCTGTAATTAGACTTGCATACTTGTGTTAAAACACAGGCAAATCTTTTAATGTACACAGTCCTTTCACAATATTATAATAAGATAAAGCCTTGCAGCATCACATTCCACAAAGAAACCTCAAAATGACCACTCTCATGTCGACATGTAAAAATGGCTTTTTACATTTTTCTTTTCCATTGGAGATAATAGTTCTTGATGTTGCAATGCAAGATATTTTACCAAAGAAATTTACCAAAAAAAATTAATAGTATTGCTTTCCCTTGCTTTGTTATTACATATTTTGTGCCACTTCTCTAGCAGCATGCACTAGATGAGGTCCCAGCATTTTTATT
>NW_020455599.1:4512457-4579641 GCF_003342845.1 Nothoprocta perdicaria | reverse complement strand
CACACACACATTTTCAGGATTGAGGTATTTGAATTGTTGTAGGAAAGTTGCTTCAAATATTTAATATAGATATGACACTGTCTGGGAGTCATCAAAAATAAACAAAATCTATTTAATTCTTTCRAAATATTATACTGAAAACTAATTGGAGGTAATGTTTAAATAAGAGGCTCGAACTGTGCATACATAGCACCAGGATTCATTCTTCAAGCAAACATTTCCTTTATGATCAGATCCTAGATAAAACAGGCTCTAGAAAGTCTTTCCAGATTGCCCCTACACAAACTTACCAAGGAACATATGCAAGGTTTATCATCAAATTTTCATGGAAACTATCTCAAATTATCAAAAGTAACATCACAAAACATGAGCTTGAAGTGGTTCTAATGTTTCCTGCTGAGGAAAAGAGATAACGCAATGAAAAATTACCTGTATGTGTGAACTACAGTATCCGACAAACAAAAAACTTGGTAAAACATTTAAACCTACTCTGTGTTTAATGATTTAAATCTRAACTACATACATAATAACAGTGAGCTACAAGAGGAAAAACTGGRKTTTTTTTCCCCCTTTTTTT
The DNA here is from genome assembly GCF_003342845.1 of Nothoprocta perdicaria. Classification (NCBI taxonomy): domain Eukaryota; kingdom Metazoa; phylum Chordata; class Aves; order Tinamiformes; family Tinamidae; genus Nothoprocta; species Nothoprocta perdicaria. The sequence continues at coordinate 4,579,064 of NW_020455599.1, read as the reverse complement.
CTTTCTTTAAGGGCAAAGAACCTAAATGAATGTCACTCTCAGTTTCCAGACAATGATCTCAGGAACAAACAAAAAAATCTTGGGAACCCAGCTTAGACTAATGCTGACTTCATTCTTCACATAATTCTTAATCTGCTATCTAGCAAGGTATATTGCCAACTGGGGCTGGAGGGATTGCTCCTGACTTCTGATAAAGGATTTGCTGCCTTGATTTTGGAAAGCCAACATATTATTTTCTTAAGTGTAGAACTGCATCATCTTACTGAAGTGCAGTATTTTCATGTGAAGCATATTCTCTCTCCTAGATATATATGTATATATATGTAATATGTAATTCTCTCTCCTAGATATATATGTAACAAAACAAAACAAAAAATACAATATAAGAGCTTTTTGAAAGACCTAGCTGGTGTACAAAGTAATTTTACTGAATATAATTTAAGAACGTTGTAAAAACATTCAGTATCAGGTATGATGAAGAACCTATCAAGCTGGTACCATTTTGAGAAGAAAACAAACATAGACAACTTGTAGCCATAAGCAGTAATTGCYTAGATTATTGTGCAATGCTATGAAATATTGCGTTGTGGTGGTCACATAGATTTAATTTTAGAAGACTCTGGGGAAATCATATTATGCATTTCAAAATACATGAAAGATGGGAGAGGAAATGGAGAGAAGTCTTGAACATCAATGAAAATTAGTCAAGACAAAAACAACTGCAAGATATGGTTTGGTGGTATAGCTAACATGTTGAGTTTTAGGCTTTTAGAAAGGGTGAAGGAAGCAGAAGCTAGAAATTCACCCCAAGACCCCTGGTCATTCAGAATAAATAGTGAGAATGCACATAAACTAAAACAATCAGGCCTAAATTAGGAATGAAAACCTGAAGAATGTCCTTGCTATATTCGGACTCTTTTAAAGCGGAAAAGTGTCCCTTCCTGAAGAGACAGGTACGGTGAGAGGGTGACACTTGAGACAGGCAGGTCTCAAGTATCCGAGACCACCCTGTGCAGGATCAGAGRCACACTGCTGTGTGCACTGTTGTTAGAGCACAAACAATTCACTAAACACATTGTTTTTAGGAGAATTATTTGAGAATTTGAGGCCTAGACACCACCTTTGCTGGGAAAATATCCCCCATTTCAGGATTCCTCCGGCCTTTCTGGAGGCTCCCCGTTTTGCTACTGCTCACCAAAAAGCTGGTGGGTTTGATCAGCTCAGTGGTTTGAGCCAGGGAAACAAGTCCTGCAATAYTGTTTTAAACAACTTCTGAAACATTCACACATGGAAATATTCTGGCCACTCTCCCAGTCAATAACGATAATTACATTTTTCATATAATCTTTGTCTTTTTCAGCATCCAGCTTATACCTTTTGTTGTGCATTTGGCCAGAATTCTGTATCTCGCAGTCCRTTTCTGTTAGGAAAAATAGATTATTCTCAGCCGTTCATTTGAAATGACCTATTTCCTGACAGATCAATGGCCCCTTGAGAAGAGGGGAATTAGTTCCTTGAGCAGAAACTTGCCTCTCTGTTTTCTCATTACAGCTTGTACCTATTCCTCATGTACAATTCCATGGAAAAAAATTAATGAAATTACACAGCAACACTGATTAAGATGCCCAGTATATACTTCATTATAATCTTATTTTTCATCTTTCTTTTTAAATGACTCTACAGTAGCCTGAGTCGCCTCATTCTAAGGTTTTCAGATGCTTCACCAAATCATTTCAATATTTCAGAAGGCAAAATGAATAGCAAATATTTTTAATAGTTCCATCATATCTGAGACTTTAGAGAAGGGAGCAACTCTTTCTGCATACTTTTTGGGAGAAGAAGGTGCATGTATGTGTGTGGGGGAGTCACAGCCTCAGTAGTGGCTGCAGAGATGCACAGTTCAGGTTCAGAGTTTTTCTGAGGCAGAAAGCTAACTCATTTTGTAAGCAGATTAGGAACGCTCTGCCATTCTAGAGCAACCAGGGATGTTACCTTCCAAAAATCTTGGCTGCCTCTCCCAGAACCTCAACAAGAAAAAGGAGCCACCTGCCTGGTCCAGAAACAGGAAAAGCTGCAAGGAAACCCCACTGTAGAAACATGAGGTGAGTTGGAGGAAGGGAAGCAGCACCAGGAAGAGAGGAAAGAGGGACAGACAGTAAAAGACAGACAGTAAGCGGGACCTCGATAGGAGTCGTGGAGGTGGGGCTGAAAAGAAGCAGAGGAAGGGAAGGTTGTATACATTTAACATATGCAATAATATAAGTGTCAAAAAGGAGCTACAGAATAGACTCTAAAGGAGGCACATGCTTCTGCAGAAACAGGGGTCAAGACTCATGGGTAAAGCACATCCTCAGCCCCCTCCAGCACTCCAGGCCTGCACTGTGCAACGAAGGAATTGCCTATCAGTTATTTCAATAGCTCCAGGGACTCATAGAAGCTATGCTAAAAGCAAAAAAAAAAACCAAAACAAAACAAAAATCCCAGTATTCATATATGTTATCATTTCTAAATAAAGAGTTTTCCAATGGACAACAGGATATGTCAATTTGAGATCATCTGCGTAATCTTAATTTGAACCCTTCAAGAACGTATTGTGCATATAATGAGGGCTTTTTTGAAGCCTGTCATAACCTACCACTGCTGCTTTCCACCATACTCAGCCCAGCCTGAGAAATTCTGCCTCAACTCTTTAGAGTGTGACAAATTACATGTATAAAACTACTGAGAGTACTGGGCTACCRCAGAGAGATGAACAAGTCACTGCAGATAACAAGTTCCCACCGTTTTGTACACGGTCACAGCCTGTGCACGTGTTCTTTGACAAGAGGAAAGGCAGAAATCACCTGAATCAGCACGGCGCTCTCGGATCCCTCTCCCGGATGAGCTGACACCTTTGGTGGAAACTTTGAGTAAGGCAGCAAACACCTAAGATCTTTCAGAAATACCACAGACACAATCCTGGCTGCTCAGAAAAGCTACGTAYGGGTATGCTGCACTTTCGGGTTCAAGCTGCTTACCAAAATTTCAATTTTAAAAACTTAGTATACTGTGGTGATGATATGCAGGTAATGTGAATTACTGTAGTTTTGTATCTGCAGTAAAGTCACCCAGAAGACTTTTCAATGAACAAGACCTGACATTTTAACAGTGCATTTCTGAAACTGMTAAAATTGCCAGGAATTAATATAGGCATGGGTAGAATGGAGGAATTAATGTAGGCATGGGTAGATGCCTACCATCTAGTGTAGAGGAATGATAAGAAGCTTCTTCCTTCATGCCTATCTAAAATACAAAGCAATAAATCACACGTTTACGATTATCTGGGAAACAATTCTAGTYATATGTTTGAGGGAATCCCATAAATAGAAATCAGTGAAAGCAGGTAAATATGTGAATAATGCCCAAAGTAAACAAAAATTATCAATAGCCAAAGACACTATCATAAAGAACCAAAACTAAAATCAAAACCCCTAGGAAATGAAAAGGGGTGTAAATAGCAGTTTTTTTCATTTGGAGTAGAGAAAAAATAGCTCTTCCAGCAAGCAAATGATAAATAAATAAATGCGCATATTAGCATTTTGCTAAAACTTCACCTTTTTTGATATCTTTATATCCATTGGATTATGAAGATGACAGATATAAGCCTCTTTCTGTGCCAATTAGCAAGAATTCAAAAAACTTCATCCATCAAATGGGGGCCAAGAACTTACCCAATTAACATTTGCAGTCTGTTTATACTTCTGCCATTCCATAAGAGAACTAAATTGCACATCATGATAACTCTAAAATGACTATTACATCATGGCTATTTAAAAAACATGGATTCAATTAAATATTGCATGTGTGGATATGAGAAACTGAGGAATTCATTTGCTGTGTTTAAGTCGGGGAAAATCCCCTAATAAATGCTAGATTTAAAATACATTTTACAGAATGTTTGCACAACATAATATATACATACAAATGTACCTGTTCATGCATTTCACCAAGCAGCTGGATATATTAATGAAAAATATCTGTCACAGCAAGACAACTAAATCCTAATAGCTGGTTATACTCCAGTGACTTACTTGCAATCTGGTTTAGCTCRTCACCGGCATTATCATCTTTATGTGTGACTACTAAAAAAGTGCCTTTCCATTAGAAAGCCCAACTACTCTACATAATAGGATTTTTTKTTTGTTTGAAACAATATTTTCAGCTGTACCACTGTTCTATCACTGGCATATCATACCACTGAAATTCATACCAGTGAAATTCAGCAGTGCCTTCATTAATGGATTTCAATGTCATTTTTTTTTTGCCTAAAGAGCTTAAGTAATTCCAGATACAGACAGAGAAATGGTGAAATACCTGCAGAGGTGACTGGGGATGCAGGACAGTACCTAAATGGGTGCTACGAGTCTTTGCAGTTCATCTTACTCTCCCCCCCAGTCCTTGTATCAAACACCAGTAGCAAACTCCTGCCCTGCTTGGGAAGACTTTGTTTCATTAATATTCAAGCAGCTCAAGGAATTATGACAATTATTCTTTTTTTTTTTTTTTTTTTTTTTTTGCAACTGGAATAATTTGAAGCATCTTTCTCCTCTATCACACAGCAAACATTTCACAGCAAGGGAAGCAGTTACAAGGATATTCTTACCTTAACCAGAGTTAAGGTAATTTTCATCATGAAATAGCTTTTCCTTCATAAACGTTTTTTTTCCCTTATAATGACCTCTCATTACAAGGGCTCTAAGCTACTCTCCCAATCATCAGTGCTTGTCCAACCACAGAGAAAAGAAAACAGAGCCCCATAGCTTCTCTCTGCTATCAGTGGATTTAAAGTAATACTCTCCACAAAATTCTGCGCTTTAAAGAGTTTTCAGATGCTCTATTCCCATCACATTATCATTCGCTTTATCACAGAATCATATCACAGAATTTATAACATTGCAACCCCGCCTTGAAGCCGTATTTCAGCCTGGCTTGGGTAAGCAAGGCCGTCTGAACACACTTAAAGATTAAGGACACGACGTACCTCCCCAGAACACTATCATTACCTCAGTCAACCCACCGGCAATTTCCAATTTTGCTGTATACATGCGGGCTCTTGCAAATTATTTTAAATTGGCTAATATACCAGATGAAAAAACAGATGGCTGGTCAACAAGCTCCGACACGCATGTCTTCCCTTCTCCGAGCTCCAACGGGAAACAGGCCTCGGGAGCGCCGGCCTCCACACAGGGCCCTCCTGCACCCCTACCCGATGAGAGCATGTGATGAGGCACTGYGGCCTCCCCCTCAGAGGGCCAGCAAGGGGCCAGCAAACACTGAAGTTTTGCTGTATGTGTATGACTAAGCCTATACGTAAGATGTGGTGTTCAGTAGGAACAGATGATGACTAAAGTGGTTTCTAAATTATCACCTAGCAATTGCTAAGCTTTCATTTTTGAATCACCTTTAAATGTCAACTTGATGTAAAAAAAAAAAAAAAAAAAAAGTAGGAAGGTAAAATTTAACTGAGACATTCATTTTCTCCTTTTTTTAACTTTTTAAAAAAACATTTGTTATTTAGAAAGCAGCACTGCTTTCTTTCTGAAATACCTTAAGTAACTCCTATCAGGTAGAGAAACATCTACTTTCACTTTTTGGAAACTGTTCAAAATCTGTTATTTATCGGGACAACAGAAACCAAGAGGAGTATCTGCTAGGGAAGCCTAGCTGTGCTGGCTCCACCGTGCTGGGATTCTTGAAGTTAAACAGCTGCCCAAGGCAGACTGGGGCCAAGCAACACTCACAAAGCATAGAGGTTTCACAGAAATCCATGTTCCTCAAACAAGCCTTCAGTTATTCTATTAGAAAGACATTTTTAAGATTTCAAAGATTTAATAATGATATTTATATTCCAATAGTATTTTTTTATCTCATTACCATGACTACTGAAAAAGAATGCCTACCGCCTCCCAAATACCGCCTTAATAAAACTGAAGAAAAATAACATTTTAAAATCACACAAAACTACCATACTTGCATCAATTGCTGTAATCTTTTCATTTAAATGGGAAACTCAATTTCAAAATGGCTTTCTGAATCACTCCTACATTTTGTGTAATAGCTTATGTACAAATTACAACACTATTTCATGATACAGAAAGACATTCTTCTCTTGGCAACACCCTAAGAAGCAACACTCAAACCTGTCTGAATTCCATCCTCCTCTCCCACAAGTTCCTACACACTGAATAACRTTCAGGAGGAAGAGGCAAGACAATGAGGCAGAAGAAGGAGAAAAAAAAATATTTTTTTTTCTCTGAGTTTTCCTAAATAGTCCTCAGATAGGTTTTTCCTCCCCCTCACAAGCCATCCTTTCCTATCCAATTTCATAAATATAATACCATTACCCATCTTAGCAACATACACAGTTGCATGCAGTGCATTACGCAGCTTTGGATTTTGAAAAATGTTTTCAATAGCAGCAATAGCAAAGCTAAAAAATAAACTCAACATAAATTTGAACTTTGGAATTTTTCACATATCTATATTCTGTGAATATTAGGAATTCCATTTATTACATAGACAAAAAAAGACTCAAATTACTGTGTTTGAAGGGAATTCTTTGGTATTAACTCATTTCATGTCCTTACTTTATATTTTTTTGACTGTGGCAAGAACGTGGCCTCAAAAGGCTCCCCTATTTTTGATTTATAATATGTAAACTAGATTGACTCAAGTTTGCCTTTTAAAATTACCTAGAATACCATAACCAAAAGCGACCACACAAAAGAAATTCATACAACTAAATCTATCCAGTTGGGGCTGCAATGTCTGAGTCACGGAGGATGCCTCTGCTTCCTGGCCCGTGCACCACGTTGGGTCCTTGCCCAAAGCAAAGGCATGACTGGCTAAACACAACCTCGGGGCAACGAGCGCTCGCCCCGGCCACGCACAATGGGTTCAAGCAATGAGTAAAGACAATGCAACACGTACATGTACTGAATTCTCACTGACAGAACACTCTGGTTTTATAAAGCTTTGCCAGCTCTATAAAAATGGACAAGTTCTACATCCCAGAATTTGCAAAGCCAGGCAAAAAAAATTTCCTCTCACAGAGGCTCCATGACCATAGCTTCAAAAGCCTCAAAACCACACAAACAGTATATGTAATAAGCAAAAATAGCTTTGCATCTAATACCTTRTAGATGCATTGATTCCACTTTAGAACTCAAATCCTACTGTTTACAGAGATATACACAAAATACAGATTACTATACCAGCAGCTTTTCATCATATGCTGTAAAGTACCATCACAGCTGTGGTTAGGACCTTCCAAAACTGTTGATAGAAAATTATTTCAGTGTAATGACAACCAATTAACTCAATTCTGCATTTGGAAATCCTACTTCTTAGAATATCCATGCTAAAGATAAATTGTCTTTCCAAAAAATAAAACGCTCTTTCAACTCCAACTATTCTGAAACTGAAACCTGTAGACAAAAGAAAATCTGCTGCGAATCCACAAGATTCAAACTACAAGAATACGCTGTAAGCTATTAAAAATGTTATCAAAAAAAGTGTTGTAGAAGACTTTTAGTCCAGAGAACCATATGAAACCTAGGTTGAAGTAAGTGTCTCAAATTCACACAGTGTACTTGAAGCACCAACAGCTTTAGTCAACTCATTTGCTTCTACTGCATCAAATTACTTGTTAGAGTAGCCAAAGCCTCAAATTCTTCAGTCATAAGAAAGAAACATCAAGGACCCACACAGGGACTTCTGCAGTGCTTGGACATACTCACTTTCTGTCTTTTCAGTTACATGGATGACAGCTCCTCTGAAGCAACTTCTAAGCATGTTATTTCCAAGGACTTTAATATAGTATGGTAGATCACAGTAAGCTTTACTTGCTTACTAAAAATAAGCTGTTACCAAACAGCTCTGCAAACCATGTGCAGTTTGGTCCTGTGATTTCTTATCTAGGTAGCATATTTTTTACCTATTGAGCACATCTGTAGATACAGAATTTCCAGAATTTGAATTTAGGCAGCAATTCTCCCAAAGAGCTAGGTTGATTAAAATCTACTTACTCCTGTAATCAGGCTGCCTTTGCATAGGCAAAATGGTTACATTTTGTTACCGTGACTGAAGCACAACAGTCCCAAGACTGCATCAACTTGTATATTAATATAGAGACTCACCTGACCTYGTGGGAATACAAATAACAATGTAATTAAATTCATTTAAACTATGAGCGTACATTTCTTTTTACAGAATGWATAATTTCAGAATCTTTGCAATATCAGCTTTCTTGCTTAAAACACTTTAGGAATTACTCTTGGCGCTACAGCCTTCTACCATACCTGCCAAAAAGTCTACACTGTTGTAACTCTCTCTCCAGGGGCAGCATTTTATTCGTTGTCTTTCGGAGTGAAGACCTGACCACCAGCCTTGCCACAGGGATCAGTATATTGCCATCGTACATCAGAATTCCAGAACAACTGCTGTGGCAAAACAGGGGTAACTCCTGCCATGAGCAGAGCAGCACACTGCCTTCACAAAGCCCATAACACCCTTGGGAGGAAAGCGAAGAGACAACAGACCTTCAGTGTTACCTATTTGTCTCTCTAGATCTGCTGCTTCATCTGGTGTTGCACGTGGGAGGACACCAGGATCACTGAAACTAGTGCGCAGCAGGGTCCCCATCACGAAAAAGAAAAGAATCCCACCAATTGCAGGAATAGCAGGTGTAATCTTCTCCGACAAGTAGGGACAACTGGAAAAGAAAAAACAAACATGGAATCAATAACAAATACTGCAACTTGTTCTTAAAAACATTTACCATTATAAATGCATATCAAGAAATCGCTTCATGTTATGGAGACATTCTTTGCATTTGATTGTTTCTCTTAATTTTATTGAGCCTGAAATTTGCACTTATGCATTCATGACACTTCAGACATTTTTCATTATTTGTTTAGTAAAATAGAAGTCCAAACAGCATAGCAATGATCTCACCAAGACCTGTAATACTCTAACTTACATAAGGAAATATTTTTGGTATAGAAGATTATGAGTCCATATATTAGTTCAACTACTGCTTACTTACACAAAGTAATTGGAGGGGAAAAGGAAGTAACCTGAAGATACCTAGCAATAAAAAGTAAAAGCAAATAACATTATGAAATTATCCATGGCGAAAAATGTAATTATGTCAGTAAAATGAACTGATACCCATCAAAACGAGAGTGCTCAAAAACTTGCACCCATGGCACATTTCTCTTAGCATCCTTCACATAAATCAATATGATAGCGACAGTGGATGGCATCTCAAAATCTTTTAATTCTCTTTCTTAATCCATTTCTTGCAACTCAGTAAGCCTCTTCAGCCACTTGCAGAATGGCAATGACACTGCAACCTGTATGGGAACGAATCATCCGGGTGGTCTAGGGCAAAGGCAACAGCCCTTYACCACTATAGCAGAAAGGCTCTATGGTTACCAGCTTTACAATATAGTTACAAGGCTACAAGATTGTATAACAACCTAAGCAATTTTCTCTTTAGTCCACATGTAATAAAATCCCCATGGACAGAGGCGCTGGAATCTAAACAACAAACATAAGCATCTGTTAATCTTTATGGTTTTGTTGAAAGCGAGTATCTGAACACTGTATACCGTTACACTGTATACCACTGTGGTTAATGAGAGTCACAAAGCAAGCACTACAGCAGCATTTCAGACACCGCACAGACAAGCTTCCCACAGGCTCTTACAAATGAGCAGGGAAGGCACAAGGCACAGGCTGCTTCACACATCTGACAGCTGCATGACAAGTTACAACATAAGCCTAAAACAAAAGGTCTGGGCCTTAGGGTTTCATACAAACTTGCCAGGTATCAATCAAGTTTAATTAACTTTGTGTTCTGTGTTTGAGAAACACAGAACTCTCTGCCTTAACTGAGAGCTCAGATGTGGCGCTCGCTTCAGCCTGCCCGGGAACTCTGAACAGGCAGTGACAACAGTGTCACCTTCACTTGGGTGGACCAAGGGAAGGGAAACGCGGATCAGCTACCACGTACCAAGCGTTCCTCATCCCGCACAGTGCTGCTACGCATGGGGCACACGGGGTTTAGCACGTGTGGCAATCAAACCCACACACCACATGGCACCAAATGCCATCCCTGAGAACAGAATGATTCCTTCACCCTACATGAATGGGATGTTCCAGGGTAACTAATGACTTAGGAAAGGTTAGATAGAAAATGGGGTAAAAGAAGATGAGGGAGTGGAGGATATATTGTCATTTTATATACAAAATAGGCTGTACAAATATTTGGAAACATACTTCCAAACACACGATTTCAGAAATTCACTCCAAGACCCATACCCAGGAACTCAGCACCAACTAAAGCAGCAAGACCCTTCCCAGCCACAGACCTCATTCCCTTAATTATCAGAGAAACTAGACAGAACAAGCAACCCAACAGAAGCTTTCATACCACATCAGTGTCCTACTGCTCAATTTATTTCTTGCCACAAAGGATTACTGAAGTCAAAACCTCTGTAATAGGCTCCAACAAGTGTACAGATATGCTGCAGGAACATATTTTTAAAAGGATTAGTAGGACCACGTACATTAAAGAGCGCTAAATATAGCATAGTGCTGTTACTGCTGTTATACTTCTCTTGCATTATTGATGTCGCATACCAAAGAAACGGCGACTGTGCAAATCTACTGCCCAAACAAGAGCCGTGCACACGTGAACAGCACCCCGAGATGAGCTCAGGACGGCACAGCAGGGCTCGCGCCACACGGGCAGGCGCTGGGGCGGCGCAGCAACACGGCCCGGCTGCGCTCTTCCACCGGGAAGCCTCGGCGGGTGCCCGGAGCATGGGACTGAAGGGCACTGCAGGAAGAGCTTCAGAAGGACTTTGAGGGAAAGCCTGCACAGGAAAGCTTTCACAAGAGAGCTTTTCACTGCAGGAAAGGGATGACTGCTTCACAGCCAAAGAGCCATGAAAAATACTTCCCCATGTGGGCCTKGCTGAGCGACAGCCCGTCTGCGGTGCGAAACACCCGCGAGGCCCTCGGCGCTCCTCAGCACGTGCAAGCGCAGGCTACTCGGGTTTGCTCCCACGTGTCTGCAGGCCACAGCAAGWCTGGTTTTACCAACCTGGAAGTACTTCTGCAGTGCAAGCCTGTAGAAAAGCCTGCAGACGTAATCACCAGCAATAACMCCCAATCCTTGACCAATTTTGAAATTATATCAAATTGTAAATCTAGTCCTTGCAGAGATGCTAATAATAAACCTAGGCAGAACCACCCAGTGCAGCCTGACTGGAGTAACAACAGGCCACCTAACATTACCTGGGCCTGCAAAGGGCCTAATCATTTCTATCTTATAGAGAGGCCAAGTGATTTTTCAAATTCCTGTCAATTAGATTCAAAAAAGACAGACAGTATCTATCCGATTCACTTGCTGCCTTTGACTGCACTCTGTGGAATTTGCTTCAGGAACTTCAATGCAGATAGATAATGACAGATCATACACAGGTCTGCGGGGAAAAGCTCCCAGAAACTTCCTGCCCTGGGCTTTGCAAAGGGAACACAAGCACAGCTAAATACGCTCCATTTCATTACCCCTTTGTTCCTTCACAGGTCCATTTGAGAAAAGCAGGAGAAAAAAAATGTGTAATATCTCAAGGTTATTTTTAAAAAATGCAGTAAAAATGTGATTTATTAAAAACCAAAACTCAAAATTTGTCAATCTACAAAAACATATTTGCATATTTATAAAATTTCTGTTCTTACATAAAAATGTATTGAGTGCTACCCTAAGTCCACTGTTATTTCCAAAACAATAGTTCATTGCTATTACTTCTAAAAATAGTCAAATACTATACACAGAAAAAAAAAAAAAGCTTTTTTCCTAACATTAGCTCAAATTTGTTAATTAAACTTGTTTCAATTGAGTTTGCATTCCATCAGACATTAATTTTCCTCAAACTTTACRTGAAATTTCTGCATGGCATTTTCAGTGCTTTTTTAAAAGTAAATATTAGATAACTTTTACAAATGAAATAGTGTCTTCAGAGAACAATGTCAGGATTTGCACAAAGCAATCAGCAACACAACCTTAGGTTTAAATTTGAATAGGCTATAGAGAAACCAGCCTGCTTTTTTTTTYCCCCCTTTGCTTCTTATCTCCTTTTTTGAAGTAACATGTGAACGGCTGTATGAGTGTAGGAGGGAAATGAATCTGCTGGAAGACTAGTCTGTCACAGCTAGGTAAGAACAAAAACATGCTGGCATTTAAGAGATAATTATCAAGTATCATCCCCCTGAACTAGGGATGCAGAAGAACAAAAGCAATTTGTACCACCCAGCAGCATTCCTCAGTGCATAACCATGCAGCCCACTGCGGAAAAACAGACATGAAGTAATTGYGTGGAAGAGAGGACACAGCAAGAAGCCTGCAACATTCAACCTCTTTTACTAGAAAAGGAAAGAAAGAGAAGCTGCCTGTAGACTTTTGCCRGAAAGGTTAAGGCCCTTCTGAGCAGGCATCATTGACAGTTGTCATTCACTGGAAAGGAGACACGGAATGACAAATCCATCCAGTAAAGATGATAGAGACCTGGAAGGAGTTTAACTTGGACTAACCTTGTAATCATTAAACCCATTAATAACTGATAAATCCATCACTTAACTACAAGGCAGGAAAAAAAGTCTTTCTTTTTATGTCTCTGAAATTGGGGATCTTGTTTAGTGCTTGTAGGTAGGGAAACAGAAAACACAAATATAGGTTTTATGCAAACATATAACCATCATGTTTAATTAAACCAATTAAAAAGAGAATGCACTATGAGCTTGGTTAAAGAGACCTGTATTACAACACCATATGTCGAAAACACTCTGCAGCAAATATAAAAAAGGGTATTGTAGTATATGCAAAATCTAGTAAGTATAGAAGAAATCAAAAGGGAAATTTTAAAGATGTTCCTTTTCCAACATCATTACTTAAATTTCTGTTTCCTTATATAGTACTCACCAGTAGCCAGTGGTGTAGAGATGATCCCCAATAGTAAGAGACTTGCCCTGCGATTCCTGGGCCGTGTTCCACGTATTTCCAGCTAACGCCCGGGCGCTGCTTTCCCCCTCAGAGGAGCTCCCGGGGTCGTTGCGGGGCCTTATGCCCTTATTTAGATCTAGCCTCAACTTCTCCTTTTCACTTCCCACTCCTCATCGTCCCAAGCCACTCTGTTCCTAAACAACTAACTTTATGCCAATACAAATCTCTATAGGTAGGGTTCTTTTGTGAGTCGATTTAGTATACTAAAATTAAGAAAATTATCACATTCAGTTCTCTTTCTGCCTTTTTAGTAAGTCAGATATGCTCCTTGAAAGGTCTTATGAGCACTGATATGAACATAAAGCAAAAGACAGAAGCACAGACAAGAACAAGTGGAAATGGGAAGATGAGATGGAGGAAAGAAACCTCCATTTCAGTAGGAGGCAGCTTTTCATTCAAACCACCACCTCTAGTGAAACCACATTATAATGCTGATCCTAGCAGGTTTAAAATAGACCATGAGATACCCACAAAAATGCAAAGGCAAATGAAAACCCATAGCTAATAATACACTTTTCTAACAAAAAGTTGTCAATATAAAGAAAGTTGTCAAAGTCCATCTAGACCACAACATAAAAGGGACAGCGGGATATGGAAGGATGGGCAAAACAGGGCACAGCATCTTGAGGGTTGCCCAYAGAGAAAATATACAGGCAGATAAACCTGACAAAGGAAATGATCAGAGTGAAATAATCCCACTGTTTAGGGATAGGTTTGTTCCGGTGTTTTTTCCAACAAAAGCTCAGATACACATCACTGTGTTTGGCATTGCTGTTAGGGAAAGTGCTGGGAAAGTATAAGGAGATGTAGGAACAGAGAAGCACTCCCCGAGAGTGGTRCCATGGATCTATCAGAAGTAGTGCAAAACTTCAACCTGTGTTTTGGAGACTTCAGATGTGCTCTAGCTGTGACATTGAAACAGTGTTTTACCATGTTCAGAATTACGGAGTGCACTGCACAGCTTCCCTCTGGGCACCCATCTGCAGCTACAGCAGAAAGTGATGCCACAAGAAAGAGCGCACAGTTATCATTAAGAGTAGGGGAAAACGAAGATCAAAAAGTGCAACTCCAACATGGAATAACACACTACAAAAACARGGAATCATACAAGCCATACCTAGAAAAAGGCCACATAAGAAACAGCTGGATGATGTTATACAGAAGTTTTGCACCTCTGCTGGCAGAGCAGCTTCCAGTGGGTAATGGGAAGCTTATTTTTCCTTCCTCAATCTCTCTCTGTCCTCTTGCCTTTGCAATTTAATGTGTGCAGCAAGAACAGCTTGTTTTATTACAGGAATTTTATTTTGGTATGGGTGTTGTTGTTAGCAGGCAAGGCACTAAAAAGCAGTAAAGTCAAGCAGAATGTCAAGACACTTTTAGCAAAGAAAACACATTAACTAGCTTACAATATTAAAGATGAAAAATTGTCTCATCTAAGGCAGAATTGTTAATTTTATGGTATCTCTGCACTGTAGCTTCCAGAAGTGGGAGAAGACATGAGCTTTCTGGTCCTCAAATTATGAAACGGCTTCAGTGCATCTGTTTTTTGGTCAGTATTTCTGCGATGCTCATGTAGCCGACAATCTCCTTCAACACCCCTCCACCCACACACAAAATACCCCCACACCTTTGCCACCTTACAACTGCCTGACTGAGAGGAATTTTAAAGTGCAGTTTAAGAAACTGTTAAGAAAGGTCAGGTTCATGAAGAAGTCACAACAGAAAGCGAGTCGCTTGTGCACCCACTGATTTATGGTTAACTCCTCACAGCACGTTGCTGGCGCACAGAAAGTGTGAGGTAATTTGAGAGTAGCTTAGACCCAGAATAACGTTACATAAAACGCCTAACAAGATTATCTAGAGAAGCTCTGYATTTGTTTCCTACATCTGCACATTTTTTGTACAGCTTTACAGCTTTTAAAATTCTGTTTGGGATTTTCAAAAGGTATTAAGGAAACCACAGACTAATTTCAATGAATTTTGAAATTTCCCTTAAGGGTGGCTTTAGGCATTTCATTATTTTCTGTACTTAATATTTTGCAATACCATACATTCCCTCTTTTCAGAATGCTCAATTGCTTTTGAAAACTTACTCATTTGATAAATAAAAATTACTCTTCTAATACCTACTCCTTTTCAAAGTTAAAAAGTTTGGAATGCTACAAACATGTAAAGACCATGGAAAACACAACTAAGCTAAGAAAAAAAATAAACAGAATGACAGTAGGAAAGGGAGCAGTAGGAAAAATCTTATCTTTCATAATCAGTTTATTAACCTACCATGTTGTGCACTAATCATAAATGTAGATTTATTCAACAGTTTCAGGGAAGAAGCATTTAAACTCTGAACGCTATACTTGTTTATACCATCCTTGACGGTATTAGTTACATCTCAGCTTTTCTGTATATGTTATGTTGCCTGGGGATAACTCCATTTAATTTTAACTCTAATTAAAAACCATTTGGAACTGGGAGCATATAAAGAATAACAGTACATTATATTGTGCAAAAGTGCTCTGTCCTCTATGAGCATTTAAAAATCATTACATAAAACAAAGTAGATTAATATGACGAAATCACAGATTGGAGAACAACGTGACCTTTAAACCTAATAAATTAGCTACTTGAGAAATTGTCTCAAATCTTGTGCAGAATAAAAATAGCTAAATACTATTCTGAGCAGCAAACATTCAACAACCAGTCTTCAAAGTTTCAGTGAACACCTGGCACAGTTCAGTCTTCAATACTGATTCCAAAACATGCAGACGATGACTAAGAGCRAAAGCCTTCGGGGTCACCTCTCCTCCTTGCTCAAGGCATTAAGTGTGCAGTGCAACTCCTAACAGCACCGGCTCGGTTTAATTATGCTGCACCACCACKGCAATCAGATTTACACTCAGTTGGATTTGAAAGCAGAAGTTTGGATAAAGCTCGGTACGTAATGTTGATTATTGCATTGTACAGGGTAACCACAAACTCCTACACACAGAAGCCTTTTGGGTTTATTGTAAAAGACAGGCAACAATCAGAGCAGCAGCTTCACATGGCCTCCCAATTTTTATTACTATATAAATTAAGTCTAATCATCAACTGTCACATTTCAAAGCTGAGGTAGGTAAAATGCATAATGCAAGAGGAGCCTGTCTGCAAGACAGATGTGGTTTCTGTAGCTCTACAAGCAGCAACTACACTTCTCCTTTATGATAGAGAGGGGAAGCTTCTCTCTTTTGCAGAACACAACTAAAACTTCTAAAACACTGATTCTACCTGCTGCTGGCAGGAAGTTTAAAAGGGAGACAATAAGCAAACTAGAAATATTTAACTCGCATATCTTGAGCCTAGGTCTTATGAAATAACCAGTTCCTTTATGGGAAGCCAATAGAAATATGAAATATTTTGAAAAAGAGAAACTTAGAAAGAGTTATCATGCAGCAAATTCAAAGCTTTTTAATACGGCTTCTGTTCACAAATAAGGAGTTATTTGCTTAAGAAGCTAAAAATATATTCCTGCTTTAATTCACTGTCTTTGCATTGTGTGAAAGGCTTACATAACACCAGACTGCCAACTACAAATTCTGCTAGATGCAAAAACTCACAATTTCAGTTTCAAGTGAGTTGCATAGAAAAATCACATAACAGGAAATAATAAGAAATAATGAGGAAATAACAGGAAATAATATGAAACATAACAGGGAAAAAAAAAAGAAAAAAGAAAAAGTGTCCTACTCAAGCTATCAAGTTACTCCCAAGTAGTTACAAACACAAATGAAACTGGGACAAACAACAAAGGCCAGGCCTTATGCCACAGGCACCAGTSCCTGAAGAACAAGCTTCTAGGCTAATTTTCCATGGGATATTTGGGAACTTAAAACTGGGGCAAATACACTCCTGTTAGGGAACAGTCCCTTTGTCCACCTTGCTGGATTTGTAAGGCATCAATTCAGAGCGTTTGTGGATGCAATCCTTTCCCATGGCCACACACTCTGCTGCCACCCCCCTAGTACAGCCTCAGCGAGGTGCCCAGCAGGGAGTTAAACCAGCAAAATTGCTCTCAACCCCCTTTCCCTTCTCAAAAGGCCACTGTTTGATCCCCCTAGCTGCTCTCCTGATCCGCTACCCGGCTCGGGACGGACTCGCGGCCGGAGTGCCCGTGCCGCGGCTACGAGCAGCGCCGCGGGACATGAAGTGCAGGTGCCGCTGGCTGAGGCACTCAACACGAGCGTTTCATGAGCGTAGCTGGAGGGAAAAAATCCCACCCACAGTCATAAAAGCTCAGTAGTATTAGCTCTGGTATCTTACTCTTTTATGCATTTGTTCTTATTATGGCTTTTTTCTATCTCTCAGTTCTCCAAATTGCAAGTCTTTTCYGTGAAATGCCAAGCTTTACTGCAAAACACAAGGGAAAACTGTATCAACACCTTACCCGTTCAGCAGCGCCCATTAAAACACAAGCCTCTGGCTGCTACTAAAGATCAGAGCTGAGCTTCACAGACGCAGCACTTCTTGGACCTGCATTGCTTACACAAGAAGTCAGAGAACTAAGGATCTTGTCCACATTACATATCAAAAGTACAAAAAAATCACTGTAAATAAAGCATCTGGGACTACAAAACAAAGGTGAGTATAAAAAAAGGAAAGAGTATAAAAACGAAGCATTCCTCTTTCCTAAAAGGGATGGAGTCAAGCAGCAGCAACTCAGCGACCTGGTGATCCTTCTGAAATCTTTAGCGAGGGCCAGGAATGGCATCCTGTGGGGTTTTGTTTTGTTTTTGTACTTCCACACTATCACTAGAATTCTCTTATCCCAGGCCAAGCATTCACCGGGTAAACAGATGGGCACAGGGAAGCGCAAAGCCTACATGAAGCAGTCGACTTTGGATAACAAAAAAAAGACTGGCACCCACTGTGCCCAAGCAGCACCAGGTCTCCTTATCTCAGAAGATACTGCCTAAATATAAACAAATTACAAGAGCAGCTTGGGGCAAACATTTTATTTCATGAAAACTTTAAGCATAAAGTGATTCGTCTGCACACGAAGTGTCACTGCTGCAAATACGCTGGTTAGCGATGCAATTTAAGCACCTGGTAATGTGCTCTCGCTGGTCTGCACTAGAACTGACATTTGGATACAAGGCATGAGCGTTGTGAGAACTTTAATAAATGCCATACATTGCAAGACTGCTTCTCAGCGACCACAGTTTGCAACGTCACAGCATTTCATTAGCTCCAGGGATGCATASAAAAGAAAAATGACTGTGCTATTTGAATATTAAAATGTTCTTGTCTGAATTTTTCCATTTTCTAAGGAAGATATCTAAAATGTTTTGTGGAGACTATTATGTTAAATGCTTACTTATCAAATCTAAAAGGCATATATGAATTTAAAACCAGTGGCTTTATCACATTATTTTTTCTCTGCTGTTCCATAAACACATCATGCACAGGTCCTATCCTCTTCAGAAAGGCCACTGAGAGACATTATTCATGCCCTGTCCTTTTCCTTGACACTTGCCTAATTCACCAAAAGTTATTTCTACCATGCATCAATTTCTGATTTCAAATACCTCTTTCAATACAGGACATACATTTCTACATTTTTTTCTCTTAAGCCTGCTAACTGAAGAAATGTGCTACATAAGCATACAGAAATCACAAGTCTTGTTTTTAAAGTTAAAAACTGAAACAAAAATATTTCATACAAATGGTTAAAAGCTGAGACGATCTCACAAGATTCTGGACCAAGCTCAATAGCAGGAAAAAAAYAGCATACTTAAGAAAGCAACACTCTTCATCCAAGTGTCAGTCATTTAAGTAATCAGTGCAGAACTACTAAATATTTTGATTGCTGATGCACATACAAAATCTGAATGGGAAACAAAGAAATATCCAACTTTTACAAGGTTTCTCAAAAATATTATATTTAGACTCCTACTTAGATAAGCATGTAAATTATTTGATATGCAATTTTGCTTTCTAGTATTTCATTTACACAATGAAATACTTCTCACAATTGCTTTATCACTGCAATATTTTGTTCAGAATTACCTCAGAACCCAAATTTTAATGTAAATCAAACAAATATTTTACCTCATGGAGATTAATAAATGCAAAATTTTACAGCTACCCTTCCTGGAAAGTATAATTTACTTGTTCAATTTAACATTTGTCTGCTCTTGCAAGACTCCCAAAAATAAAATAAAGTCACGTTTTCASAAGAAGGTGAAAAAAAGCAAGGAGAGTTTGTGACAGAGCCAAAGCCATACTGAGACAGCACTTCTTCTGCTACAGAAATTTAATAGATGATTTTGCAAGTAGAATAATCCAATCTCCATCCTTAAAGCAAACCAGCTTTGAAAATCAGAGCAAGGCTCAGTTCCTTCACTKTTTCCAGAATATCCTCCAAGGATTTGCAACACGAGACTTGTGATAGGGYTTTTTGTTGTCAGCTGTGCTCTGCTGTCCTCCTCGTTTCGGATGCAGACATGTAAACAAGTCCCAGACACACTCAGCCGTGCAAATACTGCCGCAACTTGGGAAAGTCCAGCACTTTCATAAGAACAGGAAGCTCGCCGGGCACGCTGCTAAGTGCAAAGGAAAATCTTTTGACTAGGTAAAACTGCTTTACAGGTGCTAAATAAAACTGGACTACAGGCACAAACACTGCTATAAGACTAATACTCTACTATAAAAAGTGTCTGGCTGTGTAAAACTGTGTAACGTACTATGCCCTATGTTCCTCTAAACATAGATTGGTCAAGCATGTGCTTTTTCAGTGAGTCCTTCACTAAGCCCGTCCCTCACAGAATCACAGGATGGTTGAGGTTGGAAGGGACCTCTAGAGACCATCTAGTCATCTGGAAGACCTCCAGGGAAGGAGACTCCACAACCTCTCTGGGCAGCCTGTGCCAGGGCTCTGTCACCCTCACAGGGAAGGGGTCCTTCCTCACAGGCAGATGGAACTGCCTGYGTTTCAGCTTTCACCCAGGCCTGCTCCTGGGCCAGCTCCAGCTCCCTGCAGCCACCTCGCTTCCTTCGCACCGGGACTCTGCTCTGAGCCACTGAGGGGGCAAGAAGTGAGGAGAGGGGGAGCAGCCCCGTAGCAGGGCAGCCCCAAAGCTCCCCTGCACCCTCGCTGTGGTAGCGGACAGGAGCGCTTTGCACCATCCAACCTGTGCCGCCCGGCTGCAGCTGGGGACACCCCAACTGAACAGGAAGGAAAGCTCTAACACTGGATTCTTCCTTTTCCCATAGTTCCCCCCCCCCCCCCTTTTCTTTTTCCTCCCCCCTCCTGTGCAACGTGTGATGTAATGGGGATTTGTAGCATTCTTGGATTCTCAGTTGGTGTCCAGAAAACAGAAGCCTTGTGGATCTTGCTCCTAACTACAGATAGTGTCATCTAAGAAAGCCCTCACAGGGACTTCTTGTTCATGAGGGGTGTGTGTGTGTGTGCGTGTGTGTGCGTGTATCCCCTTCAAAGATGAACAGAGTTTGATTTCAAAGCAAACTACTGTCAGACCTTTTTCAAGAAATACTTGGAACTCTGAAAAAAAATCTTAAAATATAGCTTCCTATTTACTCTACACTTTTCACACATCTCATAAATTCAGAGGATGTTACTTTTTTATTTAATTTTTCAAAAASCTACATAGAAGTTGCTCAAGGCTGTCATTTTAAAGCAAAATCTATGTAAAGTCTTACTTGAGGCTACCATCTAATACAGGAACAAAACAGTCTTGTAAAACCTTCCCTGGGACTGTATTTCCTATTTTGAATATATTCAAACATTAAGTAAATACAGTGAGTATGTGATGGAGGACAATATATGAAAGACATATGTAGGAGTACCATAAGTAACATATTTTCTAATAAAAGGCAGACCAAGAACACAATGTTAAAATATTTCTTCATAAGTATAGAGAAATCCTTTTCTGCTCCAGGACTTAGTAAATATTMCATTTTGCAATTTGAGGACATCATTTTCTATTTCAATACTCTGTTTAGTCTGAAAAAAATAAGAGGGCAAGGAAGAATGGATAGTCACGCAAATAGCCTTAAATCAAAACACATCTGTAAATCTAATTTTGAGGTCCTCTGAACTTGACATTACAAGCTTAAATGGCATTAAGTGCACTTATCCCTGCGCAACGGCAATTATTTTGCCCTCTTGCACTCCAAAACAAAGCTCATTTTTCACATCCATTAAACAATAATGTATCACCTGGTGTCTCATTAGCCTGGCGAGGACTAAACCCTCAAAGGGTTCACTGGTATGAGAAATATACCAAATAATCCACCACTTCCCTGTGAATTAGTTTGTAAATCAAAATCCAGACTCRATGCCAGACAACTGAATTTCTCTTTTGAGGAACCAAGTACAGCACTTATGCTTTTTTTTCTCCACAGAATTACAATTTTCTTTAAAATCTTTCTTCAAGTGACCAAAAAGACTTATTGGGTTTACTACTCTCATTGTTTTCCCACGTTTGATGCTTTTGTCAGGCACGCTTCTATTCTGCCAAAGCATTCAAAGCTTCTCACTAGAAGACAGAAGATCCTAATAGGATTTTGTTGAAAGGATGAGAATAGACTGAAGGCTACATGACTTACAAGCAACATCCACGGTTCCTCAGTCACATTTTGTAATCTTGGGAGATTCACATTTTCTCATGTACACTAGTTAAAATTCTAAGCACTGCATTTTGTCTGCATTGCAAAACACTGGATTGCAAAACAATGTTAACATCCTCTATGCCCCAAATACATGTTCCAACCACCTACTAACTCATTTGAAGCATGCAGGAGATACTGGGAGTGGAAGGGGAATTGAAGTACCCAGGCCAGGGTGAAAAGAGCTTCAAATTAAAAGTCAGAGTCACGAATGTGAAAAAATGCTTCTGTCAGCATCAAAATCCTCATACATGCTGAGCAATAGCGAGTACTGAGTACTCACAGCATCATAAGATGCACCTTGCTCAGTAACCTCCAAGGATGAACGCTTGCCATGCAAGGCAGTCCTACGCTAGGGTAAGGTCCCAGGCTGACAACAATATTTTGGCATTCAGCTGCCACTGATTGTATTGGGCCTAAATGTCAGCATGAGTCTAATCTCTGTAGGACTTTTAATAGTTCATCTCCCTTTTCTCTCCCTTTTCTGGAAACATACACACATGTTAGGTTTCCCAATAATATTCACCCCAATAATACTTAAAATGTCCAGGAAGACTGAGTTCACAATCTGTTGTTCTGAAACTTCTCAAATCTAGCAGAATATTAAGAAAAATAAGAGAGAACAACCGGTAAGATGGAGCTGCATGAACTGAATGATCTAGTCTCCTTCTGTTGGCTTTCAAGCAGGAGTTTGCTCCAACTCCAGGCTCCATCATCCCTGCCAACAGCATCACTTCATAAAGCAGAATACTCACAGGAAAGCAGGACAAAGACACAATGACACCTGTATTAAAAACTGGGAGCTTTAAGTTATACAATTTTTAAGTAGAAGAGTCAAAATTTAAAAAAAAAAATCATTAGAGATTTTTAAGGTGGGAACTTCAACAACTACAAGTAAAAGTTACATGATGTTTTATTACTTTTTCATGGATTAATGCCTGTTCAAAGTTAAGGACTTAAGTTCTTTCTTCAGTTCTTCATGTTCTGCTTGAAARACTGGGCACACTGCTCTTGTCAAAAACCTCTCAAGGTTTTTGATGCCAAGTGAACAGCAAAATCAACCTTTTATGTATAAAAACACTTTGGAATTCTTAAGGTTGCACTTCTATTTCAGGGAAAGCCAAAGTGAAGTGCAGATGAAGGCCAAGGAGGAGTTGCGGGGGCAGGGGGGGAGGGAAGATGTTACAACCAAACCAGTATGAGAACACACTTGAATTTGTTAAAAAGCGATATGAAAATATATAGCTTAAAAAGCCATAATCTGCGTACTTTCTGTACAAATCCTACACTGAAGTAATCTCTGCTTTTTACATGACATTGTAGTATTCTTGCTGAAATTAGTTTAAAACTGTCTACTCTTTCAAAACAACAAAGCCTCATTCCTTGTTTTGACCTACTCTGCACTCAGATGCTTGTAGGGYAGCCAGCCCTCTTCAGCTGCTCCGACACCATGTCAAAGAACCCAATTCCTCAGCCATTCCATGCTTAGAAAAGGATCTCTAGAGACTTAAGGAGCATTGCTGAAATAACACTGTGTCCTCCAGCCATTGCGACATAAAACATCCATCTTTGCTTCTTTTGTCTCTCTTGGAGGGCAGTGAAGATGCCTTAGATTTGATTTTTGGTTGATGCATTACTATTCTAATTTTCTCTCTTAAAAAAAAAGGGGGGGGAGGATGGATCAACCTAGGAGCAGCCTATGAAAGCAGAGGTCAGTGGATACCTCAGGAGATCAGCGATCAGCAAAGTTATTTTCCTGGTTTTGCCAGGAATCTGCTCTGTGACCTTAAGCAAGTCAATTCACGCAGTATCCCCTTGCTTTACTTGGAGCCTACACCTATCCAGTGCACAACCAAGATGCCAACCTTATGACAAACAGCATATGACAAACAGTAAATAGCCAAGATCTCCCTGGCTATTTATTTACTTCTTATCATTTCTTGCTGCCAATGGACACTGATTGTGGTTTTGGACTCTACTGTATGAAACCCTGCCCAAGCGAAAAAAACAAGTCAGCTGGAATCTCCAGGCAATACTGAAATACAAATAATTACTAACAGGATACAGAGCTTGGCTTACACAATACATGAAAAAAAAAAGAAAAAAAAAAAAAGAAAAAAAGCTGGAGGACTTAAAATAGTAACTCCATATGTCACTCTGCTGACTATGGATATACAAAGGGAAAAAATAATGTGGTTACAAAAACTGAGAAAATAAACAGAACCCAGGAATACTTCATCCGCTCCTAAAGAGATAGGATAATAGGATATTGCCCTTTTAAAATATTTTTTTCTGAAGTGATATTGAGTCTGGTTTACACAGAACTTAGCTGTTCTGCAGAAACATGTAATAAGAACCTGATGTTGAGGGATATTTTTAGAAATAGTTTCTTTCCAAATACAGTCAGTGCCTGTCTGTCAAATATTTCAGCAATAATTCTGAGGAAATACTGAAGTCTCCGGGGAGGGCGGGGAGGAGGGAGGGAGGAAAATGCTTTAAAGAGAAAATGAGAATTAAAGTGAATGATAAGACCCACRTTCCAAGTGCCAAGAAAACGTCTTCATAAAAACAAGCCCTAGTCTTCAGGAATAACAGTATTTGCACCCTGAAGCAATCACATATCCACTACTTGCCACCGCGAGGAGCAGCAGGAGCCTGTACAGACCRAGGCAGCTTCCTCTGCCAGCGTTTTGGTCCACTGAAGTTTCCCGAGTGCCCGTGGCTGAGGTGCCACCTGCCGCTCCTCTCGCTCCCGGGCGGCGCCGGYGCCTGCGGCCTGCGCGGCCCTGGCCACGGGGCCAGGCCGAGAGCCTCGCACACAGAGCGGGAAATGAGCTCAGGGAAAAAAAGAGAGAAATGGCTGCTCCGAAAATGTGTAAGGACACCTACAACATACCTACACATGTCTATGAGTACCTACAACATACCTACAAATGTGTAAGAATACCTACAGCARAGAGGAATACAGGGAAAAACCAAATCCCTCCGCTGCTCTTGGGACACGCTGCAGAACCAACTCCAGCCGGACACTACCCCAACTTGGGAGCAATAACGTTATTAGGCACCACCGGATGAGYGTTTTGCAGAAATAGGGAATGTGCACGACCAAATAACCCAAGCTTTAAAGGAAAGCAGCAGACATCAGCAAAACCTACTCATATTATTTGTAAGTCAATACTTGCTCTACATTATCATTTAGCTGACTGTTTGAAGAAACAATTCAAAATACTTAGCACATTTGAACATTTCACTCTTGAACTCCACAGAATTTTACTGGCAAACTGTTTCCAAAACTTTTGCACCCTTTTTAGCCCAAAATGCTGTTACTTCCTCAGGCTGATTTTCACAAGTTTAGAAAGCTCTTTAGGTAGCTATCTGTTTGRCTCGTTCTTTTCAAGGAATAATTCATTCTATTAGAAGTAAGTCCAAGACAAGTTAATAAAACTAAAATCTACCATTTCACCCTATCCATTTGAATTCTAATTATGAAACTCAAAATGGGTATCATCATCTSTAGAGATGTGAGCTAGATTTATAGGGCAAATGGTACCATTAYCATCATAATGGCAACAAGATGGTCTCACTTAGTCCCTTTTTTCCCTATTGATTTTGTCATACAGCAGTTCTCTGATTCCATTGTATCAATCAAAAAAGTCATGTTGATGTTGTATCGCAGTTGTTGCTGTTTAACATAAYATTTGTTTACTGTGGGGTTTGTTCCCGAATCAAGTAAAACTGTCATTGCAAGATTAGTTTGATTAATAGAACTGAAAAATTAATGGGCAGAATGACAAATTGCTGGAGGAAAGAGGTGGCAGGTGCTCCCCCATATTACAGTGCCTAATTATTGCTAATACAATGCACTTCTATGACTTGATCATTTTCTGACCTGGTAAAGTATGAATAAAAACTTGCTTATACTATCAAACTATTTTTTTTTTGTGCCTTGTATCTTGAATACAGATACTAGACATTTCACGSTGTAACATTTTCCTATTTTCAAGAAAAGCAAGTCTCTTCAAGTCAGTTTTTGAGATTTATTAAAATTCCTTATTTAAAGGACTGTACAAATTTGTGTATGTTCACAGTGTCTCCGAGTTGATCGAATGAACTCCAGCAARCACAGAATTAATTAATTGCACAGTCCTACTCTGAAAGCCGAATTCTGAGTGGGATCTTTAAGATGACTACCCACTTCTGAATTGGAAAAGATTAATGCTACAACACTGGAGAAGGGCCAGAAATTAAATAATCAGCTTAGTCAGGAGTAGAGCTCATTGACCATCCATGCTGCAAAGGACCAAAATATCTCCCTCTAAAACTGAGTCCTGGATAACAGCTTTTCTTACTCTACAGYCCCTTCCACAAATGGGGCTAGGCCTCTGTGAAGTGAATGAATCAACCCCCATTGCTGGTATCCAGGGGTCTCTCAGTGCACAGCAGCTTTAAGTCAAGGACAGCAGTGACAAAAAACAGGGCCTTGTGCTCAAGGTGCAATGAATCTTGTAGAAGATTGCCAGGACAGACATGATTATACAGCTGTCCAGGAAAGCAGCCTGATAATAAGTTCATACAAATAAATAAACTGTTTTTCCCCCCTCTTTTTCCTAGTCAACAATCCTACCTAAGCATTTGATAAATACTTGGATGCTCCAGTAGCGCAGACTGCACCCAGGGGACCTTTCCCCCTGCTCAACAGAGAAACAACAGTAGAGACTGACTGCACCTGAGAGGCTCATTAAATGAGAAGATGTCTTAATTCAAGAGTTTTAATGATCCTACTAGCCTAATAATAAAGAAAGAAACAACACTTCCCTTTCTACAAAATGTTTTCAGTGCAGCACTGAATGGCTCATTTTTGTTCCTTTCAGCACTGCTTCTTTCTCCAACAAAAGCAAATTCTGAGTGACAGAAAAGTACATTTCTCTATCTGCCCTGCAGCTCACACTGTGACTGTGCAATCAATGGCAAAGTCTTAAATGGGGGGAAAGGAGAGATACAAGAACAGGAGAGTGAATAATGAATGCCATACAAAAATATATGTCCTTGTATAGCCTCAAGCTTCAAAACAAGAAAAGTAAGGGCTGTGAACAAATGCAAACATTCAAGAGGCAGACAGTCACTTCTTACCAAGATTTTTTTTTTATCTTGCTTCTTTTCTGCATCCTTGGCAACTGTGTGCCATCACTACCATTGTATTAAATGACATGATATTGAGTAAACTGGGTCAACACAATAAATATGACCACAAGTACTGCCTTGATCATAAGGTATGCAAAAATATGTATCATGAAAATAAAAACTTCATATTATTGCTTCTGGRCATTATACGGGGGTCACTTACATAAACTCTGTAAATTATTTCAACTTTAATTCACTCACTTTTGCTTTATCTAATAGTGGAAAAGAGGAACATAATGTCAATTGTATTTTGGATTTTAATTACCTCTCATCTGTACTCAAGAGTTGCATCCCCTTAATTAAGGCAAGTTGAGGCAGCTTTATACCCCTATGTAGTGACTTACATACTTACCTCTGTAAGTCACTGAATCTACGTTAGGTTAATTTATGTGCAATTCAGCACACCGAAGTGAAAATGGAGCATATATGTAGAGAATATGGAAACTCCTTGTGTGTATAGGCTTCCACTTAAATCTGTTTTTGAATGAAGTTAGTACCTTAAAAGATTTTGGAAGCTTGGATTTAAAGAGTTTGGTGTCTATGTGCAAGAGAAGTCAGGGGGACACAGATGCAAGCAGAAATGAAAGAGCTGAGTGGCAAGGACAGCAAGGAAGAGGTTCTGATCCTGAGGAGAGGTGCAAACACAGCAGTTGTTCTCAAAAAAACTACACATGAACTGGCTCCCAAAGGAGAGGCTAGAATGCAACAACAGACACTTGCACTTAAGAAGCCTGTGAATAATAATAAACTCTCATTCAGGATGTTAAACTCTCCATGTTAAACAGACTACCAAAATATATTGGAATAGCAACATTAAAGCTGAAGGGTATTTAGGAAAGTGAAATGGAAGGAAAGCTAGTTAAATACTGACATGCAATAATGTCTTATTAATTAGAAATACAGTTACTTGAATAAAACAGAAATAACTTGGTTTAGACTCAGCGAAATGACAGTTTTAAAAGGTTTATTTATAGTACTATTAAGTATTCCCAATATTTGAGCTGACAGATGAATGGATGTTAACAGAACAATAAATTTCATCATCTTTGGAAGATAATCTTCACAAATACAGACCAAAAACCCAAGTGCTATTAACACTAATAGTCCTGAGTTTGATAGCCAAAGACTGTCTTTAGCAATTATGCAATGTTATTTAAATTCTGGCTTYGGAGAGTAGGAAGGACTTTAGAGAGCAGGAAAGACTTCACAGAAGAGCAGGCTAAAGAAAAGAACCTAGTATTAAAGGAAATCAACTGTTTAAACACTCAGGTTAAAGGGAAAGATAAAGCATTAAGACAGGAACCTGGATCTGAAGGAAGTTTCACATTTTAAAAGTGCAAAAGCTGCACAGGTTTTATGTGAAAGGAAAGAGAAGTAGGTCTTCCCAAATTAACTATGGAAATAAAGACTTCTTGAAAGTTACCAGGATTACATAAGAGGTCATCAGAAATGCTATAGGAAGACATAAGAAATTTACGTCCTGGAAGAGGTGTTTGCTTAAAATGAAAACTGCTAAAACAAACAAACAAACAAACACAAAACCACAACAACAAAACACGAGCTAAGATTGGTCTTTAGAAGAGAAGTTGGGACAAAAAGCAGAAATCTGTCACTTTTTTTTTTTTTGAACTGTGTAAAGAAAGAAGAGTAAGAGGGACATGCATCAAGGGCAGTCAGGCAGTGGTCAAGGCTAGCATAAGGTGATGAGCCAAACAAGTGTTTTCTCTCTTTTTTTCAGAAAATGGAACAGTGAATATCAGAGTCACAGCAAGAAAAGTAACGAGACAGAGTGAAGAGAAATGCAAATCACCATATCCTATGTAAAAGAATTCAGAGAACACACCATGCTCCATTGTTAACCCAGAAAACAGGAAAAAAGTGACATAGTAAAGACTGATATTAACTACATGTTATCATGCAAATATGAAATAGCAAATAATTGCTTGTGTAGAAAAAAACAAAGATTTAGATAAATACAGTGTGTAAGCTTGCTCTAAATACCATTTTAAAAAGCTTTAGAATGCATTTAGAAGAGAGGGACTGAATAGGAAGTAAATATACTACAGATACAGAGATATAAAAATGATAGTGATGTATGGGAGGAAGTAAAAAAAGGAATATGTTCCTCTTAATTCAAGTAACCCAAACAATAATGATATTTGCCTGCCTTCTTTGCTGATATCCAACCAAAGATAAGCAGGACCCTTCCAGTTAGAGACCTTTCAGTTTACAGCTTTATAAGCCTTTAAGAAGAGCAGACATGGACAAAAATACTGAAGTTATCTCTCTTTTATTTAATATTCCTACATAGAGATAGACTATAAAATGAAAAAAAAAAAGAGCAAAAAAAAAAAAAAAAGGCAACAAGACAACAGGCTCTTGGTTTTATTTCTATCCACAAAATTTAAAGTGCTCCGTATTTTGCCGATAACTTGATAGTTGATACAGAACAAGAGTCTTAACAGAGCTGAAACTAAGGCAACCAAACACTCAAAACGGTCCTAACTTATATGTCTAAAGAAGAAATGGGACCATGAGAGGAGAATCTGATCTCCTGCCAATACTTCTCCCATGCTTAGTCATCAAGTGAGGCGAGCTAATGATAGTTATGTCAAAGTGAGAAATCCTCTGCATTTAGGTGACATGCACTACTACCACCATTAAAACTACCAAAGAACTGCCTTTTTTGTTGTTCAATACATATTTGCAGTTTAAAAGGTATATTGTAAAAATCACATATCTTTGGCAAACACCTGCAGAGATCCCAAACCTTTGTTCTGGCACAAACTAAGCAAAACTCTGTACCTCGTGCAAATCACAACAGACTTCCAAGGCAAAATAACCTCTTAAAAGACAAAGTCCTCTGTTAAGAATGAGAGAAAATTCTGAAGAGCATCAGCTCTGAGTTTTGTTTAGACAATTGCATTTTAACTATAGGCACTTTTGTAATTTCTTTTTTTCCTTGCTTAAGTCATCAGAAAGCTATTGTAAAGTGCTGACCATATATTTTATAGGCTGCTTCAATGATTTCATCTCAAATTAGTACACTTCCAAAAAGGAAAATTACTAATCCCAGATGGCACACAAAAGAACTCTAATTTATTGGAAGAACTTCTATGAAAACAAAATTGATTTAAACAGATATAGAAATTAGCATCACTAGAAACAGCTGTTTAAATCCACTGTTACTCAGAAGAAAAAATACAAACAGACAAAATATTTTCTCAGATTACTAAGTGATTTACAATGCATGTACACTATATGAACCAAAATACGGACTACAGAAAGACTACAGAAAGTGATGGAACTGGTAAATTACCTCAAAATCAACTATTTAAAAAGTCAGTATTCTGACAGGGTAAATAATGTGAGGTAGGAAAGGGTTCAAGTAGGTGACAGTTATTTAGACTTMCACATTTTCAAAAAGAGATAAGGATATATTCTTGGCAAACTCCTGGAGATCTGGGAAAAAAAAGTCCATTGAGCTTAATTTTTGTTAATAAGGTTTTTATTTGAATTGTATGAAAATAGTAAAATTTGGTTTTTAAAAAACATTCAATGGTGATAATAAAGCTGTGTATCCATTAACATCTGGCCAAGAGAACTATTCTGAATCAAACTGTTGAATATATATGAAAYGAACACCAATTCCTAGATCAACAGATACACATTAATAAAAAAGAAACAGCAGCTCAGGCAGAAAATTACGTTAGCGTTTTGCACTGAAAACTTCACCAAAAAGTATTTCTTGTTAGAAACTCATTGCGGGGATTTAGCAATTGCAGTAAGCACGCTGAGAAGGTTTTATGCAAAATACGAAAGTTAAGAAGCACCATTCCAGGATACAATCAAGTCACTGAAATTTACAGTTGTGAGGCCATGTTAAAAAGTAAGGACTAAAATCTGAAGGTCCTAAGAAAAGTTGGGGTCAGCGGTCAAGGAGAGATGCGTTCGATCTCCGGGCAGATTGCCTGGGTAGGAAAGACRAGCAGCAGCGTGTGGGAACGGCAGACGCGGGAGCTGCTGGACGGGCGCCCTGGRCAGCGGTCACCTCCTGCCACCACAGGCCTGCCCAGGGACACCCCGGCCCCGAGCACCCTGGGGGCCCGGGGCAAGGGAGGCCCAGCAGCCGGAGAGCCACCCCAAGGAGGAGAGTCCCCATCCATGGGGCGGACAGCAGCCAAGACCTCTCCCGCAATATCCATGGTCTAACGCTAGTCATCCCCACTACTGGAAGAGCCGCTGCCTTGCTCTCTCAAACCACAATCTCACCTTTTCCCTAAACCTAGCGGTGTTATAGCCTCTTCTCTCCATTCTATTCTTTCAGTACGTATAGGTGACTCTGTGTGTGCAGGTGGGTTGGACTAGGTGACCTCTGGAGGTCCCTTCCAACTGTAAGGGTTCTATGATTGATTCTATGGGGATCTGCTTTCCTATGCAAGCCCTGCTGTGGCTTTGCAAGTGGTTGTGTGGAGCTGCTCGTTTTGAAATAGTCTCGCTGTGGATGAAACTTACCCCAAGCTGACAGCCAAAGCGAAACCCAGATAGCTTTAAGTCCTTTTAAGTCTTATTTTTGAATATTTCATTTGCTCAATGCTGTTTCACGCTTAATTGCAGAAATCCAGCAATAACAGCAGCCATCATCTAAAACAGTAAGCCATTAAATATTCATGTCCCCTCAATATTACATTTTGTTTCCTCAAAATCATTTTAAAATGTTRTTTTTTACTCTTGCTATTGCGAGGCACAACTACCAAGAGCTTAGAAAAAATTGTAATTATAGATAATGCTAATTTTGTTCTCATCTCTACATTATCTCACACAGAAGAGCCAACAATTACAGCACTTACTGTRCAGTAACAATGAATGCAAAATACAGCACAATGTTGTAGATTGTGTTAACCAAAATATCATTTAATGATGAAGATCTTCTGGGCTGCAAAACTGTTAAGACTGGTCTACTACTAAAGCTTCAAGATATGATAGCAAAGATTACAGGCCTTCCAGGCGTGATTGGATACCTGAACTCTGTATTATAAACCCATATAAGCATCTTGAATCATCTCTGTAAGAGGCCAGGTGCCTTGGCAAAACAGGGAATAAAAACAGATGTTCTGCACAAAAAAAGTCCCCTACTGCAAAGCAAAAACTAAATCCATCTCTAAACCCTTCTAAAATAGTTAGGTTTCTATAGGTAGGCTTCCTCAGGCCTTCATGTGTCTTGTACAAGATCCAGATTTTTCAGAATCCAAGATCACACACCCACACACGTGTACGTGCGGATGTAGGGGGCTCTGTGGGGGTGTGTGTGTGTGTGTGTGTATGTATGTGTATATATATACACACACACATACACTTTGAAACTCCTGGTCACAAAAACCTTAAAAAGTGTTTTCAAGATAAATGTATCTAAACAGAGAATATTTTAAAAATGGGTTTTTTCTTTTTTTTTTTTTTAATAGCTGAAGAGCAAAGAAGAAACATTACATTAACATTAGTTATTTTAGAATAAAAAAGACATAGGAGGAAGTAAAAAGAATCAAGCAAAAATATTGGAAATGCCACAGTTAAACATTTTTATCCATTGATGTAACCCTCTAAAAGACAGAATTTGATAAAAAATGCAGTAAACAAAATAATACACAAAAGACACGTCAAAAATCACTCCACTTCTGAACTTTGTTAACCATAAGTCTGAACCATCAGTAGGACATTAACGGAAAGTTCTGCAGTCCTAAATTCATGCTCTAGTGCTTCTAACCATAATCCAAACGAGAATCCTAAGTAAGAAAAATATCTTTGTTCTGAGCATATAAAAGCAGGAATTCTCTAACAGGGCATGTGATATAGAAAACTTAAAAACACTTGTGAGGCTGTTTTCTCTCACTAGAACTAACTACTCCAAATCTGCAGTTTTAGTTCATTGCAAGTTCATTACACTGCAGTGTGACTTTTCAAGTCATAAAAGTCATGGTTTTTTACTGGCTTTAAAAAATAGCATCCATTAAATAATAAAAATGTTCCWCATAAAGTCCATCTTCAAAAACAAGTGAAATTTAAAACTGTATAAGACAACCAAACATACAAAAGATATTGTGATTTAAATGGATTCTTCCTTTRGTATATGGGTGATGCATTCTAGGACAAACTTTTTAATTTCTTTTGCTATCACAACTTTTCAAAACACTWCAATGTTGTGAAATAGGTATTTTTTTTTCTTGGCTAAGAATAAACACGCTGTCAGTCATCAAGAAAATCATTACACAGCAATTYCTGGTCTCTCATAATTCCTTTCCACCAAAGAACTGAAGCTCTCATACTCGCTTGCACTAGTGCAAAGGCACCTCAGTACAATTAAAGGTGCTGTTTATGTAAACTTACATGGCATTAACATATGAGTGTAAAACATTCACAGCTCCTCTACAAAGCAATTCTGCAGACAAGGCTTATCTAGATTTGTGCCAGTCTCCTCACTCCAAAGTAACCAACATCAGAAAGGAAGCAGCAGACTGCAAAAGCAAAACYGCCAAGCTGCGCTCCATATTCTGGAAACAGGGGAAAACTGCAAAGCATACCGTRCAGAAGATGACATGGAAGGCAGGCAGGCAAAAAGATGCCAAAACAGGCATAACTTGAAAGATTACTGTGCTGTTATTTTACAATATATAAATACACACACACACATATAAAAAAATGAAATAAACATCACAAAAGAAAAATTACCCCATTACTTCACTAAAAACATTTTAGATATCTTGGGAACATTTCTTTTTACAGGCTATCAATTTCAAACTAAAATATTAACTCTCAAAACAACTGTCTTTCCTGAAAACATTTTTTCTTTGTTTCCCCCACAAACTGTATTACCATGAGGAAAGCTCCCATCATGGACAAGAGATTTTTAAGATCTTGTTACCTGCTGGTTCTTTTCAAAAGCAAAAGTTACAGGGAAAGACCTCAAGATGTTCCTGGATCAGCTCCACTCCTTGCCTGCCTTGTTACCTCAATCACCTGCAAGCTCCATCCGAAAGCTAATGAAAAAGGCTGGCAGGAGGGAACTGGCACAGCGCTGGGCTGGAGTTTGTTACAGAATTTCCTCATAGCGGTGCTGGTTACGGCCAGATTTCTGTTGACCTACCCCTTATGTAGCAAAGGTTCCTTCATGTGACACTGCACACATACCACTGTTAACTCAGGTACAACGTGGACAAAAAATAGCATGAAAACATAGGACATTTTGACAAGGACCTTTTTTTTATGCTGTGAATCTTGCCTACAAAGGCTTCAACTGGAAAACACCTTGTTTCAATTATGTCATATCCCTTTCTATAATAAACTGTCACAGGCTTTGTTTAAAAAAAGGATAAAAGAAACCAAAATATTCCTGATACTATTCTTTTAAAATATTTTTCTGCTATTTTCTACATTTATTCTAATCAAAAAGATGAAGTGGACTCTTTCCATTTCGTGGAGGTGCTGGAGAGAAAAGACCAAACAAGAACTACTGATCCCCATACTAATCTCATTGAAAGTACAATTTTTAAAGGGAAGTTCACAAATAAAGCTACAAYAAGCAAATAAATACTTTGCATTTTGATTTAATGAATCCAGGAATAATATCTGAAGTCTATTTCCTGTTCTTACTTCTAACCATAAAATGTTAATAGTTTAAAAGTAGAAAACTCAACAAAGATACTAAGAAAACCAGTTTGGCAGGGAGGTTTTATTGAGAATTAATCACAACTAGGGGCCATAAGAAAACAGAACAAAGGTAGAACATTCCTGGGGCAACAAAAGGAGATTCCTTTATGGTGATGCATCTGCCTGCTGAAAGTAAAGATATTAATAAAAAGGCTGCTGAATATCTTGCTATTTTGATATTTTAGATTATATAGAGCTTGACAGAGAATACAGTGTGCTACAATAGAAGCCGCTCTATTAAAACTCCATTGTAAATCTTCTCAACTAATGCTTGTCCTGCAGGGAAAAATTTCCTTCTCCAAAGAACTTAATTAACGGCAAGTTTAACACAGGGGTTTCTAAAGCACTGTCAGTTTTCATGCACATTAGCAAAAGCAAAATAATAAAGATAAAAAGAAGGAGCAGTGAGAATTTAATCTATTTTCACACACAAAAACATGTAATACGTGTAATATCTCCCTCTTTCTTCCTTGGGGCTGAAAACATATCGCTCAGCTGAACACCACCTCCACCACACAGGGCTAACCCAGCGCTCCGCAGGCTGGTATCGGATACACGATGGGTTCTTTCCTAAACACCCGAGCTTCTCTTTGGATGCCGAAGGAGTTATTTCTGGAATTAAGAAAATTTTGCAAATCTCTTCCCATGACCTTTCTGACATCCAAACTTTGATGAATGGCTCCCACACAAGATTGTTCATTCCAAGAAGGAAATTTCATGTTCCTTCTCCTCGGTGGCAGATAAGCTATGGACTGCCCACAGCAATGATTTAACACATTTTGCAAACACACTGGCACATCAACCATTTGCTCTAAATTCAAAAGAGCCTGACCTTTATTTAATTTTTTTTTTTTCCTGGCATGACCCTTTGCTTCTCAATAAAACAGTGGATCTTTGTCAAAATAAACTTCTGGGACCTGCTCTAAACCACAGCTCCTCAGTGTCACAGGCCCCTGAGGTTGTTCCTAGAATTAGAGTCAGGAACAGAAATTGTGCCCAGGGAAGGTGGGGTGTGAAATCAGGCACTGCAAAGTTAGCAGATGTCCAAGTCACTGCCAGGGGCAAGGTGCAAGAAGCCCGGGCTGTTGATTTGCCCTGGCCCTGTCCATGTGCATCTTGATACCGTTTTTAGCAGATGATCACATCCTACTCTGACTCAGTTAAAAACAACTGCTCCCCCACCACATATCTTCGTTTACTAATCATCCAGCATTTTGTTTCCTTCTCAACACTCAACGCACCACCTGAGGCCTTGCACACAGATCCCTATCCTGGTGTTCCTGCTGTACTATTCCATGCGGCTCAGCATTACATCAGCCTAGCTGCTTTATGAACCACAAAAACACACCTACAGGGAATCACCCCCAGATCTGAGATGAAGGAATTGAGGCACAGAAAGACAATACTATTTAAGAGTTGTGGAGCATATTTTCCAGGCTAGGATTTTATATAATAATTAATTGAAAGGGTTTATTTTATATTTACTCAACAGAACATTAGACTGAACTCAATAGCACCCAAAGGCATGCTGTACTTTTGCAAGTCAAATTCCAKATTCTCAACCTGAAGCAAAAGAAAAAGCACAATTAGCGGCCACCTATAGAAATTCTGATTTTAAGTGAATCATCAAAAGAAATCTGGAAAAGGTAGGAACAGAATCCAGCTCCCACTGCAACACTGAGCTGTACTCTATAATTAAATTCTAAAATAAAGTCAATAATATGGCTGCCAGTCCCGAGCTACTCAAGTATACACTGGGATGAAAAATGTAGGTCATCAAGCTGAAGATATGAGAATTACAGATGAAGGGTTAAAATGTTACCACTAAAGGAAAAAAAAAAAAAAAGAAAAAAAACACCCCTTCCCCCACCTTCCAAAAAACCCTCCCATTCTGTATATCAAAAGAAACATCCCCAAAGCAATTTTACACCTCCCAGCAATAATAGGTCAAACAGCAACCTATTGACGGAGAAAGGAAAATACACAGTATTTGAACCTCTACTGATACCATGTGTGGCACATTCCAATAAGCCAAAAATGGACTGAGAGGACTACTCRGATAAGAAGATGCAAAGCTGCTAGGAAATTTGGCAAGCAAGTGCAATGCTCCTGAAGTGCGCACACAGCGCTGGAAATGACAAGCATTTAGGACACTTACAGCTGAGACCCAACTTCATCAAGATAAAAATACCATCTTTATAGGACAGTGTAAAACACCTAAGCTCGGAGCGTTCTAGATTTGGCTCTTGACATGTTTAAAGGAAGTAAAACAATCAAAAGTGAGCAAAACCTAATGGCTGAGTTGGTGCAAAGTTTCTCAGTTGTGTCGCTGTCCTGGTACTGCCGTCTAAGAGCATCAACAAAAGCTCTGTGCTGCAATGGGTTTCAAAAGCAATGGCAAGTAATAGAAAGCTTTATTATTTCATTCATTTCCCAAATTTCACATAGAACTTTTAGGAAACGTAACTATGACAAAAATCTTCTATAATATTTTCAGTGAACCTGTGATTTTTGGAATGTATCCTTACATCCATCACAAGATAAGAGAAGTCTCTAAAATAACAGGAAAAATATATATTAGAGTGAGAATATGCAGCTGGAGTTGTACACATTTTATTATACAGATAAAACTGTAAAATATTATTAATCAAAGAAGGTAGAATCTACTTAAAACAATGTTATAATACAGAAATCCATTTAAATCTCTCTTTGTTAAATAAGGAAGTTGACTAATCATCATAAAAAACTAGCAAAGGAAGCATCCACTTCTCCATCTCTTGATGCCTTCAATGATGGGTGGAGATCCTTCTGGCCAAACATTTAAGTTAAGCACAAAATGCATCTTGTCAGGTAAGTCAGTATGTTCATTTTCAGGAGAATTGAATGAAATACAAAGAGCTGTTTCATGCAAAAGAGGTCAGATCAGATGATTTAATGCTCCTTTCTGGACACAAAAAAAAGTATGAAGGACTGATCCTAAGGAAATCATGTAATAAACAAATCATTAGGACCAATTAAGCCAAGTTCACACTCAAGGATCTCAACATCTTTCCCTGTTCCCTTTGCTTCCCTCTGGTGGCAGTACCACATGGGAGAACAGCAAAATGAATCTGCTCATCCTCCTTCTTTGTATTCACAGCATCACAGGATGGTTGAGGTTGGAAGGGACCTCTAGAGATCATCTAGTCCAACCCCCTGCTCCAGCAGGGACACCCGGAGCACGGGGCACAGGACAGCATCCAGGCAGACGTGGAAAATCACCAGAGAAGGAGACTCCACAACCTCTTACCCAAATGCAATCTGCTACATACTCAAGTATATTCACCCTCCTTTCATCATTGTTTTCCTCAGATTCAGTGCCATCTTAAAAAAAATCCCAATTAGAATATTTTTTGTCAGCAGACACCTTTAACACAAATAACATCTATTTAGCAACTTTCTTCTTTACTAATCATCTTCTGCACTTAGGCTTTTTCTGAAGACAAAGTCAAGTTAYCCTCAGAGAACATGATGCCTTTTCTGGCAGCAGGCAAAGAAAATTTAATTCAAAGTGAGATAATCCTTCTAAAACAAATTTACTCTTCATGGCATTCTCTGTGATAAGTAATAAATTTATTTAATTTATTAAATAACCTCTCTTACAGAGGCAGCTTATGCTTCTAACTAAAAAAGAATCACTTCAGAAAACAAGTTATCATTGAGACTAAAAAAAAATAGCATTTAAGCTGTAATCAGGTTTAAAAAAGTATTTAAGGTGTCTCTTAAATTTCATCAGAAAAGCAGGTTTCTAATTATCTCTGAGGATCATGGTATATTAATGCCATATAAACCAAATTTTAGATGACAAAGATGTATCTGTTCTATACAATGTAAAAAGCGAAGTAAACAGCAGTAGAATGATTTTAAAAGTCATTTCTTTCAAACAAAAAATCTCATTAATACCTCACAGGCAGGAATTTACATATCTGTTGTTATCAAGAGGATATTCAGTTACGATAAGAATACGTAGAAGAATCCTGTTTAGGAGAAATGGCTGAAACGAGCTCGCTAGAAGCAAACGCCCCAGCTGCTGTGACCTCCACAGAGCTCAGTAACACTGAAAACAGGCAGTGAAAAATGAAGCCCCCCCCCCGCCCCCAAAAGCTCTACACAGTAACTGCATGTACTGCACACCCGTGCAGAGAGCTCTTGGGGCTCCTTCTTAACCCTGTTAAAAGCCTGTTAAGGCAGCAGGCAAGTCCCTCCTCACACACACATGAAAGCACATGCTGCCTCTCCCCAGCATAAGCTCCTATAGAAAGGGAATGAGAAAGACTTTAATGTCATATATTGCTGACAGCTGCAATGGTGGGATACTGTATCAGGTAGCAGATGCAAAACATTTATAGAATTCACTCAAAATCCTCTGGTATGGTTCTTGCTGTGCCAGCAGAAAACATGGTGAAGAACTGAAACAAAGATCAATCATTTAATTGTATACATAATTTTAAAAAATATTTTTATATACACATATGTTCATATACATATATATGCACACACATACATAACATCACTTTGTCATCACTGTGTATGAGTGTCAACGGAGCAAGCCGGACTCCTCTCGGTGGTGCCAGGGCAGGCCAGGGCAGCAGGCACCTTAGGTTTCCTTGCATTCAGGCCAAACACAGGAAACTCATTCCACTTGAAGGCAAGGAGATGGTTTTTCACTATGAGGGCTGGAACGGATGGCCCAGAGAGGCGGCGCCGGCGCCACCCTCAGATAAACCAAAACTTGGGCACTACAGCGCTGGGCTGCCTGCTTTAGGTGGCTTGGGACAGATGATCTCCAGCCCCTTCCAATCCAACTCCTCTGTGACCTGTGACAAGCAGGAAGATCTTAAAAAGCCACTTTGAAAATTATTCACTTTCAGTATCTGTACTAATTCCTAAGCTTTATCAGGGGAACCCAGTTGGTCTGGCTGTGGCACTCCCACTGTTTTGCAAAGCAGTAGTGACTCTTTTCTTCCTGAAGCTAAAAGTCCCAAGTACCATTCACAAAAATATGTTAAAATCTTTGTGTAGTTCAACAGTTAACAATAACCTCTGGTGAGCCAAAGGGTGTAGTCTATTAAAAAGAAGTCCTGACTTTGTTTCTAATCTCAAAAAGAAAAACGTAACAGGAAAGGCCGTCTGTCATTAGCAACACAAAAAGTCTTCTTAATTCTTAAATCGCTAGCAAAATCATCACACAGGA
Source organism: Nothoprocta perdicaria (assembly GCF_003342845.1). Taxonomy (NCBI): domain Eukaryota; kingdom Metazoa; phylum Chordata; class Aves; order Tinamiformes; family Tinamidae; genus Nothoprocta; species Nothoprocta perdicaria. The sequence continues at coordinate 4,539,171 of NW_020455599.1, read as the reverse complement.
CAAATGCTTTTTCTCCAGTTACTGCCAATCTTTCATACGTCATATTTAGTATAACCTGCAACTGAACTTTCTTCTGAACAGGCCGGGAAGAACCAACACAGCTCGAGCAGGAGAGCGGCCCTGTGAGCGGCCCCGACAGCTCTCCAAGGGAACAGCTCCTCCAGGAAGCAAGCAGCAAGAAATGCCGAGCACACAGAGCCCTCCCCAAGTGCTGTGCATATTTAAGCCTGAGTTTAGTCATGAAATAGATCCTGCTTATTGCTTAGGTTGCATATTTAAAAATCATAAAGAGTCCCTCATTGCATTTGTTTCAATTGCACCAACCTCAATTAGACATGACCTTTATTAAAAAAGACTGATTATATACACATACAATGTGTTTATATAGTAGAATGTGTTTCCAGTATTTGTTTTAAATAAACTCTGAAAATTATAACTATGTAGACTATTCCACTTCTTAACTAATAAAACCTCAACTAATAAAACTGTCCAATCTCTTCTACAAATAGTTCCATTAAGAATATAGATTATATAATTAACATCATTCCTTTCTAAAGGCCAAAGACAAAAGTCATTTTCTTTGTTAAAAAGAATTAAAAAAAAAAAAAATATTGCACCTTGGAAGAAATGCTTCTTCAGGGCATGTGTTTTTGACACTGAGCAATGAAAAGTGCTGTTAATATTATTTAAAAAGAAGAAAAAAAGGCTGATTAAATATATAGAAGCATAATGTAATTACACTTACTGTGAAATTTAGTAAACAAGATTATATTTTCTACTGCAATTCTGCCATGTCCGATACAACTTACAATGCAAGGAATTAGGAAATTAGTTTTGATGACAAGGCTAAATTACTGAAATAAGGCCTGTGCCAAAGCTATGCATTCTTCACTCAACAAAAATGACTGACACACCAAATAAAATAATTTGGAGTAATTKTGGCTTTTGGAGTTGTTTGCAGCTCTCCTCCCCATTTGAGGAAAAAGGAAAAAAAAGAAAAAAAAAGAGAGAGGCAGAGATCAGTAATTTCAGTAATTTGGAAGAACCCTCGGATTTGGGCTYTTCATACTCCTGCTCTCCAAAAAGCAGCCCTAAAATGTGTCATCTATATATTTACTAAAAAGGTGCTCCACAAAAGTGAGTTATTCATTTCCTGATATTCCACTGCACGTTCTCTAATATTCTTCCATCCTGATGATGCACTCCGCATGAGCTCAGGACAAAACTCCACAGGAATCCGCATCTAGATGTCAATAACTAGACAGTCAAATAAAATAGCCAAAAAAAGAGTTTTCTTTTACATATGCTAGCATCTATAAACGTTCTATGAACATCCCTTCTACATATATCTTTGCAGAAGACATACTATTTCCTTTGCTATAGGAGCTTTCTGCGAGTTTATAGAAGGCATTTTCTACGCCCTTCTTCAGCTAGGGATGCCCAAGCCACCACAAGCTCCTGGCAGGCCAGCAGACCCRAACTACTGTGCCAGCAGCAGAGCAGCTAGCGGCTATCAGAGCGACGTGCTTGAGCAACTGCACGCGTCTCCCTGCACATACACAGCACCAAAGCCCTGCTGTTGGTGTCATCACATAGGAGAAAAATGCAAAGCCGAGAACTTCATTAGCAATGTCCAATTTACAGTGACCGTGACCACTGCCAATGGTGCAGCATCTGTAGGCAGGAGAGCTACTGCTCTTAGGGYCAGGGAGGAAATGGGGAACAGGAGATAGTGCCTGCGGTTTCTGTCATGCCAAGCCTGAGCTCATAGTCAGACATCAGAAAATGTCAGAAACAATGTCAGAAAAAGAGGCTAAGACCTGAGGCATCAGAGGTTAACATTGCACAGACCTGCCTGAATTGTCACCACAGAAATGACAGGGAGCTTTATAACATTCTGTTTCTTTCATAACTGTATTCCTCTGGTGCTCTTCCTCTCTTAAGGCACTTTGCTTGTTCTGTTTTTTTTTTCCCCAAGGGAATTGTTCTCAAATTCCTTTCCTCTTTCTCCTCTGCGTTTTACCTGTGGATAATCTCAGCCATGAACAAAAACTGAGGAGAAGACCACAAACAGTGGCATAAAAAGCTACTGAGAGGACCCGGTGAATGAACCTGTTCTGATTTTTTTTTTTTCTTCCTTGACAACTTTTAAAAAGAGGTATGGTAGGAATGGAATAACTCTAGATTTGCCAATTACATCCTAAATAGTCTGCAATAATAAATAGTATTAAAAAAACACAAAGAAATCAAAATGAATAAAGTAGTCATAAGAAACTAACCTATTTCAAACTGTGCAGGAAATACAAAGCTAGGACATTTGAGAAGCAGACATCAGACCGGATTTAATGTGAACCTCATTATCCGCCAGAAAGGAAGAGCCAGATCTATTTCAACAATATCCTTACAACAGAAATTGGCCCAGCCAGCCAAGATCTAAAGTATGTCAAATCTCCTTGAACCTTGACTACAAAATAACAGGACAACTTATCCCTTTGGAACAGGATAATAATTCATATTGCAAGAGACACTCAGGCAGAATCAGCTTTCYAAAATATTATGCAGGTGTCCATTCTATTTCACTCCAGAGTCTTTCCGATCTTTCTAACAGCCTACAAGAAAACAGATGCCGATACGAGAGAGGTCTTTGAATTAAACTCAAGATATTTTGCTCTAGCTGTCCTGAAATCAACAGATTAGTGAACAAAACCCCTTTCTTGTAGTGATTTGCAGAAATGGTCAGAAGTATTTTAATGAAATGAAAGATTCCACTATTAGAAACCACAGGGAGCCAAAAGCTTTTTTTTTTTTTTTTTTTTTTTTTAATAATCAGGAAAAACTATATTACACATTAATAAAAAACAGCTTTCACATAAAAAAATGTTTTTGAACGTAAAAAAACAGGATAATATAAAATATGCAAGGTTAGAAAAGTTCACTTAAGATTTCACAAGAAGGCAAGAATAGGCAGCATGGGATGAATTAATGAAGTGCATYCAAAAAATACTTCTGCCTGCATATGTCAGCAATTACTCAGTGCAAGTCTAATCAAAATCTTTTATTTGTAATGTAATTTAAAAAAAAATAAAAAAGGACACAATCTCCCAGATCATGTTTTTTTTCTTTTTCATAAACTTGTCTTATATCAAAGCAGTAACTTTTTCCTCTTGTTGCAAAATTCTGCAGTTGATAACGCTCATGGAAATACTTTTATGTCTTCCAGTGGAAATTATGCTGGCTAGAACTCAAGTGACAATATATTTTATTTTTCAGAAGAATATAGGGACTATAACAGACGCATATGTCTAATGTAGGAAGTCTTCATCAAGTCTGAAGCTACATACTTTAAAACACCTCCCAAGAATAAAGATTAATGCATTATTCTATTTTTCAAATAGAAATTATATATTTCAGATAATATCTTGTCAAACTAATTTCTGTTTTCAAGTATATTTAATATTCACTATATTCACTATATTCACTATATTTAATATTAGCTTTCTTTAAAAAAATCTATGATCAAATATTCCTAAATTCACAGAAAGTCAAACTGCTTTCTTCATAAAGTTGACCAGATTAAGAGTTTCAGAGAGCCTAGGTAATTAAAAAAAGAACAGTATGTTCTTGTAAAGGACAGATTTAACACAAAGCACAGATCTATAAACCTTCAAAATAAACCATCATGAGTAACCCATAAAAGTATGATATGAACTGATTTTTTTTTTCTGTCCATTGTGTTTTTGCTAATGTTCAAGTGACTGAAATCATTCTTTGTTAATAAGTATCAAAACTGTGGACAATCTATCTTTGTCAGCAAACTGAAGCAGAGATAGGATGCTTTGAGTACTAAGACATCATCCCTATCTTTTGCTCGTTTTCAAAATACATTTAAGTGGTAATCACAAAATTGGTTTGAATTATATTTGTCAGGCAAAAAATGATACAACTTTATTTTGGAAGGATCCTCCTGAGGAAGGTCWCAGTAACATCAAATGCTAATTTGTTTCCTTCGTGTCCCAAACCAGCATGTTCCCGTTTTCACACTTTACCTCAGCAAACACTACAATCAAACAAACTACCAAGACTTTTTGAAGACACTAAAAGGTTAATGACTTAGAAGTTAACCCAAATTATGCTGAGCAGGTTATCTATTTGCTTACTGAGCACCAAGTATTAAATGAGAACACTCAACTGCGCAGCAGGCAAATTCAGACAAATGAGATCTGCAAAACAGCATGTCTAGGGCAGGTTGCTTAATTACCCAAATTACTTATTAGAACATAAAGGTTATGTAGAACAGTTACAGTCATGTCACAAGATGATAAAACGTTATCTCATTGTCAAGTTGCTCCAAAGCAATTTAGGAAGTTATTCCACACACAAATCCTCACAGCCTGTTCCCAAAATACTTCAGCAGTTTAAGAGATGAGCAAGCTCCCTTACATCTGCCATTTGGCACTAGTCCGTTGTCCTTCCAGTAAATTCAGTATCATTCTGGCAATTTGTTGCCAATACTTTCACCACGTGCTTTCCTCAACCATGACATTTCAACTCTCAGAGCTATGTTGTGAAGTTGAGGTATCTATCACCCATTCTCACCCCAAGCATAGTAGGTAGAAGCTGTTCAAATGTGTTAAAAATATTTATATCAGTTCACAGAATCACAGAAGGGTCAGGGTTAGAAGAGACCTCTGGTGATTATCTGGTCCAAGCCTCCTGCCCAAACAGGGTCATCTAAAGAAGCTGGCCCAGGACTGGTCAGACTGTGAGCATCTCCAACGACAGAGACTCCACAACCACCCTGGGCAATCTGTTCCAACGGTGTCACCCTCAGGGTGAAGCAGCAGTTTCCTGAGTTCATGTGGAACAAATTTCTTGTATCTCAGTTTGTACCCATTGCCTTTTACCCCGTGTCCCTGGGCACGACCAAGGAGAGTTTGGCTCTGCTCCTCTTGACATTCTCCCATTAGACATTTACACACAGGATCAACATCTCTCCCCAATCTTCTCCAGGCTGAACAGGCTCAGCCCTCTCAGCCTTTCCTCACAGGAGACATGTTCTAGTCCCTCAGCATCTTGACAGTCCTATGCCGGATTCAGTCCAAGAGCTCCATGCATTTCTCATACTGAGGCACCCACACTGGGCATAGGATGCCACAACGGCTCCATCAGGGCTGAGCAGAGGTGCGAGGGCCACCTCCCTTCACCTGCTGGCAATGCCCCTCCGACTGCCACCCTGGAAGCCAGTCGCCTTCTTGGCCACAAAGGCACACGGCCAGCTCATGGCCACCTTGCTGATCACCAGGACTCCCAGGTCCTTCTCTTCCAGCAGGCCAGCCCTAACCTGCTTTGGGGTTACTCCTCACCAGAGGGAAGGAATTTGCACTTCCCTTTATTGAAACTCAAGAGGTTCCTCCAGGCCTACTTCTTCAGCCTGCCCAGGTCCCTCTGAACAGCAGCACAGCCCGCTGGTGCATCTAGATCATTAATGAAGATGTAAACACTACTGGCTCCACTACCAAAACACGGAGGCACCACCTCCAGCCAGACTTTGTGCCTTTGATCACAGCCCTCTAAGCCCAGCCCATTTTCAGTCCAACTCACAGACCACTTCTCTAGCCYGCACTCCATCAGCTAGTCTATGAAGATGTTACAGAAGCCAGCATCAAAAGCCCTGCTCAAGTCAAGGTAAACAACATCCACTGCTCTCCTGTCATCCAAGAAGCCAGTCAACCCATCACAGAAGGCTAACAGCTTGGTAAAGCACATTTTCTCCTTTGCAAATCCATGCTGACTATCCCTGATCACCTTCCTGTTCTCCGTGTATCTGGAACCAGATGTTTAGAGCTGCTAACAATGATCAGAATAACTGATTCACTGAGTACTTACAGGCTAAAATAAGCACTCAGTGTTTCATATTGCCTCAATTTTAAAAATAAATCTCTCACCAGTACTGTTGAAATTCATTGGAAGGTCATAACAAATAAATTCACATTTTTAGAGATGAATGCATAGAATCATGTAAGTAAACATGTAAGTACTTCACTATTTTTGTATGTTTCAAGTCTGATCTTTCATTTTAGCTCAAAATATCTTAAGATGTCAGATTCCACCTTGTATAGGTGACCCTATAAGCTTCTTTAGTGGCAGAAGACAGATACAGCTACAGATAATGGTTCTTCCCCAGCCATATGTCAGGACAGCTGACACGTAACAAAGCAAAGCTTCCAAGAAACTACAAATGTATCCTTCTGAAAAATCAGGCAGCCAGGAACTAAATGCCATGGTCAGAATGACTGTTCTAGCCTACCTCTAGCCACCACAGAATGGCAGGTATCGGCAAGCTGTTCCTATCTGCCACTTTCCTTGAATGAGGAATAGGGGCAGAGGGATCRATCCTCCCCACACTAGAACTAGATGCATATCCTGGATTACATCTTTTCTCTGGGAAAAAAAAAGATGTCCAGAAGCCCAGTACCAACTGCTTCCAAAAAGCCCTCAGGATTGTCAAGAGACAGAGAGATGAATTGTCTTGGTAAGCAATAAGCAAATCATAAGTTTACTAATAGAGCAGGATTTTTCCTACTAATAAGAAAATACATTTATATCTAGTTGGTTATTATGAACTGATTTAATTAATCTTTTTGCACAAAAAAGGGCATGATTTATAATAGAATTATGGTTTTTGTATGCAGCAGGATTGGAAAACACCATCTGGTCAATTTGGTAACCTCTTGAATTTTTCATGTCATTCTCCATTAATTACCTTTCCTAAAACATCAGTGAATATTTATAGATTGATTTATTCCCACACTAATAGTCTACAAGGATAAATTTACAATCTAGATTTTAGGCCCCTTTTAAAACTATTTTATCTGAGTCGCCAGCAGCCCTTCCCCTCCCTACAAGTCAGGGAGGGCTTTCTAAYTGTCTATATATAGTAACAGTTATAATGCATTAATGCACTTACACATTATMTTCTACTCAGCACGCAGTACAAACTCCTTCCTCTCTCTACCTCCCCCSCCATTACTAATAAGGACAAGCAAAAACAACAGTTCGAAGTGTTTTCAGGTACTACTATCCTAGCATTTTATAGGTATATTCCTGAATAACGGTAGCAGAATGATCTTTGGAAATTACCCTTCTCCAAGAAAAGATCGCTTATACGTGAAACATTTCAAACAAAGTTATATTGGGCCCACTTTGCAAAAACTTCTAATCACCACAATTCCTCAGTCTTCTGAGTAATTTGAACATTTCTTGCTGCAACTTAAAGCCAGGACTTCTTGCCATGTCCCAAATGACACAGAGAGCTATTCAGTATTATCTTGCTAGATATCCAAAGACAGTGACCGTAACTCTCTCATTACTCTGGATGAAAGAGCCCCCAACCTTTCCAAAGTCTTGTCTTCTTTGAGCTACCTGGGGAGAGGGAGTGTTGGAGCTGGGGGGCTGAGGGAATGGGAAGAGAGAAAGAAGAAATCTGCATGATGACTAAGTGGCCAGTTTTACTGGCAAGCTAAGATTTGGGGAAAAATAAAAAGGAGAGAAGCTCAAAAAATGAAGCATCAAAATTCCRAAGAAATTTCTTAAAGACCTAATATTATACTCATTATAGGAAGCCAACATCCTGGGGAAGATGGTATCTTTTATCATCTCATCCTTATATATTGCCTGAAGCACAATCAGGACTCAAGACAGAGACGGAGTTCTCCAGTAGAAACAACAGTAACAAATATGTCTTCATATAATTAATATGGCTGTTCTGATCTATGCTAAGAGTTTTCACTGACATTAATAGCATTCAACAGTGTTCTCAAATACATTCTTGAGATTTCACCTTAGGTATTTAAGAAAACTTAGGCCAAATTTGAAACGAATAATTTGAGCTAACATGGTTTCAGTGCAGGGGAAGAAAAACAGGAGTCCACTTGTCTCCCAGATATTTCTAATTACAACTTAAAAAAATCACTAGGCTGTGAATTTTTTCCACTAGGAGTAGGACTCCACTCCTAGCGGAGTGCAAATCAAAAAGAATTCTTGAAAAACAATTTAAAGCATGTGTGAGAAAAAAAGTTGGAGGAAAAAATGAGAAGATACCACCTTTTATTTTATATATATATACACACAAACACACACAAGATATTTTAGCTATAATAAACATGACTCTAGAGGAGTCATGTTCCTCCATTCCTTCATTTTACAGTACAAACTGCACCATAAAACCACATCTATACTCTGGATACTGTTCCTCTTCCTTCTYGTAAAAAGACATAGTAGGTTGTTCCTGGGGGAGGGGAGGGGGTAAGTTAATGTATTCCTGGGCTGGCATTCAACAGCGGACATTTCTTCTTTGGAAATATTCAGCCTTTGTCAAATTGAGGTATATCTTTATTAAAAGAGTGACACAGTTGTGTTCACAAATATAAGATCAAAAGAAATGAAGCAGATGCCTGGAAGCAAGCTTGCCCAGCCAGCCTCCCACTTCAAAACAAGTCCCAAACGGTGCTTAAATTTAACTAATGTCTTACCACAACAGTAAGGTGGTCCCTTTAGCTCTCCATTTTCAAAAACAWAGGTGAGATTCTGGATGATATCTTTGCTGACAGAAAAGTGCAGCTGAACACGACAATCGCCCGGTGCACGTTCAGCGGGTAACATTCCGCAGTCCCGGGGACACTCATCCACTCGCACGGCTGCCCGCGGCCCCGGAGTCCCTGATGCCAACCAGGGCAGCCAGTGGCACAGCGCTGTAGAGGAAGGGTCAGTAGCTCCGAAACGCAGTTGCTCCCGTCGGTCACAACGAAGTTTGGACATAGTGACCTTCACAGCAAGGTTCATCATCTTTCCCAGGCTTGGGCAAGAAAAATAAATGCCAGAGATGGCAGGGGGCCTTGACAGCTTGCTGAAGTAGCAGACTGTGCTAATTTCATTGAAGAAAAAAATAAATAAATAAATTTAAAAAACTACACTAAGCTACTGCGTAATAATGCAATAGTAAATATCAACAAACAGAAAGCAAAAGTAGATTTGCTTCTTCGCCTCCCCACAATTATTTATGACAAACAAGTCCTCATGCCTAGTGATTAACACAGCAGGGGGAAATCTGCACTGCAGCAAAACTTATTACCCTGCATTGTCTACCAAGCACACGCTTGACCAGTGACCTTCCTTGTCTGTATCTAATCAGCACCTGGTTCTTTCACAGCTACCAGCTACAGCTGAACAATACTTTTGAGTTATTCACACCTCATACCAAGATCCGGGCACAAATTTGACTGTTCACATGTACATCAAGCAACTTCCTTAAGCAGCTTCCTTAAAACTTCAAGAAGATGAGTATTTACTGTTAAAAAGTGGGGTTATTTATAGCAATTTCCACAAAAGCAGTATTCAGACTCTGTTAGTCAAGTATGCTGTAAAGTGTACCACATACTCTGTTAAGTGCAAATGATTATCAAGTCAGCCTGTTTTCTTTAGCACAGCAGTCACCCACTGTGCAGGAACGGTTCTGACACGGCCTGTGCTCTCCAATCCCACCCATTCCCAGTTGCATCTCGTCATCTCCCRCACCCTCCCCAGCTTCTTCCCATGGCTCCCGTCAGGGTGAAATGCCCAGGAATCACCTGCATCACGCTCCACATGAAAGGTGCCCCACAGGGCCAAGCAAGGGCCACCCAAACGGCCAGTGCCTCCCTCTGCCAAAGCCCTCGGCCCTGCACAGGGCTTCTCCCTCCTACTGCTCTCCTAGTGCTACCCGTGGTGCTTCCCCTCTCCATTAGGCATGAGGCAGACAAAACACAAGCAAGTTTGAGATTTATCTGCAGCACCTAGAGAAATAAGAAGCAAGTATGGCAAGACTACCTGAGGACAAAACGAATGCAGTTCCTTGCAGTCCTTGCAGCAGGGCTAAGAACAGGTCTGAGCAAAAGAAATAGCTGGTGCTGCCCCTTGCAGCTTTCTGAAAGGCAGTGGAGGGGGAAACACCAGCCCAAGGAACTCCACAGAGGAGAGCAGCCCTGCTCAAGGTATTTGGGAAGACAGGGGAAGGCGAGATAAAAAGCAAAACCAAACACAGCAGCAGAAGTGATGTAGGAGGTGGTAAAGAAAAGAACAGAAGCACTCCCTGGTTGGGGACGTACTGTCTAATAATTACACACAGAAAAACTKTCTAATAACTACACACAGAAAAACTGTGCTAAAACAAACAGCAGGATTGCTACATTCAGTACTCCCAAAATGACAGAAATGCCAGCTTGTCTGTACAGCTTGAATTCTGACACCCTTAAATTCCTGGTTCTCCTTCTCTACTCCATTTATCTTCCAATGCAGCTTTTAGTTCTGAGCCCCCCCACTTCCCCAGGAGCCAAACTTCACCCAGGGCTGCGGTGGGACTGGGCTGGAGATCACCTCACCTGCTGCTTGGCACAAAGAACTGCACTGTGTTTGCTCCTCAGCGTGCAAACTRCCAGGAGTTAGCCACGTTACTCAGCGTGTATTTATTTTGCTCTTAGACTTTTTAGTTTCCTTATCTTGAGAAGGAGCACGAACAGCTGCATTTTACCTGGCAAGGCACATGTAAGGTGTGTGTGTTGCTTTGTGCTAGGGAACACAAGGTCAAAGAAACACACCCTGAGCACGGGGCAGAAAAGCCTGCAGACTGCTGCCCGTGTGCAGTAACAACGGCCCCGAAGCAGCCGCTCCACCGCATCCGCACGTGTTCATCCGCACACGTCCTGCTAGTCCGGCTCCTGGGTCTGCTCCCCACCACCGGGGCACCAAAGAGGGAAAAACCAATCTCCTGAAGCTCCTGGTGCAGTCACAGAGCTTCTTCGTCAGGAAAAATTAGCACAGGGAGGCAAAACGAATGGGAAGAAAATGGAAAAGGTGCTTTCTAAATACAAAATACTGTTAAAAATATTTTGATTCTTTAATAGGCTGCTGATATTACTGTCCTTTCCAGCTGTCTTTTCTGAACTCCTTTTAAAACAAATGCCAGTATACGAAACCATCCAGAAAGAATAATACCTAAAGACTAAGCATCAGGCGGTCATTCCCACAGTTCTTAGCTCTCTGCTGATAAACTGGGACTGAGGATGCCTCTCCATGAACCACTTCTGCATCTCTTACCCAGTGTATTAATCTACCAGCAAACATGATTTAACCTTTTTCAAGCAGATCCCATCAAACAAAGGTTTTCTTCCCTGCTCCAGACAATCAGCAGTACTAGAAAACACCAACAGAAGCTTTAGATTTTAAGGCAATGTCAGTTTTAAGCTATTTCTCATATTTCGGTTGGCAAGAGATAGCAGCTTCACTTTCAAACTTTCGCTCACTAAACACAAGCCTAAAAGGCTTGACCTTAAAGGAATTCTTATGTATGAAAACTACTTTCTGCAAATAAAATGCATGTTTGAAAGTCAATTTTAATCTGACATTTATCCATTCAAATAATTCTTTCTTTCTTTTCTGTAATCCCACTTCTTCAGGACCTCCATCTGTATCACAGTTTAGAGGTATGTTAAAGAAGAGAAACTTATTCATTATCTCATTTTGTTTAGCTGGATTTTTCCCTTAAGGAGTTACTGCATCATTTACTTTAAGAAATATTTTTACAACTGGGTAGTGTCTGCTTTTTAGTTTTTGAAAAAATCAGCAATAAACAGTGCCTAAAGCATTATTCTTCTCCCCATTTACTACCTTGTAAACTGTCAGTCATTATATATCCCTTTCCTGTTGGATTTTGACACCTACAGAGTAGAGAGCATATTCTGGCAAAGCTGTACTCTGTTTTTCTTCAGAAATTTTGCTTTCCTGAGTTTGTATTATATTCATTTTTATTTATATACCATTTAAACCTTATTGTAACAAGTTCCTTTATATCAGTAAATATATTTGCATACAACATTTATATTCTAAGTTCCACAAGTCTATTTTTCACTTTAAAGCTCTGAACAGAGAGAGGTGTTGATAGGATACCATATACATAAATATGTTAGAGTGCAATGTAACCTAAGCATCTTGCTGTGCAGTCCCACTCTGCATACAGTACCAGGTGCATGAATGATTACTGGAAATTAAAACATTTTATATATATATATATATATATAAATAAATCTCAAATGTTACTGCTAGGCTATTTTTAAGTACTTACCTAAATACATACATACAACTGTCCCTGAAGTAATTGAGATTAGTTTCCAGGAACAAATACTACTGCTAATATTTCAGCTCCTTCCCAGTCTCCAATTTCTTTTTCACCCCCTCAAATTCTTCTGAATACATTAAAAATCTACTGAAACCATCAGTATCACCTTTTCTGTCTTCCAGAACATGAAGGAAAGCACYTGTGCACTCCAGATGTGCTCTGAGATTCTGGACCAATAACATAACTATGYATCTCTTACCTGTAGACATGAACTGCAGTGATAACTTTCCGTGCTCCCTAAGCTTTTGACTTTTATTTTGTATTCTGAAAGACTATTTGAAACAAAGCCAATACCAAAAGCCTATTTCAACAGTGAGTTACCTGTGCAACAAATGTTGCCTCAATTAATCTTATGTGCAGAACTAAAGCTGTGAACCCATGGTCTCCTTTCACAAATGTCATTTCTTTGTTGTAATTACAAGGGCTACCACCAATAACTCTTAAAAAAAATAGAAAATAATGTAATTTGCTTTTGCAAAACACAGTCGACCATTGGGTAATACTGCACCCGAAGCCTATCATTTAGCAACTCCAACTGCTAAAATTCTCTAGGATGCAGTAATAGAAAGGCATGTGTGTTGGGAAGGGCATGTTTACCTTTCAATMAGGCTGGATGTCAGCCAAAAACAGTTTCACTTACTGGGATCAAATCATGTCAGGTGCTTCTCTGAGAGCAGCCTGCCTTGGTGTCCTCATGCACAGCTAACTGCCCGTTTTCCAAACTGCTCTTGAATCAGGACAGAGCAAAGACAATGGAATTATTTTACCCCACCCAACCTTTGTGCTCCTTGCCCTTCTGCCCCTAGCATATTTCTTTTGATATATTCTAGCACTGGAAATGAGATTCAATCTTTCATCTAATGATTTAGCAGGATTAGGCTTTTATTTCATGATTCAGTAGGGACTGGTGTTAAAAAATGCACTGTATGGCCTGACCTCAACAGAGGCTGAGAGTCTTTACATTAAGGAAAAAATCATACCATACTTTGCAGATGGGCACGTACAGTCTCTAGGAACTGCCACAGCCCCTTCCTCCACTTAGCAAGCTACAGAAGAGGGAAGTTTCTGAGCTTCGTGCCTTCTAAAAAGAAGAATGATTATCCTTTCAAGGTCTTATATTGAATTAGATTCATCTCTGTCAGATATTAATTCATGACTTCCTCCTCATCTCCTGCTTCATGACGAATTTCTTCTGCTCTGATTAGTTTTAGGTGTCTTATTTAACAAAATCCTTTTAAAGGTTAATTCTTTTATCACGCTGTGAATGGAGACATCCACTTCGAGTGCCTCTTGCAGGCAGACTGCTCAGTTTCCATTAACACAGTTAGGATTCTTCCTTCATCCTACTAGCTGAAACTTTCTACGTTTGCAATACTGAAAGGGCCCACAAGACAAAACAACCAAGCAAACAGGCAGGCCACAAGCAAACAGACAATTCCCCTGCATCGTCCGCAGTTGCAGTTTAAGGGTGGCAGAAGCAGCAAGGATTAGGAGAATCCTCCTTCCCCAGTCCAGCTTAGCAGGGCTGGAGCCAGCTGGCCGTTGCTGCTGGAAGGCAGRGAAGGGAGCGCTCATCCTGCGCTTCCAGGGGCTCCGCTACTGAAGCACCRTCCCGGCTCTCTGTTCAGGATGCCRGAAATCGAGAGACTAAACAAGCAGGGATGCGGGAAGAAGCGTTACTTCACTTACAGCCCTTATGTTGCTTTACAGAAATGGGGACAGTGTCCTTAAGGAAATTTCCAAAAAAAAGAACTAGGCCCCACTTAATAAGGTGTGATTTGAAAGATGTTGTGATTCAGTTAGTCAACTACTATTCGGTTTACTTTAGAAATAAAACATGAATAAGATATCAAAGCTCTGTGGGTCCTCATTAAGTAACAAAAAAAGAATCCAGACAGGCCTAAAGATACTCTGTTTGCACTCTCACAGATGTTAAAAAACAGCTCAAAACACCACGAGAAGGTCCCCTGAGCTGGGGGAAGGAATGATCTGAGATCTCCAAATCGGAGCTTCCTCCACCTCAGTCTCCTATGTCCTCCCCYGCCCTGGCAAGGACACTCCTCTGAAACAGTAGGGAGTCACCTCCTGGACTCAAGCCAGCAGAAAATTATTCCATTCTCTTTCCTCGGAAGGAAAGGACGAGYTTTCTGCAGGGAGGGAAACTCCCTGAACTGGTTCACCACAGGCTGGGAAAAACTGGCAGAGTTGGACATGGGAAGTAACACTAAGGCCTGGGAGAAGGGAAGAGGTGGCTCCTTCCTTCACAGCAGCTCATGGCCTTCAGGTTGGCCTCACTGCAAGTGAATTCACCACAGAAAAAGGAAACAAGGAGGGTCTTATGCAATGCTTTGCCATTCTGCTTTAATTCAGGAGTAGGAAGAAACTTCCCTCCCTATTAAAAAGGTGGGTGGGCAGACTCTACAGGCTATGAGGCCCACTCTAAAAAAACCCTTACTTTAAAGGAGCGTTACTTGAAAAATGTACCTTTGGCAGCACCAGCCCATGAGACACCAAGTGGGCACTACTGCAGGTCACAGAGGTCCTGCTGTATTTCACTCAAAACATGCTCTGCTTCACTTCACCTTTCTCCTCTTGTAATTTTATTTCCAACTTGTAATTAAGAGCTGGACACCTGCCTTACTGTTTTTTTTTTTTTTTTTTTTTTAAATCAGTATCTAAAGTCTGTTCGGGTTAATCTGACACATCCTGCATGTTTTGCCTTTTCCAGAGATAACAGGCCCAGCTAAAGTGACTTTCTGGGCAAACCATTTCATCTTTTATGCCTCCTAATCCAGAGGCTGCAGTGTAATAGCTATTAAGCTCCAAGCCTTGGTCGTGTCGAGCAGCCGGCTCCAAAAGGAAGCGCAGCCCACGCGATGCGAGCACCCTGCCCATCCGGCTCTGGCTCCTGGAGAGAGAGCCCAGGATTTTACGTTAACTCCACAGTACCATAGGCAAGTGGTCATAATTCAATAATTGGTCAATAATCATAATTAATTTGGGAAAGAAAATTATCATCCCTTATAATGATGGGTGAGAGGAAAGGGGATCCTTTAACTTTATACCTGCTCCTTTCCCATCCTCTCCAGAGACAGCTCTATCAGAGGTAAACAAGTAGCTAGGAAGACAAAATGGAGGGAACATAAAATTTAAGGGAGACGGGGCAATTGGATGAGCATCTCACACTGCTGAAAGTACCGTGTAGAGGGACATTATTCTAGAGAAAAATTGATTTTACTTAAATCAATGCTGCAGTTTACCTGAATAGAAAGAAATACAATTCAGCACAAGTTATGTTTATTTCCCAGAAAGACAGTAAAAGGCAAAACTTACAGGGAGCTGCAGCTAAGTGAAAAAACATAGGGAAATAATCATCAGAACTCTTGGAAAAAAATCTGTTTTGAACTGAGAAAGCTACATTTAATGATAGAAAAATAAGGGAGAGGGGGCAGAAAGAAGCACTATGGCTATTTCAATTGGAATTCCTCCCCCCAATACTTTTTTTTTTTTTTTTTTTTTATGTTTTTCTGGACTGGTACTTTAAATTCAGCTCTTAGAAATATAGCTAAATTACAATGAAATAGACATGTAATAAACAGGTCATTAAAACAAGATTAAAAAAATATTTCATTAGATTCATATCCTACTGAATCATGGGAAGAATTTAACAAAATTATCACAGAATTGGTGAGTTTGGAAAGGATCCCTACAGACCATCTAGTCCAACCTCCCCACTTAAGCCAGATCATCCTCAGCCAGTTTGCTCAGGACCAGATCCAGTTGGTTTTGAATATCCCCAAGGATGGGRCCTCTCTGGGCAACCTGGGACAGGTTTTTTCCCCCTCTGATTAAAAGATAACAACCTGTTTATATTTTAATGGAATTTCCTTTATTTYGGTGTCTGCCCATTGCCTCTTCTTTCACTGGGCACTGCTGAGCACAATCAGGCTTTCTCTGTTCTGAGAAGAATCAGACTTTACTTCCTCTCATCAGGTACTTAAAGACATCAATAAATGCCCCACACCTCTTCTCCCAGCTAAGAGAAAAAGGCAAAAGCAGAAGTGAACATGCTCTGCAAACAGTGCACTCCAGTCTTTCATATGATACCACAAAACACATTTTTACTTTGACTGGCTCCACACCCAATGCCTGGAAAGAGCTCAAGCCTTGTTGAATGTTAAAAGTATCTTAGAATTTGTGTTTCTTCACCAAGTAATAGAAGCACTGCGAGCCGGAGCCCTTAAAACAAAAAGCCACACGCATACACAAGCAGCAAGCTTACTACAGATTGGCAGCATCAGGGCAAGAGAAGGCATTATTCTATTCTTACTTTTCTGCTTAGTTGAACAGAGAAAAAAATATAAATCCTTCAAATTCAACATAAATAAAGCCTTTTGTGGCCTATAATAGTAAAATACAGTAAGTTTTATTAAAGAACTTCTGCACAGATGGCTAGACCATGAAAGTGCCTACCAGGAGCACAAACAAGCACTGAGCCAGCAGGACTCGACCGCAGGCCGGACTTACACGGGTGTYGATCCTGAAACGGGGCATTAACGGCCAGGAAGGTGTCTAGGAAGTGTTTGAACACACAGCAGCAAGACTGCAAAACTGGGTACCCGCCTCTTCAAGCTGTCTGGGTGTGAACATTTATCATCATCAGAAACAAAAGTTTYGTATAATCTCTCTCATTCCTATTCCTTTGAAGGAAACTTCAAAACTCCTTCAGCATTAATATATATTTATAACTTCTAACCATCTAATAAACAAGTAGGATAAAACGGTAACAAATGTTAGTTCCTTCCTATTAATGTATAATGATCTTATGTAACAAGCATACATTAAAAAAATACATTTATTCCATGTATTCATTTAAAGCAAGCAATATATCAGTTCTACCCTGCACTTAAAGTGCAGGTTTTACATATATYTTAACTTCCAAGTTCAGGTTCTCAGCACTGTGAGTCTGTACTTTGTAAACCRTATTCTGTAAAATAAGAGAGTAAAATTTAAACAGAAAGTGGAAAAAATGTAAATTCACTAGAGAAGACGCACACTGCCAGCATTTACTGCAGTAAGCAACTTATAGGACAAACCAAAGCGAAAAAAAAGTCAAACAAAACCCAGCTGTGATCTCATTAGCCAAGCTCATTATGTAAGATCTCATTAGCCACCATCCCACAATAAGGCCAACAAATCCTACAGACTCTGATGAAAAGGGAAAGAAATGGGGGATACAGGAGGCTGAACAATCCTGTAATATTAGAGCACACTTAACTTGGCAGTTCATGTTGGGAACGCAGTTGGGGAGGCCGCAGGGTGACCTGCCCCCTGCACAAGTGCCACGGCCAGGCTGCCCACGTGCAAGAGACCCCCTTGCCCCATAACAGCAACAGTTGCAGGGGTCCAGATGGCTCAAAACCTCTTAGAAAACACAACAGGCTAAGGGACAGAACAAGCGTGTGGTAATTTTCTATAGAAATTTTAAAATTCAGCAAGTATCAGCTTTCCTTCTCATAATCTGGCCTACAGAGTCTGTAGGTTGCTATGTTAGTATTTTTACTTTTTTTGGCATATATTGAAGTGAATTATTGATATTGATCAAAGTTTCTTTACTCTGTAAAGAGTTTAGCCACTTGACAGATTTTTTTTTCCTAATTTTAATACACAAACTATAAATTTTCAACTTTGGAAGTTTCTGCTGACTTTTGAGACGTCTTCCCTTTTCAATCAGCTTCAACACGAGAAAGACTAAGTAGCATTGACAGACTGACAAACACAAACCTTTTACTGGCAGTCTGAGACATGTATCATTACCAGCTACTGAAGTTTTACTTGGAAAGATCAACATAACAACATTTCCTAGATAATGTTGTTAAAACCTTTAAGAAATGTATTTAAATGTCCTAATATTTTAAGAGAGATTTGGGGCTCTGCTATTTTGGAACAATCATGCAGCTCAGATGGGCTAATGATATTCTCAACTTTCTCTTTTTCTGCAGCCATCTTCACCTTCTCTTTAATTGAGTTCAGACATGAGTTCATGTCTGAATGCTCCAAGTCGGAGTCCTACAGCTGCATTAAACTGAAATGTTTTTCTCTAAGACAGGCACTCCATGGGAGAGAGGGGCATGTTCAATGCCTGTGGGAGTGCACATATGTGTGTATGTCATTTTTTGCTTTGCTTTTTAAATACATAAAAGCTATAACTTAGTTCCTAAAAGAGAAATTGCATTTTTAAATGTCTAGTTCAAGTTTTAGGATTTCAGGTTCACTATAGGTTGCACCTATAAAAGAGCATAAAAAATTTTAATACCATATTCTTTCTTCCTAGAAACATGGTATTTTTTCTTCTTTCCTTCCTTTTTCCTTCTAGATAATGAAAAACAGCTTTGTTCAAATCTCACACAGGCTTGAGCTTTCCCTTTCTAAAGGAGATGAATTTCTCAGTCACCCAAGGCAAGCTCATCATCCACCTATTTTCTATTTTGTATGAAATGCCATTTGCTAGATAACAATGCAACACAACTATAACAGAAAACAAATTATATAGCAAAATAGTATTATGTAGCAACAAGTATTTTTTCCATGAGTCCAAAATCAAAAATATTCAGAACATCCTACCTGAACCTAAAAACATGATAAAATTCCTGAGAAACTGGCCTGAGAAAGCATCTCAGAAAATACCTTTCCTCAGACAAGCTGTGAAAACTAGTGTGGGGTATAGTCCAAATAAGGCCACATGGGAACGCTTCGTTCTTCTAAGAATAACCAAGATAAGTTATTTTTCAATAACMTAAATCTATTTAACATGAATCTCTCTTCCCTCCCAACTAGCCTCTTGCAGATACAATTTAATCCTTTGGCATGCTCTCATTAAGAGAAAGAGGCAGCAATACCTACATTCAGGGAAAAAAATGAAAACCAAACATATTACAGAAGTTATATCAATGATAGAAACTTCAAAATTTTGAGTGATGAATGAAAATAGCTTTTGTCACACATCTTTCAAAGATTACAAGTCTAAGCTCACAGTTTTGAGACTTTAGACATACCTAAATTTTCTGTCAGGAATTTCTGTAAACCTTTATACAAGTAAGAAAACATCCAAACTTTGGAAGTCAGCTGGGTTTCTTTTTGTCTGCTTGTATTCTTACTCTGCAAGTGATATTAAATTTAAATATCACACTTGAGAGTTTATGCCTTTCAAAGGCAACCAGGTTGAGCTAAAATGAGTAGCAAATTCTCTCACATCAGACTGATARGGAATTCTCACACTTTCTCTGAAAAGTCAAGGTGACATGAGGCAAAGGAGACCACGGATTTTCATATTTTAGTCTGCAGATGCATGTGCAAAGGAGACCGCAAACTGTCATGTTTTAGTCTGCATGTGCACTGATAGTCCATCGCCACAGAGTGATCTCTCCTCAAGATTCTGAGAGTACATGGCATCCGAGGAGCCTACATTTCTAGTTACACACTCCCTTATTTCCTAGGGAAGAAAAAAAAAAAAGAAAAAAAAGAGAAAAAGGGTTTTTTCCCCTCTTTTCTTTAAATACGGTAGAAATACGGTGAAGCTGAAATATACAAACAGAACTGCAAACTGTGAAAAAGAAGCTGAAAGACCTTAAAGCTTCTACCCTCCATGAAACGGTAGAGAAGACCATTCACAAAGCGTAATATAAAAACTAAAATTAAAACATCATAATTTCACTATTTGTACAGAAAGGAGTGAAAGCATTATAAAAATCATAAAAGGCCTCACCAATTTCAGGCAGAGCAGAGGAAAGTTTGAATTCTAAGAGAGGTTACGTTTTGCTACCCTCAGAGTTTTATCCTGAAAAATACAGCATTTAATAATAACCCTTTCCACAAAGAATGGGTGGCCCTGAAAAGCGGAGCTGCATGATCTAATACATGTTATTAGCACACTCRTAGGCAAAAGTATTTCAGTGTGTATCACAGAATGCATTCAAAGCAGTTTTGAAAGTTTGAACTGAGGTACCTGCTCAGTAAAGGGCTCCTTAAAGATAAGCTAGAACAAAACAATTTCTTCTTGGTCAGGGAGAAAGTGCAGCAGGAATCCTTGCACAGATCACTGAGAAACTTGGAAACGGCGAATCAAGCATATTTGCAGTGATTCAGGGAAGTTATTTTTTGTCAAGAAAAAAAAAAAGATATATATATATATATATATATATATATATGCTCTGTACCTGAAAGATATCCGACTCTGACAGTCAACATTTTGGAAATAATTTAAGTGTGCTGGAATTCATACCATCCTTTAGGAATTTACCATGCCCTTCAGCATACAGATATAAGCCAAGCACAAAAAGTGAACTGGAGAAGTTAGCTTTGTACTGTTCTTCCTATTTTTCACTGAAGTTATCAGAGGCACAATGTAGCAAATGAGAAACAGAAATATTGCAACAGATTTTTTTTTGAAGCAATGAAACTTGAAGGGAAAACAAACAACGACAGAAATCCGAAAACACACAACCCTCACTGTCAATCATCGCATTTGTCTACAATATTGGGAGTACTAGCAAGCAGCTACTGCCTTGCACACAGAAAGGGATACAGCTCTCTGATGAGCAACCTGCTAGCTGTACATCCTAATAACCTGCTTTTAAGTGCATCTTGACACCTTCAGCAGGAAATACCCTACGAGCTACCAGGAGCTTTTAACAGGTGCTGTTTGAATGGGGGGCACTTTCTTTCAGGCAATGTGTAATTCAAGCACGTGCTCACCGTGCCCCAAMGGGGACACCAGCATTCACCAGCATGGCACTTC
Organism: Nothoprocta perdicaria; assembly: GCF_003342845.1. Taxonomy (NCBI): domain Eukaryota; kingdom Metazoa; phylum Chordata; class Aves; order Tinamiformes; family Tinamidae; genus Nothoprocta; species Nothoprocta perdicaria. The sequence continues at coordinate 4,518,166 of NW_020455599.1, read as the reverse complement.
GCACTCATCTCAGCAGAGCTAAGGGAGAAAAAAACTTGTTTACTTGTTATATCCAAGTAAAACTTTTGATCAGCAGGCACTATATCAAAAACCCCACAGAAGGATATATAGAAATGAGACACAGCAACAAAAATACCCAGAATGTTTCAATACTGCAGAACATGGCTCAAAAGAGGCTAGAGTATTTTACAAAAAAAAAAAAAAAAAAAGAGACCATTTCTTTCTTGATTTCTATTTCTCCTAAAACGTTATGCATTTCCCTCAAACAGGTTTAACATTCCACTTTAAAGCCTTCAGAGAAGGTACTAGGCAGTGAAAAAACTTGGTCCACTTTTAGCAACAGATAAGTACTGCTGCTGCTGCAAAAGACTAACACTCAGTGAATGGGGACCGCACAATGTAACATATGTCTAGAGGAAATATTAAGCTTTATTCTTAGCCTGCATGTTTTTAGTTACTTTATGGCAGAATTATGAAACATGTTAGTTCTATGGATGCTATGTGACCTATCAATTGATGAKGATTAATATGGTCAGTGACCTATCAACTGATGATTATAAATATTGTCAATCTACCGTCTTTATGTAAAGATCTTGAACTTCTCCCAGATCATCAAAACAGATAAGGCATTTAATAAATATTAAAACAATAGGCTCTCCTCCAAAGAGTTTATAGAGCGGTTGAGGTTGGAAGGGACCCCTAGAGATCATCTCTAGTCCAACCYYCCTGCTCCAGCAGGGACATGCAGAGCATAGAGTGGCATCCAGGYGGKTTGGGAAGATCTCCAGAGAGGGAGACTCCACAGCCTCCCTGGGCAGCCTGTGCCAGGGCTCTGTCACCCTCACAGGGAAGAAGKTCCTCCTCACCTGGAGATGGAGCTGCCTGTGTTTCAACTTACACCCATTGCCCCTTGTCCTGTCACTGGCCACCAGTGGGAAGAGCTTGGCCCCCTCCTCCCTACATTCCCCCTTCAGGTATTTGTACATGTTGATAAGAAGAAAGATCCTCTCTCCACCTTTGTGAAAATGCTTAGCTTACTAACATGAGTGTTTACCCAGAGAGGTTTGTATCAGCCAGCTAGCAAGCTACACCACTTTACCATGGCATGTGCTATAAAAGTTCAATATTGAACGATCTACATCCCATGAGAAAACATGAGTCATGATGTCCTCTAGTCACACTGCTTTTCAAAGGGGGAGGCAGGGAGCAGGTTGCCAGCAACTGTAGGAGCAGACAGACAGCAACAATTTGTACACACACATACACAGGCTCAGCCTAAATAATTTTCTTGCATCTATCTTGTGAAAAATAGTGCAATTAAACAAATGGTCACACAAATCAAGTCTCAACAAACTCAAAAGAGGAAAGCAGGAAAAAAGAACTCCAGATAGCTGAATCAGTACAAGCATCAAATTAAATCAGAAGTGATAGGGCTCTGACTCATGTTCACAGAGAAAAGAGCTGCGCTGCTTCAGCCCTTCCAGCACCCAGCCATCTGCTCCAACCTCCTCACAGCGCTACCGACCCTGCAACCGAGTTGACAGAAGCAAACAGGACTCTGCCTGCGCCAGTTCGGTCCAGTTGGCACCTCYGCTCATACCCAGCTTCTATCAGGAGCTCACTTTGCCAGGCTGAAGCGAAGTAGCCCAGGTGCAGGCACGTTCCCTCCTGCTCCCGCCTTCCTGCCCCCCGAGCGCCAGCCCGTCCCGCTACCTCTCCATCAGGCGGCACAGCTGCCATCTCGCTCTCCAGCAGCCTGYAAAAACAGCAGCCTGGGTGACCGTCGGCAAAAAGGATCCTCTTCTCTGCTGGGCGTGCATACCTAGCTGATTAAAAGCAGCAAGGATAAGCTGCCTTGATTTTGCCTCCCTTTATTGCACCAATAAAGAACTTTAAAGATATGTAAACACGGTGGTTGCTCTGGCTAGGTAGATCAGCAAGATCTGCCCCTTAGTCACTGATGCTATCTTTGCTCTGAGGAAAGAATATTTGTTGTGCAGATGCTTTTACATGAGCACCACATTGTTTTAAAAAACACATATGCCRGTGGGAGGGTGGGCAAGAGAAAAATTAAAAAAAACCCACTATGTCTGACCTTCTAACCTCAAGCATTCTATGAATACAGAGCCAAACTTGCCAGCACAGAATCAACAGCCCATCTTGGGGCCCAAAAGTACTTGCAATACACAAATCACAGAACTAAAACTGTTGCTTGCATTCCCTTCTTTTGTAAGGGGAGGGAGGTAGGAATTATTTCAATTGCTTGAAACTTTTTTCTTTTTCTTTAAGGCAAGTCCTAGCTCACATCTTCCAAAATGGAAAAGAGTGAAATGATAAAAGGAAGAGGTGATGTACATTTGGAAGATGAGAGAGAAAAGCCAACAAGGGAAAAAGAATAAAAACAGCAAGATAGTAGAGGCATGAGAAAGTTCATAAACCTAAATATGAAGAAAAAATACAAAGGTTAGAAAGGTATGATTAGAAAGTTCAGTGTTAAAAGCTATCCAGGTCAAGATGCATTAAATAGGTTTGGTTTTGGGAGCCAGGAGGTGTTGATGCAGGGAAATGCACTTCTTAAGCGACAGGAGATACAGCTCCAGATGAACTGCTTTCAGAAGAAAATGAAGCATGGGAAAGGGGAGAAGAAAAATGTTAGAACAACAAAACAAAGTCAAAAGAATTTGGGGAAAGTGTCTGTTAGGAGAATGTTTTCTCAAAAATCAGTTGTTGAAATTCTCTTTCCTACTCTTTACTGCCTGCTTAGATACTAAAGTATCTATTTTCCAGTTTCCAAAAGGAAAGTGAATCAAAGTGAAGTCATTTCTTTCAGTTGTAGCAAAATGTTTAAACAATTCTAAGACCAGAAAAGGTATCTCCCTTTCCCGTGGCAGTTTAACCTTACAGCTTCAACCTGTTCAGAATGTCCCGTGGGCGCCTGTGTACGCGAAGGACAGCAACACACCCCGTCACATTCTGTGAATCACTGGTTTATGGGGAGCTCTACAGCCAAAACACACAAATAATAAACTGACATTCTAACAACTTAAGATGTTCTTAGCTGACTCAATAGATACTAACCTCAGACTGCGAAGCGACACAGTCAGAAACTTCCTCAAAGTAACTTTTAATCAAGAAGACTCTCTGCTTTCCTCTTTAACAACCTTTTGTGGTATTTATAGACTCACTGAAGACTAATCTCAGTCTAATCTCTTTTTATTATTATTATTTTTATTAGCCTTCAGTGAATGAGTAATAGCTCCTGTGCAAGTGCTTTTTGAAGGTCAAAATCTAACTTATTATTATAAAAATGAAATACCAGTGCCACTCTCTTATTTTGAATTTCCTTAAAAGGAGAGTGCAAATGATACAAGAATGACTCAAGTACAGTACACACATACGTATAATTTTAGATAGTTTTAAAGTCCAAGATTTTCCCTTGTTTCAAGGCTTCTGGTTAGAAAAAGCACTAATTACATATCCAGATACTGTAACATGGCTAAAAATATGGTCCACTGCCTATAATCACGTTTCACAGAAGCTCAGAGATGCAGCACAAGTGCAAGCGTCTCAGCACAGATCACTTCCATTAGCCACGGACTCGGCAGCCTGATGAACGGCCAGCAGCTCACCCTGYTCCAGCGATTCCCAGTCACTCACCGAGCAGCGCGTTTTTCCCTGAAGGACCCGAGGATGAAACGCGTCTAATTCAACTCTTACCGGTGGCATCAGGGCCAAGGCTCCCGGCTACGGCGGCACGGCAGGGCCYGCGAGCGGAACGGGGCGCCAGCCCMCGGGGAAGCCGGGCCTGCCCGAGCAGGCCTCTCCGCGCCGCCACCTTCAACACCCCACGAAACAGAGGGGCCAACACACCTGTGGCGCTGGGCACCACAGCGCACGGCSTTAGCTACTCGCAGGACCAGCGAGCGGCTCCAGGAGAGCCGCAGAGAGGCTTACAATGAATAAAGCCCTCAAGACACCTGGAGCACACCGCAAACAATTCACCTGCTGAGCTCACATGTGTATTTACCCCCCACCCACAACCCCAATCCCGTCGCCTGCTGACTATTCTAAACTGGCACCACTCTTAAGACGGCCTGCGTTTATCTAGTGCCATTCAGAGCTTGCTAATGTCACTATCTGCTTCCTCAAAGGCACTAAGTAAACGGTGCCGCTCAAGTGAATTTCTAGAAGCAGCATCTAAATTTACTTATGACTAACTGCTCCTACCCAGGAAAACTGTAAGAGCTTCACACTTTTTTTTTTTCCTCAGAAATATCCTTCTGCCACAAGCCAACAGTTTAAATTAGGTAAAGTAGCTCTAGCCATTTAACATGTTTTCACTTATTACTACAGCAAGTCTTTTTCACCGTGCTAAAAAAAAAAAAAAAAAAAAAAAGCACTGAACTGTGTTTTCCATCTGAAGTGTCCAATTTTTACTGTCATACAGTTAGTTTAACCACTTCAGCATAAGTGCAAAGTGACTATTTCTGATTTCTTGGCACTGTGTTCTTTTTATATACATGGAAAGGATTCCTGAAGATTCATAGCAACAGAAGAAAAAGGCCATAGAAAGACTGTTTAAAAAAAAATCTCAACCAGAAATAACTTAAAATAGGAACACCCAACTCACAAATTAGCAACACAAAGTAATGCTGTTACCTAGTGGTAGAAAGCTAGGTACATCTGAAACTGCACAGGTTCCATTTTTTTTAATAATTTGGAATTCTTGACCATTAACTATTAAACAAATTTAGCTTATAATTTAGGCTTCCCCACCCTTAATGACAGAAGCTGCTTTTCTTACATTCAATTCTGTGACAAAGGGTATTATTGCACCTGYCAGTTCTGATATTCAAGAGAATAACTGGCAGACAAGAAGCTCTATCATTTCCCGACAGTGCTAAACCTGCTGTTTTATACTCCTCCTGCAATAAAAAGAGTTAAAAAAAAATAAATGAAACCTTAATAGTCAAACCCCAGCTTTTCCACAGAGTGCAATAACCAAACAGGGCTATATTTCTCAGCATAACAGATTGTATTTTCAATTATATAAGCCAGCACTAGCTGAAACCAACCAGCATTCTCCAAGACATCTGCATAAACACATTTATCTTCCTTCCAGCCAGAAAATTAATACATACATGAGGTTATGAAGACTTTAATGGCACTTACTCAAATGCGAAGAAGAGTCCACTGGTGACCAAGATGAGAACAAGAGTCAGGTAGAAGACTCCAGTCTGCCGAGCCATCATGATCCTCCCATTGCAGAAGAATTTGTTCCTTCCAGGAAAAACCTCCCATTTTCTCTTGGGAGCAGGTTTCTTTTTCTTATGGGGTGACTCCATGGGAGACGAAGAGCTGTGTGTGCTGATCTGACTGTACTCACAGTCTTTCATGGGCCCGCTACCACCTCCAGGAGTCATCAAGAGAGACCAAAACGTGGGGAGAACCCCACCAAAAAATATACCCTATATATATATATATGTATGTAGGCAGATATTTTTCCCGACTGAGATAGCCCTCACCAGCAGTCCCAATAAAAAACACAAACCGAAAAGTCTGCTAGCAGGCTGGCGATAGGTGCATCACGCCAACACCGCTTAACTCTTGAGAGGCCGCCGCGGTCATGTTGGAAGGGCTCGACACGGACCCGTCCCTCCTTCCTCCGGCGGTTACCGGGCCGCGCAGCACAACCCTCATTAAAACATC
>NW_020455599.1:4487751-4511342 GCF_003342845.1 Nothoprocta perdicaria | reverse complement strand
GCGGCCGCGTTAGCTCGTCCCAAAACGGGACGGAGGCGAGGCGGGCGGCGAGTGCCCGCGCTGCAGCCCCGGCGCCTCCGAGCGCGCCGACGGCCACCGAGCCCCGAGCGGCGCCTGCGGCGACCCCGTCCCGCCCGGCTCGAGCGCCCGCGCCGAGAGACCGCGGACGGGGCACCGCGGCCGCCCTCCCCGCGCACACGCCCGGRCGCGCCCCTCCGCCCGCCGGGACTTGTAGTTTCGCTGCCCGCCCCCGCCCGGCAGCCCCGGGGGAGGCGGCGGAGGGAGAGGACTATTATTCCCAGCATGCCTCGCGCGTCCCCGGGGGCGGGGCTAGCAGGGGCGGGGYCCCGGCGGCCGCTTGGGCGCGGCTGCCGCCCCGCGGCGGTCGGGTTGGTCCCGTCCTCGCGCCGCGGTTCCGTGCGCGGCCGAGCCCCGCGCGCCGGGCCCTGCGCGCGAGCTGCTGTGCGGCGGCGCGGGCCGCGGGCGCAGCCCCAGGCGCCTTTGCTGGGTGCCGCGTGTTGGGTGCCCTCCAACGCTTCTGGCTATCTGCCTTGAGCAGTGTTTTTCCCTAAAGCCAAGCACTCCTCCGTGACAACAGAAACGCACCTAGCAGATGCCCTTCTCGCTCCCTCGTGCGCTTAGACACACGTGTTTCCCGGTTTTASTTTCACACGTGCCCCAAACTGGAACAGCCAAGGAGACACTGAGCCCAGCATCGTGTTCGCTCACCCACAGGAATCCATGGGGAATGGCAGAGCTGGGTGGCAGGAACACAGAGGAGAGCGTCGCTCYGCAAGAGCTGACGGAGGAGACCTCTGGCAAGCGGGCAGAAGGCTGTGCAAACACTTCCCGACACCGCTCTCGGGAACGCCTGGCGTCCCTCCACAGCCTGTACCGCAGGGAGCCGCATTCCTGCCTCCCTCCTCCTCCGCCGCCCCCRTGCCTCGCTTGTCAACACTTTGCAACTTGGACACCACTGATTCATTATTTAAAATATTCTGTGTAAACAGCTAATAACTGCTCTATGTTAATGCATTCAGCAGCAATATATGCCGACGCAAAGCTGAAGAAAGAAATGTGGTTCACCGACAAGCATTTTCAGCTTTCATGAGCTTTTTATTGAACACATTGCTGGAGATCGCTCTTCAGTACTTTGACAATATTAATGATTGTRTGATGTGAAATGGCACTATTCTCTCCTGATACTGTGGAATATTTTAGGCATATAGAAAAAAGCAAAAAGTTAATGTAAAGGTGTCAATGTTATCTTACTATGCTACCTGCTTACTGGTAGCRCCCATGCTAACTTCAGGCACATGAAACATTTGCACAGAGCAACACATCATCTGAGATACTTTCTTACCTCACAGTATTTCCTCTGGGTTTTCTTTAAAACGTTACGGCTGCAAAGTGAAATTTAGTTATACTAGTTCTGCTGAATACATAGGTGAATCTGAGAAGCACCTAGAAAAATAATTGTAAAGGTCAAATTCAAGAATACACTTTTACTTTCACTATCACGTCTGCTTTTTAGCAGCTTCTCTTCCCTATTCTATAACTGTTACCCAGTGCTACATATGGTACACTTCTCAAACGATCACCTTTCCCACTGCCTACTCATAGAATCATTGAAGCACAGAATCATTATGGTTGGAAATGACCTTCCAGATCATCGAGTCCAATCAGAAACCCTTCACCATCATACCTGTTAAGCCATGTCCCTAAGAACCTCATCTACACGATTCTACATTCTACATTCCTCTACACTGCCAGGGATGGTGGCTCCATCACTTCCCTGGGCAGCCTGTTCCAGCGCTTCACGATGCTTTCCGTGTAGAAATTCTTCTTAATGTCTAACCTGAATCTCCCTTGGTGCAGCTTGAGGCTATAACCCAGTACCAGTACTGCACCTGATCCTGTTATGTTCAATAGCTGCACCAGCAGCAACACTACCTTGCTTCTTTCAAACTGGTCTGTGAACCCATGAAATTTGCCATATGTTGCTGATGCCTTTAGAAAATACTATGAAAACATCATTAACCTTAATTATCTCCTTAAGCCTGCTTTTAAAGCCATTTGAACATTTCTTGACAAAAAAAAARTCTCTAAAAGACTTTCTATAGCTAACATTTCAGACAATTTAACGCAACTCCTGAAAGCATTTGTTATTGTTTCTTGGCAATACTAGTGAAAATTGTTTTGAACTACTAAATAGATTAAACTGTAAACACAACAGGGAGGAAGAATAATCCTCTCTTCAAAAAACTCTGTAGGATCACGTGTTATAGTATCTGACTACTTATTGTGTTTTTGGCTCAGGTTGATGTCATATAATGATAAATACGTTGCAGCAATTAATACATAGTTTAAAATGTCTCCATCCTTTTTGTACAAATACTAATGAAAGAGCTGTATCATCAGAAGTTGCATGTACATATATTTACATATATTGTTTTCTACAATACACCTTTTCCCAACCATTTTTTTTTCTCCTTCTTTTTCTGTGACATTTCTTAGAAGCAGTCTCTCCCACTGTTTTGCCAATGAACCATCATTTTAGAGTCTTACTGATACAAACTCTATCTTTGTGAAAGTTCCTTATTTCCTTACAAAAATATTTTGAGTAAACTAGAAATATTATATTGTATAAAAGCTGGCAAATAGCTTTGGGAGGAAAACTGTTTTTCTCCATTACTCCCCCAAGAAGATAAACATTTCCGCTTTCCAATTTCATTAATCATATTTCATTAAAAAGATTGAGCTCAATTTGGCTTATATTATTCTCAATGGTTTCCGAACATGAAACTAAATATTTTGGATCACACAAAATAACTTTTTTGTTGGTTTTGCCAAAAAAATTGAACAATTTTAGTATCAGCAGCATTGAGCTCTTCTGTAACGATAGCTTTATTGTTCACATGGGCAGCCATAGCCTCAAAAAAATTGTCCAGTTTAGGACAGTTGACTTTTTAACGTTGTCTGACTACATGATCAGATTAAGTAGGTCTAAAAACCTTCCCAGTGTTTCTTAAGTCCTGCTTTTGCAAGAGCAACATGATTAGTTTTTTTATTCTACAAGATTCCCACAAAGTGTCACAGACTCTATTTCACTGTGTTAGGCAAAATAAATCGGCAAATGAGCTAAGGAAATTTCTCCTTGACACACGCTGGAGAGCAGAATCAGTTTTGTATTTACATGTCTCCACCTCTTGATAAAACCATCTCTCTCTTTTTTTTTTTTTTTTCTGTTTTGAATCATTGAAACCACTGCGGGGTCTATAACTTAGTGGGTCTATAACTTAGACCTCTGAAATGGCTTAATCGTATAGATTTTGGAATACTTCTACAGTCTTCCAACTTATAACTTTGGTTTCTTAACCAATAGCTTCACGGCTCTGGATAGAAATTGCAATCTATGGATATTTTCCTTAACTTCAGCAGAGTAAGATGGGAATTCTCCTTAAAACACAGTCAAAATACAGAAGTTTTCTTTTCAGAAAGAAGATTCAGTAAAAATCCAGAATTGTCTGTGCTGCCTTGATTAATGACTGCTTCCAAAGTTCAGGAGATAGAGCCTTAAAGTCTTATAAATTAAACTGAAAAAAAMCCCCAAGCATTGTATGATGTCACCATTGTGGCATTTTAACCCTATTTAACATTCCTCTTGCTCCCATGCGAGTGAAGAAAAGAGGAAAATTTTTCATTCTGGGACACTCATATAGAATACAAGCTGACCAAAATAAAGGGTTTGGGAAGTACAGCTATGCAAGAGRAAACAAGAAAAAAATATTAAAAAATATTTCCAAGTTATCAATCATGCTGCTTGTAAAATATTCACTCACTGGAGGCAGGAAATATTTTCTTCACTCTTATATAATGGATTAGTATTGTATTGTTCACTCAAATAGTTGAGTGAATTTTGGTCTATGTTTTGCCTCCCTGTGAACAACCTTGTATTCATCATTGCTTGATGCAGAACAGCATCATTTGGTTGCTCATATGGATTTTTCTGTATATTTAATTGCAGGTCAGACAATCATATTACTAGTTCTTGATTTGCACGGTTCAGAGAGTTCTGTCCTGATCCCAGTTCRCTGAACCACTACTTTTTCTTCACTAAACTTCCTCTTTAAAACCACATTTTTTTCACAATATGTACAGGAAATGAGTTTTTAATTTTGAAGAAATAAACATATCATCATTAGATCACTCCTAGTTTCACAGCAGATCTGCTTTCTGATTTCTAGGTCTTTTACTGTTTGCAAACTCTTTACTATTGTATCTAGACCTTTTTTTTTTTTTCTCTTCAGTACAATGCCAAGTGTACAATTAATATTTATACGAGTGGCTACATGCGTATCAGAAGATACATGAAACTAGATCTCCTTTCCCCTTTGCAGTAGCCCTGTTGTCCCCCATGGGCCACATATACTGCACCTCATGAGGAGCTGCTCACATGCAGACCAGCCAGTTGGCTGCTACTAGATGACCAAAAGCAAAGTTAAATAAAATGACTGAGCAGATCTAGCAGCTGACCAAAGAAGGAAGGCCTCCCACTCCGATTCCCCTCTCCTAGACCCATAGTGATAGGGAGCTGTTGTCCTGTCCTCTCCTTTACTCAGTCCATTGCAGTCTCTCCRCTGCTCATCAGACCTTTTGCAGAGCTGTCTTGGCATGAAAGCATCAACAGAAAACTCTTCGCCATTTTTTCCCTCTTGAGTCAATTTTCTGATTGAAATTTCATCTTTATTTTCTGTATAGGAAATTGCTTGTCTACAAAGCATCCAGGCCTGGCAGGAAGGAGGAGCAGGAAGGCAGTGCCCAGGGAAGGAGACAGAGAGGGCAAGGGACAGGGCACATGGGAACTCTGGCCAGCAGTTAGGTCAGTCTAGGCTGCCACTGAGTGCAGGCTCAGCTTGTGGAGACCTCGGTGCAAGAGCTGATGAAAAGGCAGGGAAGCAACACACAGCTTGAGGACAGAAAAGGAAGGGAGCGCAGGGCCTGCTTCCCTCAGCAGCGGTGAACTGAGTGGTTAAGCTCATGCCACCCCATACTGACTTGTCCCAGGATGGTTATATATGTATACATATATATTTAACGATAAAGTCCTTCCCACATTTTGGGCATTCGTTTGCCTTTCTCTCCTCTACTGTGACATCAATTACCTTAAAACTTGTAAAGAGCTTAATTACAGTTGAAAGTTTTACCTCTTTCCTGTTTAGCTGAACACATTCCAGAGTCTGTCTTTAAGGAGAGAAGTCAGTCTAACAGAGTGACACATTAAACAATTGCCTAAGTCCATTCCCATAGCAAACAAAACAAAACAAAAATAGTAAAATACACACCTACAAATGGTCATGCAATTAAAGAGATGCTGTCAGCTGCAATTATTTTAATTGGCCGATTAAAATGATTTGAGATAGAGCTCTTCAAATAGTATCTCCTGAGTAAAAGAATATCCCTTTTACATGTGTTCTTTCCTCCTGTTTCATACTTGGGGCTACAGAAAGGACTCTTGGTAGATCAAAGAATAATCCCAAATATGCTCAGATTTCTCTTATATACAGTCCCTACCGTCCCGCTGTRTGTTCCCTGCTGCCACACTAAAGCAGCCACTCACAGTACTATGGAAAGTGGGAACTGGTGCTCTGCAGTGGACATGATGTCATCCCACTCCTTCAGGAGTGTGACACTCATTTTGAGAAAAACCTTTTTATTTAAAGGCTGTTTCACCATTTAGGATGGCATATTTTCCAGAATGCACAGGAGGACCATCTCTTTGTTGTCCACAGAACATGCCCATGATGTGTTTGTATGGATTAGCACAAAGTATAGTAGCATAAAATAGTTTTTCTGAAGGAATTAGGCAATTAGAGATTTCTGGGAACCCCAGAGGGGGGCACCCATATAGATGCATCATTAAATACTTAAGTAGGCTTCCTGAAAATTGAGTTAGATGCTTTGATACTTCCTTGTCACAAGTCAGAATTATTAACAGGGAAGATTCAGTCTTATATCATTCCTTTTATCTCATTCTTTTCCTCCTTTCCCATACTCCTTTCCCTGCTTCAGCTTGTGTTTGTGTCTCTTATGCAACCCTCCTTCACCACCACATACACACTTTCTATCAGCAAAGAGCAATGTTCTCTTTGCATTTCCTACCCACCCCACTCCTTCCCACTTCACCATAAAACAATGAGCAGTAAGAATAAGGGAGAACAGGTCATTTTACACCTATCAGAGCTATTGTTTTCAGGCCAATAAGTCATGATAGATTCAGGAGTGCAGCACTGCAAGTACAGAAGTAATGTCAAATTTGGAAAGATTGGGTTCTTTCCCCTCCCCAGCAATCAGGACATGAAGATTATTTCATTTACTTGATAATTTTACTCTATAGAATCTGAATATTTAATTAGCTTGGTATACAAAGGAGTAGAAATGACTCATGGATCATATGGCTGACAACACTGCGGTAGAGAAAGGAAGTATGACAATCAAAAGAAATGTGATACTGATCATACCCAAGTGTGGTCAGAGGCACAAAGTAAAATCCCTTTTTTTCTTCCTCTATTTTTATTTGTGTATAAAAGCAATCATTCCATTATTTTGGTGAACACTTAAATGGATGGACTTTGCTCTGCTCATAAGCTCATGCATGACCAGGTGCATGTTTATGATATCAGGGTCTTAACAACGGGTAGTTGCAACATTTTCTGATAGAAATGTGTTTTTCAGTTTAGGACTGTGTACCACATACAGTCAATATAGTGATTCACTTTTAAGTATTCTCAGAAGTTTGCATTCTTCAGATATGTTCAAGTGGTTGTCATAAGACTTGTTTCTATTTTTTCTTGTAAGATTATTAACCATTACTTATTATAACCAAAAATTATTCTTCTAAAAATTATTTCGCTACTTTTTATTTAATAAGAAAAAGCATGCAAAATTCTGTCAGAGTGACTTGTAAGGACTTCAGAATGTATGCTTATATATACCAAATATATACATATATACATACCAAAATAGGAGAATGAGTTTATAAATCTAGATTTTCCTAGAATTAGTTTATAGTAATCTACTAGTTTTCATATAAATGAATTCTGATGAGCAGATGCCAGCCTGTAGCATAATTATGTCTTGAACCCATAAAACTGTAACCAACAAATTCAGGAAATCCACTCAAAATTCTAGGGCAAATTATTCATGCAATAAGTAATATGCAAAGATTAGTTTTGGAAGCATTATGAATTTGTACATATTATTTGATTAGAGGAGTGAACAGTAGCAGAAATATAACAAAAAAAAAAAAAAACTTGAAAAAATCTTAACTTGAAAGCAGATGAAGTTAGGGGAACAAATTAAACTCTCATGTGATGTAAAGACATTACCTACCACAGTTCAACATGTGTAGTCCATATACTTATTCATACTGCATGTGTGTGTAAATAGACATTAGAGAAATATTTTCACTTTGATTACACTGGACTACATGCAGATCTGCGTTCCCTCTATCTAGGAGCACATGAAGTGGAACATCCTGAGCATCAATTGCTGCTTGGCCTCAGTGACTGGTAGTGTCAGAAGGAAAGGGGACAGGAGGTAAATGTGTGTGCGAATAAGTCATCTTGAAGAGCTTCAATTATCAGTAAATCTATCTCAAATCTCAAAGATAAAAGATAAAAGGGGAGTCTAACTCTGAATATCTGTAAGTTAGATATTCACATGTGGATATTTATAAAGTTAGGTTTTATTTAGATGGAGAAARTGTCCAAAGTGCCCATTGTGAAGAGTCCTTCATACAAACAGTATCACTCCCAGATGCCTCAGAGATGGCAGATACTTGGAAAACGTATGGCTGAAACTTCAAGTGACTGCTCTGAGGTGAGATTTAGGGACTGAGGACAGTAAGGGGTGAGGTGGGGAGAGAAAAGGCAGCCTGATAGCACTTACTGACTGCCTGGAGGGACCCTTGCTCAGAACATTTTGAAGGGAGAAAGCATAGGATCCTTAATTTCTCCACTATCAAAAATAACTGCAGCTAGGAAGGATTATTCTTCCTGCACTGAGGAAAATTAACCAGAAGCAAGTTACTAGTGAGACTAGAGAACCTAATTTGGCCTCCATGTTCTGTGATTCTCAGCCCAAGCCAGCCAAATTGGTGCTTTGGGTAAATGGACCAAAGCTTGGCCGTTCCTGATCAGATAGGTTTCATCCTTTCTTCGTATTGGATGAAAAATATTTTAGTGTAAAATCTATCTCATGTGGTTTTTTTTTTTTTTTTTTTTTGTCAGCACACCACAACCCTGTCTCCTACACATGACATTTGGCACTTGCCTGCTCTAACCACAACATCCAACCACAATCTGTTCAGAATAAACCTAACATACATTGGTAACGTTTCCATGTACCCTACAAACACACCACACCTACTGTTCCTTGCCTGTTGTAGCTGCACTGTACCTGCTCCTTGTGCAAGACCTCAAGAAGCCACAACAGCATCTCAACCCTATCCTGTGCCTGGGATGGGGCTGCACAAGCCATCTCTAGATGTTGCATTTCAGCAGCTTCCAGAAACTTAACTATTTACATGAAATAGATTTTRGTTTTCTTTTTTATTTTTGTTTGTTTTTCATTTTGGCAAGAACATTAACCAATACTTTTTGGCTTACAGAAAGGTTTTGCCTCGGGAATGTAGTGTTCCCTGTGGGACTATGCAATGCTGTGTATGTATGTAATGTATCTCTTTTATCAGGAGATCACATGCAAGATCCTTCTCTCTGAGGTAGTGCCTGTCATTCAGCACTAGCATTCGGGGCACCACCATGTACTCCGGAGGCAGCTGGTAGACAGCCAGTTTAGCCTTAGCAAATCCATAGCAGGACTATTTACAGTTAAGATCTTCAAAGCCATTCTCCAAATCCTGTATCCTCATATAATTTGCTCTAGCAATGCTGAAAATATTGTCAGCTCTTTCCCCAGTGTGGAATCCCCAGCTGCAGGAAATAAAAGATGGGATTCCCATTCCCATTGCCTGTGTCTACATAGTTCTTAATGATTACACCATGAGAAAAAAAGTCAGCTCTCCAAGCCCCCAGTGCAGTCAGCAGCCATTCTTGGTCCCTCTGTAGAACCTCAGCTTCTGCAAAGTCAYAGCCACTGTGTTTACTGGTGGTGCTGTTGCTTTTTTACCTCAGCTGCAGCGTCCATAGGGAGCCACCCTGCACACACACACTTCTGATAACATCTCCATATGAKGCAGTTGGTGAAACTTTCAGTATGGATTAGCCCCATTGGATTAAGCCTTTCAGACCACCTACATCCCCCTCAGCACTGCTGCTGCCTCCATCAGCGCTGAGCCCTGGGATGGCAGGCAAATGTGTGCTACCRTACAGCCTCACAAGCAGGGTCTGCAGGGCCAGAAAAGGCACTATTTAATTAATGTGCTCTAAAACCTCACAGGGCAGAAGGTTTTTTTTCTYTACACATGACAAATAACAGCACTAATTTCCTTCCTTCCTCTGTTCCTCCTCAAGAAGACAAAAGCATGGGTTTCCTGTGCCTCTATGTACAAAACAACCAAAAAAATCCATTGCCCCACTTCCTTTTCCCACCTCTTGCCGAAGCTGTGAAAAGCACCAGTTTCTCCCTCCTTCTCACCCACCTCTCAAAGCAGAAAACAACCTCCTGAACCCTGAGGTTAAGGTTAATTCCACTTCTGTCTCCAAGAAGTTGGCACTGTCAGAAGTGTTTTTTACAAAAGGCCAGTGGTCAGGCCTGTGCCACAAAAAGCTCAAAGATAAAAACCCAAACTTTCCCAGTCATTTTCTTSCTGCTTACTTGCCCTATATCTCCTCCAGACTGTGGCAACTCATGTTGCCAGCTGGGCAGGTGAGAGGTACAGAGAGCCCTCCAAGTCCTTACTAAGAAAAGACAGGGCAGAAAAATTTAAATAAAAGCGTACAATAAATGTATGTCTGTATGTAAAAATACTTCTCCTAAGTAGGACAGTTGGCCATAAATAACCCCTCAGACTAAACAAAGCCAAATGCTTATATGTTAAGGCCCCACTTCTGGTTACTATGTAGATGACTGCAGTGGAGAGGCAGGGACTGCCCCCACCACRAACAAGGGTTGCCCAGGCTGAAAGYTCTCAGGTTGGTTCTGTTGCTTGAAGGGCTAACAGAGCAGATGGCTCCTCCTTGGCTGAGATTATCACAAGGGTGAAAGTCAAGAGGTGCCTGAAAAACTTTGGAAGGAGGTAGTGTTGATGCAAGGAAGCACTCAATCCAGCTGGTGGATGAGACTGCGCTGCCCTCTCCAGCCCCAGCAATATCCACCATCTCCTTTATAGCACAGTCTGTAACAACCTCGTAGCCTGCTGCGTGTGGACATCAGACCTGTCTTCTTCACGTTCAACAGTGACAGAAAACTGGATCAATTCAAGGACTTCTCCACTTTAACACATGGTGCAGGAACKCCAGGTTTCTGCAACAGTGCTGGGGTGCCATGACCACTGCCTTTTGAATTCCCAGTGTGAACAAGAGCTTTTCATATCAGACTATCACACCAAAGCAGGGAGAAGGAAGATTTTCAGTTTTTTTTTTCTTTTTTAAAAGGCATCTATCTGTGCTGGTTGAAGCAGTGGGAGATATTGTGGAAACCAAGGTTTCTGTTCTAGGCAGAAAGAAACTAAGTACATCCTGGAGTCCAGAAAGTGCTTGTTAGTTATCCTCAAGTATCTGCCAGGTTGACCTAGATAGCATGTTTCTAAGATGCATAGGAAATTAAAATTTTTGAGAGGGCATCAATATGAGACATCTGGAAATGCAGGAATGCTGTAGCAAGAATTGTAGATAGCCAAACCCCAAATGCGCAAAGGGAGGTGCCTTTAAAGTCTTTGATCATGAAATGCTTTATCTCTGTTAAGTAGTGGAGAGCCAAAATGACACTAAGCATGGTCTGTCTTACATGAGTATCAGCCATATACTGAGCCATGCAGAAGTGTGCACTCTACTACTCAGTTTTCTCTTAATTAGCATGASAGAATTTATTTACTACATAATTCGAAGACAGAAATAAAACTTTATTGAAGGCAAGAAGTTATTCTCTTGTGTCATGCTTTCAACCAACTTGTTGTTAAAATGGTATGTTTTGCAGAAAAGCATGTTCTTAAAGACCGAGATTTCAATAAAGAGAGGAATTAACTTTAGTGATAAAGGAATTTGTCTAGATCTTTTAAAGTTCAACTAAAAAACAAAAAAATCAGAGAGCTTTTGTGATTTCTAAGTTCCTGAAAATCCTTCTTTCTTATTTTTCTAGATATTCTTTTTTTTTCAACTTTAAGAGATAAGAGATATCTTAGGCTTTTAGGTTTCATATTTTAACCCAACCTTTGCTTGCTAACAGGAACTTTGCTTTTTAGTTATAAAATTATAACTTTTTAGTAACTTTTAAATTAAAGTTCCTCTCATCCGTAAGAACTCTGTCAGCCCTGCAAAATCCTCTATATGATAAACTTACTGAAATTCAATCTATCAGAGGAGCATGTTACAACTACATATTACAAATGACTGTCTCATCATTTGGCAGAATGGATTGTGTTAGTCTGCAAATTCTCCTTAAAAACTTAGGGCTCATCTAACTAGATGAAAATCTCATCTAACTAGATGAAAACTGAAAAACTGTGCATGTGGCGCCAGTCCCTCACCCTCTCGGAAGGTCTGCTTGATTCAGTGAGAGAGGTGGAGGACTGCTTGGAACATACTCAAAACAGGTTTTAATGTAGAACACAGGTGGCCGTCTTCTGTATGGCTAGGTTCCGATTTTATAYTTAAAAAGTATTTAAACCAGACCGTGTTGTCATGACTCCTTTCAAACAGTACAATAAGTGCCACARCCCCTCAAGTTTAAAATCTCAGAACTGATATTTTATTTTCTGTCAAGCAGAAAACTAAGAAGATTTTGCTATTACTCTGTTCTTCCATTATTACCGTATTCTCCCTGTCCCGTTCCCCAAACCCTTTGCTTTCATGTCAGGTAGCACTACCCTCTTATATCAGCACAAGGGATCATCCTTTTTCAACCAGAAGAGGTTTGTTCCCTCCACATCTACAGATTCTCATAGTGTCTGKCTGAGCTGAAAGCATTTTAAATGTCAGCAGTGAATCAGACATCCTAGGCCAGTTGCTAGCATTTGTGCCTATTTGTTTTATGAAGTAGATCTTCAAAGGCTTCATATCTTCCCTAACAAAAGAAGATACCTGGTTTTGCCCAGTATGACCCCAGATTTAACAAAATCTCCCTGAAAAATGTACATCTATCAGGCTTGCACGTGTCCACGTGTATGCACACTCACAGCAATGCCCCATCTGATTTCCACACAGAGAGCACTGTGTGGGATGGACGAAATGGCTATGTGAGCTACTTCCTGACCCAAGAACCATATTTCAAAACAGATATCAGAGCTGTAAAACCTGACATAAAAAAAAATATATATATCTTTCAGCTCTGTGAATGCAGCAAAGCATTCTAAAATTAAATATTTCTGTTTCTTCTCTAGTCCCTCATTTTATCCACTTTGTACCTGTTAGTATAACCTTAGGAACAGAGCAAAGAGGCTTAAAAGAAAAAATCTGCAGAAAGCAGATACAGAAAGAAAATACACTGCATTTCTATAGAGGACCAAGTGCATTGTCCATTGAACACAGAAGGCAATGAGATGTCAACTGTTAGTCTTAAGCTTCATGTCTAAATCCAAAGAACTCTTTGTAGTCTAATAGAACTATACACTTGAGCCTACCATTAATAGCATGGATGGCGCCAGCGTAATAGAAGATGGAAAACCATCATCTAATGATTTATGAAGTTCAGTATTTCATCTCAGAATTTCCACAACATTATGGTTCTCAAAAAGTCTCGGGTCCAACTAACAGTGCTCAGCTGAGCATTGATTCTCTAATGAATTTGTGCACTTACTTATTTTGGCAACATTACAAGCACAGAAGGGAGAGAGAAAGAATACATGCAGTTAAATACATGCAGAGAAATACCCAGCTTCGTACTTGGGATCTTTAAGTTATTAATTTCATTTTTTTCAGCCTTCAGGATAAATAAGTATCATAAAATATGTGAGCTTTTCCTGAAAAAAAAACATATTTTTTTAATACCAAGTTCTGTGGAATATTAGTAAATAAATGTGAGCAAACAAAGAGCAGATTTGAAAATCATTTCAGCAGTAGGCTTCATTTCAGATCTGTGACCACAAATGGAAAGAATGAGTAGAAAATAGTAGTTAGTCCATTTTCTACCATTGATTTATGTTGTCTTTGTAGCACTACACAAAGTGAGTTTAGTCACTTATTTTTAACCATATACATTTAGTTTTAATGGTTCAGCTCTTCTTCAGTCATCAATAGGGAGCTGTGTTTCTATGGTAACAGACAGATGGATTAATGCAAAGTTTAGAGAGATACAGGAGTGCCAAATTTTGATATATACAGTGAACGCTAATGCATTGCATACACAAGAAGGCATGCCTGCAGCAAATGTAAGGGATAGTCCTTCATATGCACAGTGTTCTGACACACAGTTCCCATCATCTTTTGACAGACAGCAGTCATCTATCTGTGACCTATACACTTCAAAAATACCCTCCTGAAGTCATAGATGCTTTAGAAACTTAAAATTAGTATCTAATTAGGCCCGTTAGAAAGGGCTGTTGACAACATCAGCATAATATATATATTAACATACATATTAGGCCAAAACTACTGGTCCTCTTGTAATCCTCCATGATTTCTAGTCCATTTCCTGAAATGCATTCTGTCACTTTCAACTGAGATCTTTAAATGAGAAAGAAATGAGTGGTATGCAAAAATCACTGAACTTTTACAGAGCAGACAGTTTGCAGACATGGTAATTCTTAAAAACTTGTACATTTTCTTCTTTCAAACCTCAGTAACCTGCATCTTCATGGCCCATCTCAAAGCTTTCTGTAGAKCTGCTAATCAGCTTTTCTGTTTTTAAAAGATGCTTTTAAAAGCTTAATGGTTTATGCCTTGACAAAAATCCTCAGCCAGAGATTAAATTAATGCAGCAATAAAAGGAGAGTCTTGCACAATGAACACCTGACTTATCACCCTTTCCTCATGCTGATAAAACCAAGAGATTTTGCTAGTTGCTGCTTGTGTTCCATTTTGCTATCCCTGAAATGTTTGAACTGTTACCACTAGGACAAGAGGAAATGGCCTCAAGTTGTGCCAGGGGAGGCTCAGGTTAGGTATTAGGAAAAATTTCTACATGGAAGGAGTGATGAAACACTGGGACAGGCTGCCCAGGGAACTGGAGGAGTCACCATCCCTGGCAGTGGGATGAAACTGAAATGAGCTCAAGAACRTGTAGATGAGCTACTTAGGGATATGATTTAACAGGCAAGGGGTTGAAGGGTTTACACTTGGACTTGATGATCTGGAAGGTGTTTTCCAACCATAATGATTCTGTGCTTCTATGATTCTATTCCACTACTGCAGAACAGTTTCAATGCAGAATCCTGCAGGCAAGCTGCTAAATTCATTGTAAAGCCAGATATTTTTAAAAGGGAATCTGACCCGCAGACTGAAATTCCAGCACAAACTCCGTGTGCTTAGAAATATTGTAAATGTGAATCAGAAGTACTTTACCCAAATCACACTATTAATTTATGTTACAGGAATAATTTAATTAGAAATGTTTTTCATCCATCAACACAAAGTGATAATTATCATTCATCATGAGCCTAATATTCAGGTCTCCTTCCAGGCTGTTTTAAATTGTAATACTCACTACAGCAATTAAGCTCTCTGACTGACCGCAAAAGGGCCTTTGGATATAATCTTCACTGAAGCTGATTAGGAGAAGAATACAGTTCAGATTCATGCCAATTAATGTTATGCTTGGATTTCAAAGCAGGTGATGTACTAGATATGAGTAAGTGGTATATCGGTTATCTCCCCAATGATAAATAAAATACCAGTCCAATGTCTTTTTGTTTTCCCCCAGTGTTTTCCAAACGTTCTGCCATTGGGAAGGGCCCCCACACCACAGCGGTTGCCACATGGAGACACCCAGTGGCATGGGGCTGGCATAGCAGTTGTGGTGCTGCTACCTCAGGCACCGGCACTGGAAACCCCTCTATTCCACAGGGTTGTCCCGTGCTAAAAAACCTGGTCCATGGCCTGACTGGCCTCATTAGGAAAATGTTTTCATTACCTCAAATTAGAAACAACTGTTTCTTCAACGAAGCCAAACACATGGCCAAAACCGATCCTGGACAAAAAGCATCAGTGGTTGCATGGCTAAGCCCGCAGTTTCAAACTCTGCACTCTATAAATTCTGCACCTTAATGATTCTAGAAATGAATACACTATATGCAGCTGGCTTTTTTTTTAATTAAAAAAGAAAAAAAGAAAAATATTTAAATTAGAAAGTATTACGATTTTTGAAGAAAGGCCAGGACTGACATTGCTTCTTAAACAAGGGCCTCCTTTGCAGGAGATTCAAGTACTGAACTCTTAAATCTCTCATTTGGATACTGAAAATAAGAAGTCCTTTCAAAACGTAGCAGAACAACATGTATACTGTCAGTAGCATAGCCACAAAAGAAAAACAAAAATGACTTTAATTCTTCATGTGTCTGAGGACAAATTCCAAATCATCTTTCCAGCAGCATAAGCGAGAAAACTTTTAACTGGATCGGGGTTTTTTTTTTTGTCTTTCAGAACATTTTCTAYGGGCATACTTAAACACATTATAAACCTCCTGTGGGTCACTTCAACTCTTGTAAGCTTGACAACATAAACAGAACTTTGATCCTTAATATGTTCTGGCTCACATGCTAGGCCAAGTATCTCCTGTATTTTGTCATGGAGGTATAGATGGAAAAATTAAAGGGATTCTGAGGAGGTATCCATGTATCCATCACAAGAAGTGAATTATTTGTGACACAGATGTGACTTCAAGAAAAAATAATGCCGAGGGAATCTCAGCAAACATTTGCGCCGTCATGAGGAACGCGGATCAGCGTGCCACAGGCACCCGGCAAGYGTCCCGGTCTCGCATGAACTCACACCAAGGCACATGACAGCCTAAAAGATGTATGCTGGCACCATCCCTAATATCTGTAGCACTCCTCTGACCCGGCAAGTGTCGCCGTACATGGGTGCTAATTTGGGAAACTTTTGGACTTTTGCCATTTACTCAAATGCAGCCAGGCTTTGGCTTTAGAAGGCAATAGCACTATGGTGTCRAGGTAACATGGAGGCACCGTCAGCTTCGTCACAATTTACCCGAACAAGCAAACATGAATTTGAAATTAAAACAAACAAAAGAATAACTTCATCTTCTGAAGGAGTAAGCTATAACTGAGAAATACAGTTATATGGCTAAAGGAGATGACCTGCAATCCGGGGAGCTGGACTCTATGTTCATGTTTTTTGCTGAAGAACTACAATGGGGCTTTGTGCAAACTGTGCAATTTCTGCACCTTGCCTTCTTTAAATGGAAAAACATCCCCCACATAAATCTCTGAAGCTATTTCAATTAGTATTTGTAAGATGTCTTGCGATTGTCTGATGAAAAGCTTTTATTGTAATTCTTCTTATATTTGAGAAATGACCACTGATGTATTTCTGTGGTCAAATTCTATAAATAATTATTCAATGACCAGCTTTTTTTTTTTTTTTTTAACAATTCACTCTGAAGCAGTAAAAGAAACCTAGAGACTCACTCTGAACATGGAAATTTCAGATACCAGATTTTTAAGAGAGGCACAACAGTAAGTATTTTACTGTGAAAAGAGATTACCGTAGAAACCCAGTCATAGTGTCAGAATCTTCTTTTTTATCCCTTGTCAAAAAAAAAAAAAAAAAAGGGAAGATTCTTCAAAACACCTAACCAGCTTCTTCATGCCACCATCTGTGCACAAAGCTAAGGGTGCACGACACTTTCAGGAACATTGAAGTGACTCAGGGAACACTGCACTCACTCAGCTGAGCTGAAGGGTAAAGCTCAACTCTCTGAGCTCTAAAGAATACAGTAACTGCTGCATTTTCTGTCTTTCCAAAACCAGTGTTTGGCTCCCTCCCAAATTCTCTTCCATAATCAAATTCTGTTACAGAACATGACAGTTTAACCAGTACTTGAATCAACCTCCTGTATGTTTGGAACTTCGTTTTCAAATGCAGAACTCAATGACTCAGCTGGCTGACATTTTGTACATTGGCACTCAAATCTATTGAGGGTTTGCACAATTGTACAATCAGACAATTTAGTAAATGTATGAAATCACTGCATTTATTATGTCCCCATCAGCTTATAAACTAGCTCTTCCTCTTCTGAAGTTCCAAACTCAACCTTAGCCCTCAAGTGAAACTGGTCTTCAAAAAGAAGGAGAGCAGGAGAAACAAATGTGAGGACTGAGATTCTTAGCAGCATTAGGTTACAAGGTCTGCACACTCTGCTTTCACTTCTTGTTATAGCTGCCTTTAGCCAGGAATACTGAACATTCACAAGGATTAAAAAAAAAAATCTTAAGGAACATATTGAAGCAAACCAATTCCTTTTGCATTTTTTAGTTTTCTTTTCTTCCTTGTGTCTTTCTCATTCATTCCACACTCYGATTTCATCAATACTGTACATTTTTGCTTCTGAACTTCCATGAGACACTGTGTTCACCAATCTTTCATGCAGACAGGGGCTGACATAGAAATCCTAATCATAGCTTCAGAATAACAGAGATTTACACTTACTTAAAAGCTGAAAATCCTGATCGTTTCACACCTGTCTATTTTCAAATGTACCAGTTTTGTTTTTGTAATAAAACAAGAAGACCACAGGGTAAAAATCTACCACCCACAATGTTTCTTTTCTTTTTCTTTTTCTTTTTCTTTTTCTTTTTTTTCTTGTGACAGTCATGGCATCCTAGATATTACTAACCTCAACAACATGCACACAGTGCCTGACCTGGTCATGCAGATAGAAGAGCTCAGACAGTGGCCAAATTGGATTAGTAAAAGTAATACAGGTTTCCATTCTGTCATCACCTATATAACCTAGGTATTTGAATACAGATTGTTATTAAGATTTTAATATTTGATCATTAAATTAATGACTAGATACATTAAAATCAGTGTTTCAAACTAGCATGTATCTGCTCCATCAAACTAACATGTATCTGCTGTATGAATTTTAGACAAAGACTATATATGGATTGGTCTATTTGCATGTACATCAACAATGACAGAAGAAATAAGGAGAAAAAGAAAAGCAAGGATCTCATATAAGGTGCACATTTAAAAAAAAAAGTAAAAGAATTATATTACATTTAACTATATAACAAAAAGAGATTAATACGGGTACCTGAATGGACATTATTCTGACAAATATATGGGCTTTATTTAAGCAGAACAACTTATTCTGCAATACTGAGAATTTAAAGTTATTCAGTAGGACAGAGTGAATTTCATGAGTTTTATGCCCTGATTTAAGTGTCTGTGAGTGACCAATAGCAACAGATCGTATCAGAATCTTTTAAAGATAGATTCTTGGCATTATCCAAACCAGGATTAAATGACACCATTATTCCTATTTCCCTTCTTTTCTCTTCTTTTTCTTCCTAGTTCCGAAGAAGATTTGAAAGAAAGTGATGGACATGAATTCAAAAAATTATTCTGTTAAGAAAATCTAGGATTTGATCATCAAAGACACACACAAAAAAAAAAAGGTTATTTTCTTTCATGGTTCAATCATTTTCCAAGCACATGTAATAGAAATCTTGACACAATTAAAATCAAAATGACATGGATGCTGTTGTTTTAGTTCTACATGTGCTAATAATATTCTAATACCTTATATACCCACATACACTTTAGTAAAAAAATACTTCTTTGATATTGTCACTGTGCAATTATTTTGAGATCATCCTTTCTAAGYTTTTCTGGAAGCCTTTATTATTATTTGTGGTGAAATTATAAAGATATACAGTGTTAATGCTATTCTAAAACATGTCTAGAGTTCAGGAATGCTTTTCTCATAGAAAGGAAGCAGACTGTAGGTCAGTGGTTGCCTTCCAGATTAGGAAAATGGAATTAGTGATGATTAGTCAGATGCACAGCAGACATAATGCCTACTTGTTTTGCAATAGCTGCTTATGTAAAATTTTGTTTAACTGACACAGTACACGGACTATTAGCAGACAGGTTTGGATTGGTTTTCAGAAGTACCCTGAACAAGAAGTTTCCCAAAATACTAAATTTTTGCTTAGCAACCCATTCCCCTATAATTAGACCCTTAGTTACAGACTGTGAATGATAATGAAGAGATACAAAGAAGGAAGCTGGGGAAGAAATACTTGTTTTGGATTTATTTGCATTATTTGCTTTCTGTTTAAAGTGCTGTCATATACTAAAAGGTACTTTAGCCACCCCTACTGAATCCTGTGAATAATATTAAAAGATATTATATCATTTGATAACGGAACACATTCAGTAAAGATAAATATACAGTAATATCTATCAACARCAGCAATTGAGAATGACTTTGATACACCCAGAGAAAAAAACAGAACATACAAGCATAGTTCTCAAGCCACTGCTATGATTCATTGCTGTGAGATCTCATTCAGACAGAATTGAGATTTAAATGATTCACAGAACACTGGAGAACAAGAATTTGGAATCAAAAAAATATTCTAGAGCAACAGCTGTCAAAATGTAACTTAGTATAATTCATAGAAAGCAAGATTTTTTTCCTAATTTTATCTGGTTATACCACTGATRTGTGGTGTCAATCTTCCCAGGTCTAGATCTTCAGAAGTTTGCTTCTCAATGGTAGTGCTTTCAGAGGGTGATGACATGGTTATAAATCTAAAAAAATGCTAAAACATTTTTTTTCTGATACCTCTTTTTTTCTTTTTTCTAAAATCACAGTAATTGCTGTGATTCCTCCGAAATCTTCAGGAGGCCTTGTCTGAAGTGAAAGCTACTTGCAGGAAGGGGAAAAAAAACCCCAAAACCAATATTGAATAACCAAAAGCTTCTTTCTACACTGTATGGATTTGATAGGCAAGAGAGCAGATGGCTATTCTGAGGTGGTGTCTCCTTCTAGCATTGCAAATCACCAGCAACTTCCTCCGAAGTATTGCAAATAGGTCTATCAGAGATGTACATGGTGTAAATGTTATTTTGCATATACATGGATGGAGTGTTGTACCCACAATACAGGTGACTTTAAGGAYGCCCTTTTTCAATAGGGCCATAAAGAACTGGGTTCAGATAAAGCTTTGACATGACAAGTTCTTCTTCTGCAGGATTTGGCCTCTCTAAATAAGGAAAGTGATTCTAGTTAAASGCAGTCACTTACTGACGAAATGAGTGGTCGGGTACAAAACAAGGACAGCAATGTATCCATCTATTCAAAGAACAAATATCATTTATTGTCACCGATCCCGCGGGCCAGCAGGGTGGACACCCCTGCACCTGCTCAGCACCACGGCCACCCCTCTCCTACCACGGAGTATCTACATCAGAAACCCGGGTTACGGAGTATTTTATACCAGCAAATAAAACACACGCACACACATGCCTAATCAGTCCTCCACGGGCAGGAACAAAACGTCTCCACAATAATCATATACATGTGTGTGCATATTATATATAAAAAATACACCCACATACGTGTGTATATATGTATTTCCCCCAGTGTTACATATATAGTCCCTAAATTACCGCCTGGGCTCCGCCGTGAGCCACAGTTACTGCGGTCGCTGCTCAACTGCGCGGGGAGCGAAGCGCGCCCCGCAGCCCCGAGCCCCACAGCACGGGGCCCCGGGCCCCGCGACTGCCGCCGCCCCGCGCAGGAAGAGGAGGGGAAGGAAAAGGCGCAGGAGGAAGAGGAGGAGGCCGGGCCTCCGCCGCCGCCGTCTTTTTCCGGGTCGCGGCCGCCGCCTCCGCGTGGGCCATGAGGGCGGCGGGCGGCGGGGACGGCCGGGACGGGGCCGCGGCGGCTCCGCGGGACGGCGGGCGCGGCGCGGGGCTGCCCCGCGCGGGCGGGAGCGCGAGCCCCGCGGCGCCCCGAGACCAGCTCTTCCTCATCAAAGGTGCGCGGAGCCGCCGCTCCCCGCGCAGCGCCCGGGCAGGACGCGTCCCCGTGTCCCTGCCGCAGCCGGGCACTCGCCCCGTCCCCGGCGGGTGCCGCGGGGCCCCCGAAGCGCCGCCCGCCCCTGCTGCCCGCCGGCCCCGCGCTCCGGGCAGGCCCCTGCGGGCGGGCAGGGCCGGGCGGGGCCGCCGGCCGCGGCTGCCGCCCCAGGGGACCCGCTCGCGGCCGCACTTGGTGTAAACGGGGCCCGGGTCGGCAGCGAGGGGCGAGCGCCGCCGGCAGCGAGGAAGGGGGGTCACACAGGGAGAAAAGCCTCACAGAGCCGCCTTGGCTCGCGGCTGGTGCCTGTGGTTGGTGACTCCGTTTGGCCTTACGGTGACACGGCTGAGCGGAGGTGTCCGGCAGCTCCCACCAAGTCACCACCATGGAGCCCAGCCCTGGCCTGTGGAGCACGTCCCAGTGCGGCCCCTAGGCCAGGCTAGACCTGCTCTGGGATGGGATGGATGCATCCCCCCAGCAGGCACATGGGAACGTCTCTGGAAAGCGTGCCCGTGCAGGGTGTTGCTCCGTGTAGCCTGCTTTGTCTACCCCTTGTAAGGCTTTCCTCCCCATCCCAGGGGCCACGTTTCAAGTTTCTCCTCTTTGAGGAGAAAAGAAGTAAATTCAGAAACAGCTATCATCTCTGGGGAAAAAAAAAAAAAAAAAAAAAAAACATTGTGGGCTTATAAACCTTGATGCAGTGAGCACCCACGGTTTAGACAGTACTCCAGGCCTTCCCGCTACCAGAAGACAGACTTTATATTTCATTGCCTTGAATGCTGCAAACCTCTCCATCACACTAATATGGGCGCTCGTGAAAGCAAACTGAGACTTAAGTGTGTTTGGCTTTCTGCCTCCTGTTTGGGGCAGTTCTTAATTAGGAGAGGAAAAACACAGGCTGAGTATCACTAGTTATAAAGGAAAAACTTGCAACTGCCTGGAAAAAAAAAAAAAAAAGGGGATTCCCATATGAATTGAGCTGCTTTTGTACAGCCGGCTCAGTTTTTTGTACCAAGGTGCTTTCTGATGCGCTATTGCTATGTGTTCCTTTCCTTTCCAAGAACTGGAAGGGATCAAGGGAGTCCAAGTGACTCTGGAAATGATAAGAAGAACTAAAAAGTGGGGAATACTTTATATCTTGGGAAGGCTTTCTGCTGATGTTACTTTCTAGGGGGAACTGGAGGTCTAGAGCAAAGTGTTGCTTRTAGCACAGTCTCCTGAGTGACTGGCAAGTTCTCAGATGGTCGCTGGAAGTACCAAGTGGTGCAGCAATAGTAATTGGATCTCCCTTTAGAGGAAGAGTGAGGCATAGTCATGGAACAAGTTGATCCTGAGAGAGGCTATCAGGGGAACAGTGTAAATTGAGAAATATTGTGAAAAGTTTTCTTGGGATTTAAATGATTTTGGTTTTGCATGATTTAAAAATATGTACTGGCCATTAATTTTTAAAAGGCACATTTTCAAAATATTCTTTCTTGCCGTATTGAGTTAATGCAAATAGCTTTGACAACTGTTCCTTTCCSTTTGGATCTGTCCCTGCTGACAGATCTTTGTTTCTTATGTTTTACTTCTAGTTTTTGTTTTTTTTCTCTCTTTTGGAAAAAAAAATCATTTTTATTTCTAAAACTTTTCTTGGCAGGTGGAATTTTTCTGGGTACAGTTGCTACAGCAGGAATGATGGCAGGTTTTGGCACGACACTTGCCATGGCAAAAAAGAAGGATCCAAACTGGTTCAGTAAGGTTTGTTCCTTTTAAGTTGCTTTCCAGTTATGATACACAGAGAAAATAAAATTCCTTATAGAAATTGTGATATATGTGGGATTTAGCTGTATAAAGTTGATGGTATGAGCGTTAGGCTTAATTGAAGTCAAGAGGAATAGGATAATTTAAAAATCAGTTTGGAGTTGACRTTGCCTAATACTTTGATACTTTGGATTAGTTGAAATAAAACAACATTAAACTTACTCTGTTTGCTGTAATCAGGCTACTGTTATATAATTCATGATCTTTTGATACTGTGATGTTCATTCTCATGAGCCAGCATCACTTCCATCATCCATAGTCCCATAGTAATGTAGGATTAGGAAGGGTGGTAACTGTGCAGTAGGGGTGGGAATGAAAAGGCAGGAAGACTGAAAGCTGTGGAAAATATAATGTGGAGTCATTTAGTTAAAATTTGAGCTCCCTGCCCAATTCCTACCATGTAAGGGGACTGAAAAGCATGAGGAGTAGATTGGCCCTAAGAGATCTAGCAGACAAAACTGCCTCTCATGCAGTTGCATAGYGTGATGAATCTGAATATTCTGTTAAAAAGCATAGAGTCACAGAATGCTTATGGTTGGAAGGGACCTACAGAGGTCATCTAGCCCAACCTCCCTGCACACGCAGGGTCACCCAGAGCACCAGGCACAACGCTGTATCCA
>NW_020455599.1:4278356-4486826 GCF_003342845.1 Nothoprocta perdicaria | reverse complement strand
AAAAAAAAACTGCACACAAAAGCAACAATTATACCATGTCTGTAAATTAAAGTATAGCACATCTAAATGAAGAACACTTTTTTCCTTCATTCTTTGATATTGCTGACCATGTCAAAAATAGGCCTGTAAAACTGATCAGTCTCTACTGCACTACTAAATTCCCTTAAAATACAATAGCTATTATAGATTTTTTGAGGGAGCTGAAAACAAAGTTATTGTTCACATGTTAATTTTATAAAAACACAAGAGAAAAACAGCACTTTTGTGTAGCAGTAAGCTTATCAGAGACTTTGTGTCTCACTGAAYAGTCTTCTTTTGTGGTTCAAGAAGTATCTTTCCTTTGCCATCATATTTTCCTCTTTAGGCTGCTGTAAGAACTGCCAAATATCCACTGGCCTTTCAGCACCAATTCCCAATTTCCTTCTGATACTGTTATAATCATAAAGGAAGAAGCYGCTGTCTTGTCACGAAATGAATAGAAAGATCTTGACAGTTTTAAATAAATAACGGAGGATATCAATAGTGGAAAACTTAGGGGGTTCTTTTTTTTAATGTCATTATATTCAGGAGCAGCAGGAGATATTTGTCTTCTGGCAGTAGGCACAGTTCTAGCAGACTTTTTGAGACCATAAACTTTAGCAACCAGTGAAATACAAGTTTTAGAAAATAAATCAGGATGGTTATAGAAACTATTTGTGCTTCTCTCTGAGTTAGCGTTGCATTTTGTAAGTAACAGATTTAATTTTCTCAGTCTTACAAAGATCAGATGTTTTTAACCTTAGAGTGTAAAGTTTACTTTGTGAGGAAAAAGTAATTTGAGGAATAAAAAGAAATAACTAGGCAGTAGTTACGAATATTTCTTTATTAAAATTTCTCAGTGTACAAGTGTAGTTCCAGTGTCTTCACACATAGGTTACGCATTTGTTTCTTTTGTAACTTCTTATTGTATCATTAATTCTAGAAATCTAAGATTCTGAAATAGAGGCTTAACAATCCGTGTGGATCTATTATTTGAAATAGGTAAAACTTTATGAGAAGTTGTTCCATAAGCTTCGGAAATGTATTACAAGAAAGAAGCTTTTTTTTTTCTGTCTTATTTTTGGTGGATTTCTTGTTATTATTTTTAAACATATTTTTTCCTGGGCGTTGCATTTTTCCAAGATAGCACAATTTCAATGCTGTATATTCTTGGCTGTCTGACCTGTTCCAGCATTAGYGTGAAATTTATCAACAGTGACACTAACTTGACATTGCAAGAATATATATGCTGGGAATGGCACTGAATGATACATACCATACATTTTTTTTTTTGCTGAAAATCTGTGCCTGTTATTCTCTGTATGAATTCCAACAGTTTACTAGAAATGTTTGTAACTTCTGCACCTCTCAACTTAAATTCTGTGAAATATAGAAAAAAATGCATCTTGTCACAGTGCTGGCAGGTGAGTAATGTAAGCGTAACTATCGGTAACTAAAGAAGAGTGTACCCTTTCCAGATGTTCAATTTCCAAATATTATTTTTATCCTTCTTAAGGTGAGGCCGTAGTTTCTTAGTCACTTTAAGCAAGCACAAGCCAACATTGCTGTTCAAAGAAGCAACTATATCATGCTTTAGTTCGTGGTAATTCATTCTTGTGCTTGTACCTGTGCAATCCTAGGTTGGTGAGGTGGTAATCTATTAATTATACTTATTTTTACCYTGCCTTAGTATTAATCCAGATTGGTTTTCTAACTCCTTTTCACTGTTGACCACAGTGACTGCTGTCATGAAGCTGTGGGGTGAGACGTAGTAGTTGATATTGGCAAGCAGCACAAGATCTGTTCTTTCAGCATCTTTCCTGGATCATGCCAGTTGTTGTGTCTGTGAAACGGCAGCATCCAAGTCAAAGCAGAAAGAAGCAGCAAGCATAATACAGCCTGGGACAAATGTAAATGGTGTATGGAAGAAAACACAGCGATGTGGTGGGGAGGCTGTACCGTCACAGTCAGCTTCATGACTACATTGAGCCTTCAAGGAAGCTGAAGACCCCAGTCTCACAGAGTAGCGAGTCAAGTTATGGGCAAGAGATTAAGTGGAAATGGAATTTACTGTACACCTTCATTCGTAGTGAAGATAATAAAATATTGTAAGCATTTGTAAATCCAGAGCGCAAATTTACCCAAAACTGAGATAACATACTCTTGTTTTGTGATAAATTGCTGCAGAGATCTTCAATTAAGAAATTATTCTTTTCACAGGGTAAAATTAAATGCTGAAGACGCCCCAGTAAGTGTCCAGGAGCCAGCATTTATCCAGGTGTTTAATTTTACAGTTGACTAAGTCATATAAAACTGAGCAAAGTGAATGCAATCAACCATAGCAGTTGAGCATATAATTTATTTTAGATTTATATTTTTATTATATTTTCCATTATATTTTCCTTTCAGACACAGATCTTATCCTCAAGAGGACAGTTACAGAACCAAAGCCTGTGTCTGGAAAAAAAAAAACAGTTCTTTTGCTTCCTGCTCATATAGAGAGGACTGACAGGACATCTGATAAATATGTATAAATACCTGAGGGGAGAGGTAGAGAGGATGGGSCCAAACTCTTCTCAGTGGTGGCCAGTGACAGGACAAGGGGAAATGGGCACAAGTTGAAACCCAGGCAGTTCCATCTCCATGTGAGGAAGAACTTCTTCCCTGTGAGGGTGCCAGAGCCCTGGCACAGGCTGCCCAGGGAGGCTGTGGAGTCTCCTTCTCTGGAGATCATCCAAACCTGCCTGGATGCCGCCCTGTGCCCCGTGCTCCGGTGTCCCTGCTGGAGCAGGGGGGTTGGACTAGGTGATCTCTAGGGGTCCCTTCCAGCCTCAACCATTCTGTGATTCTGTGATACATTTTGGGAACCAAATTGCTTAATACTRTCCTATATTTTCCTAATCTGTTTTTCAAAAAGACTGAAGCATTGTTCTAATAGCTTATTTATTGAATTAAAGAGTTTCTTTTTTTTTAAAAAAATAGAAGTAATGAAAATAATGTGTACATAGAATAACAAGCTCATGAATACAACTGTTCTTTCAAAAATATTTTGTTGGCGGCATGTTTTTCCCYCATACTGTTTTTCTGTTGTCTTTTTCTTTTTTTAGCATTTTGTTAATCCATTTTCTTGATGCTTGGAACAGCAAATCAACATTTATGATAATCACATGACAAACAGTGTTACTTACAGAAATCTCCCTCTGTGTCCATAGTACCCCTGAGGAACCAGCTTGTGACTGAACACCCTTTGACTGGGGCTGTCAGTAAAGCCAGATCAATTGTTTCCATTTTTGCTTTTTCTCTGGGGCAATCAAGCATTTAAATAGCGTTCCCCCCGCCTCCCAGCAATTTTCACAGATAATGATGCCTATTTAAAGATTCTGTGTGGAGAATATTTCTGTCCATGTTTTTCCCCATCTTCTAAGCCTGAGAAATTCTAACTGTTGTGTATATGACATTATTCTTCTTTCAGTTGCCTAATCATCAGGAATTTTAAATATATTCAATACARTCTCTACCGAAGGAATTATGAAAGTTTATTTGTTATGTTAAAGCAATAACAGGAAATAGTTTAGTGGTGTGACTACAGATCTCTATTATTTGTGTCTGTGCACGATGTCCAAATTTTAGACTGAGCACATGTCAGGTCAGGATTGGGCTTAATGTCTTTAGACTGTMTCTATCAGCTTCCATTTTGGGATGTGCAAATCAGAATAAATAAGGATCAAGATAACGTTGCAAGTGTGCACTTGTCCTTGGACAACTATGTCTAGGAGGATACCCTAAGAAAAAGTGTTAATGCTGACGATTGTCTAAGGATCATTTTAACATTCTGATAAATATAAAGCCAAGACCAAAAAAAAAAAAAAAAAAAAAACACCCCCAAAAACTACTGATGCTATTTACTTGCTGAAATACCATACCATAAGGGTAGGTGCTGTACATATGCTTAATTACATCAAAGAAGAAAGCAAAATTTTTATTCTAATCTTTAGAAAAGATTAGATTTAGAAAAATCTTTAAGAGAAAACAAAAAATATTTTTCCCTTTTTTTTGTGAGGAATAAAGACTAGAACAGTGCATGAGTGTGGCATGTTTTGGAGGATTTTTTTTAATTATACTTTTCAGAATTTTACGCTATAAATTAAATATTTTTATTGAATATATTTGCATGCTTGTTCACTCATTTGTTTGATATATCTTACTCATTGATTTGATTAGTTGATCAATAATTGTGTAAGGACCACATATCCTTAGTTAGGGAGACCTGACTATTTCCTGTGAAGATCTGTGTTTCTGTGTGAAGAATTGTACAGTAAAATTCATGAGGAAAATAAACTCTTTTACTCATATTTACCCCAGGAATGCGTGGAGGATGTTGTCTCTTTGTTACTCTAGGATTCATGGATTGCAGCTGCGTAATGGGAAATAAATACACTGCAGTGGGCATCTCACCACAGCCACGTGGCGAGAATGGGTGGCTCATTGTAAGCGTGCAGTGTGAACTGTTTGATGTTGGCTGGCACACTGTTATGCCCTCGGTAGCTGCACTGTGTGCTTATGTGCGTGGCAGGAAGGGTTCCTCATGTTGGGTCTCCGTCAGGACTGAGGCACTATTCTTCTTTGGTGCTTTATGCTGTGGGTGCGTTATGCTGTGGGAACACAGCTCCTGGACGGCTCTAAAGTATCTGAACTATAAAGAATGTTAAATTATAGAAACTGTAAAAAATGGTTTAAAAGGCGTGCTGTTATTTCTGACCTGTTTTGTGTTGTGACTGGTGGAATAACTGAATGCCCAGTTGTTCTGCCCACAAAAAACTTGACTAAAGTATTTTTGAGGGAGCACAAATCATCCCCTGGTGCTTCCGGTGACCTCGGAACCTGTTCCTGGAAGCTCATGTGAACTAGGCAAAGAAATCCCTGGAAGATGACTGACCTTAGTTGAGGAACCTGTGACCCTGCAGTGCCTTAATGTAGGGCTCCAGAGCGTGCCAAGTTGCTGTCTCATTGGCATTTGGTGGGAAGATGGTCTCACTGCCCCTTKCTGGGCTCTCTGGGGCTGCTGCTGTCCCTAGCAGAGTTTCTGTAGCTGCACCAGTACAGCTGGAGCATCAGACAAACTTCTGGAGCACTGTTTGAACCTTTGTAGCCTACAGGGCTTTTTGTTTGTTACTCCATTTCTGTTCCCTTGATCACTTTCCTTTGCAAATCCTAGGGAATTACGGCCACAGCTGTGCTACCAGAGAGCGGTTCGTCGCTGGCCTTGCGAGCCCTAGGATGGGGCTCCTTGTACGCGTGGTGTGGAGTTGGACTGCTGAGTTTTGCCATCTGGAAAGCTCTGGGAGTTCACAGTGTGAGTACCAGTTACAGTCCCCTCAGGTACCATATTTTTCCTTGGGCAAGTCATCTAGATGTGCCATGTTTTCACTAAACCTCTGTGCCATGCTAGCCCAGCAGCATTCCCTCATTCCCTATGTGTACAGTAGCTAATTAGAGATAGGTATAGCAGAAAGGCTTTTTTTTTTTTTTTCATCTCCCACAAAGGGGGAAGACGATTTTGGAGRAGGAGCAGTTTAGTCCTGGTTGTGCTTATAAGCATAATGTTTCAGATTCTTCACAAAAGAGTCACTGTTCCACTTTTAGAGACTAAAAGCGTAGCCGCCAGCTTTGTCTTCTATGCTTGTTGAATTAAAGGCTAACCACTAAATCCTATCTTTAGGGCAATGCTTTTTTGGGTCAAAGTTTCATTTTTTGCATCAGGGCACTAGTGACCCATGAAAAACAGAGAGGAAAATTGCTTTCTTTGTAGTGCATTCCTGGAAGGGGCAAAATGGCAGGAATTTGAGGTGGCATGTTTAATAGAGAGGAGTTCCTTAATAGGCAGCGTTGAGGCAGAGTGGCTGGGGAAGCATCTCTGTGTCCCAAGGGGCTGTGGCTATCTTTAGGAAACTGCTTGTGTTGCAGCGCTTCACAGCAGCGAGCAGGAGCACTAAAGCTCCTGCAGGCCTTTTAGTTTTCCCCTCGTAACGCACCATGACTTAGGAGTCCCCTGCAGCCCTTAGTTTGCACACTTGACTTCTTCACAAATTACTTACATAGTCAGCAAAGCACTAACAGATCTCCCAAAACCAAAAGGGGGGAAAATTTATACTCTATCATGATGCTGTCCTCAATAACATCCTTATTCTAATTCTCCCTTCACGTCTACTCTGCTAATGAATTTTGTAAGTAAGGATTTGAGCTCCAAGGAACAGCAATGCATAATCACACATCCCTTAGTTTCCAGCATTGATTCCTAATAGGAGCCAGTAAATCACAGCAGGACATAGGAGGAAGCTGCAAAACATTTTATTTAAGCATACATCCTTTTCAGGCTTTATGGAATAGTAGAGGATAAAGAGAAGAGCAGGAGTACCAGTTTATACTCTCTGCATGCTGAGTCACAACAGTCCACACAGTTTACTGTAGCAGTAGCCAGAAGGATTCACATCACGATTTCACAACATAATRCTGATCCTTATTTCCATTCAGTACTTCTGGTCCTGCCAAAGGACAGCAGAATTTGGCCTCAGTAGGCAGTTTATGATAAAAACTAAGCCGGGGAGGAGGGAAGAAAACTCTGAAAAGTATTGTCTTGGGCSTACAGTTTGGTTTCCCTGTACGGCTCTTGAGATTATCTGACAGGGAAAAYCCTGCAAGTTTGAGATGAGCCCCAGCCACGCCGCAATCTAAACTAGGGATCCCAGAGCTTCCTGACAGCAGTGGTTCTTGTGTCTTAAGTCTGTAGGGTAATGCAGAGCATTTTAGAGGCTACTAGTTTCCTAGCTGTATCTTACTATATCTTGTACTCTATTCTGTACTGTGGTAGTATTGATTACTAATTGTGATCGTATTTGACAAGGGAAAAAGTGATGGAGCAAAGCCCTAGGTTAAGATGCTCTTACTGGTGCCCTGTTGCAAAGATCTCAGGTTTCACAGTAGTGGACAGTTAAAACTCCAGAGAGCAAAGGAAGCAGGTTTCTGCCAAGAGACCTTGTCAGCATGTGGCTTTGAACAGTTCTCTTCCTGCTSTCTGCTGATGAACATTTTCTAGTTTTGTATTTACTGTAGACTTTAAATTTCCACTGCAGGAAGGAAACACATGTGATAATGCTGCTCATTACTGCATAAGCAAAAATTGTCATTTTTGTATTTACGGAAATGCCTTTCATTTTCCTGCCTTACCATGTGTCTATTAAAATCAAGTGTATATATATGTTTAAAATATCTGGAAGCAGAAAAGCAAGACTAAATAAAGTGAAATATTCAGACTATTTTAGAGCTTAAAATACCACTTTCCTGAACAGTTGAGAGCTTTGCCTGCAAATAAGGGTTGCAACCTGACTAATGCATTATTAGTTCTTAGATATTAGATATATTCTTCTTAGATATATTCTTAGATATATAGTCATTTAGATAAGAGCTAGTTATTTTTCTTTTTCAGAGGAACAGGATGCTTTTAAAAATTGTTAATTACAATCATGTGAGCAGAGATTAAAAAAATCAGTTTAAATACTAACTCCCGTGGAAAAAATATCGAGGCAAATACTTTTAGACAACCACACAAATAACATTCAAGTGGTGAGAAACTRTCTACAGAAACTATTATTTTATGAAATTAAGGTTCTTTATACATAGCCTGTTCAAACCACAGAAGGCTCTGAGATCGATGTTTTCACATGAACATTTTCATTCTAGTTATATGTTCTTTAAATAGGTGCTACTACAAAGTTACCTGAATGAAAATATTTTGGCTCTTCAGTGTACTTGGCTTCTGTCACTCTGTAATACATGCAGGCAGTAGCATAGCAGACCTATAGAAGTATAAATAACAATTTCAAACCAATATATAGACTTGAAAAGTCTGACTTTAAGGCAGGCTTTATCTGCTGAACACACTTGAAAAGTCTGACTTTAAGGCAGGCTTTATCTGCTGAACACACTGTACTTTAGGTACCTTAGAAGAACTTTGGTTGAGTTGGATGCAGGGATCTCTGCTGAGTTAGTGACTGAATTTTGGCAGCTGGGCAAGCAGAGCGCTTTGCCCTCCCTCTCCACTCAAGCCGCTGTGAGCAGTTACCTGAGTGACCCGGCTGCCGTGGGGAGCTGCCCGTCGGCCCTCTGGCCTTGTTGGCGGCCGCGCTCAGCTGGACCCCAGCACTGCTGGCAGCAGCACTGCTGGCAGCTGCCGATACCCAGTTATTAAGCATAATAAAATTCCAGCGGTAACACTGCAGATGTTTCCCTTTCCAAACAACCACCACCGCTTCTGATTTTTTAGGAGGGGACAAAATAAAGCCTGGCTTGTGATCCTTGACTGCCAAGTGCCAGGCTGTTCTCGCTGCCGGCAGAGCCGACTCTGGCGGCACCTTCTCTCCTCTGGGAGAGCCAGGTCCAACCGGGAGAGCTCCCCTCCGGCTGGCCTCGCCGCTGGCCTTGCCGGCTCTCCTGCGGCCACCGGCTTCGGACACCAGCACTGTGGTAATGGCCAAAGGCATCGCCCTTAGCTTGAGCCRAGAGCTGTGGTTTTGTGTGGTGTCGCTGCCCAAAGGCTGCCTTTAAAAAAAATAATAATAATATTGGTTCTTAAAAGTGCCTGCTTCGAGCTCTTTAATGGCTTTATTGTTGGAGGTGGGTCCCAGTAGCTTTACAGTCTGCTGCCCTTTATACCAGCGTGAAATCCCAGGAGCGATAGTAAGCAATGTATCTTTATCTGTTTGTAAGGGATATAAAAGATTTTATGCTGTCTCAGGTTAGGTTGTTAATATCCCCTGACTGCAGTAATCACTGCTGTAATCTAAGAATAGGTGGGGAAGTAGTAAATCCACCTAAATTCCTGGCAACTCGTATCCCTAAATCCTGAAGTGATGGATCAATGAGGATTTGACCTTTCGACAGTTTAAGTTCTATCTTTATTCATGAAAATTGAAATCTACATTTTCAGTACCTAGGAGTAAAGGTTCACTCTTTTCCTTTTAAGTGTGCCCCTTCCTTTCAGAACTTACCTGTCACTAGCAGCATGACTTTTAACTTGCTCCTCACAAGCTCTCTGAACATGATTCAAATGGTGTCACTTCAGATCATCACAGGGCATAGGAGCTCTGTTTACACCAGCAAGCACCACAGACCAACAGGACTGGGTGAGCGAAACACCTGGTGCTGAGAACCTGATGTCCATACCCCTTCCAGCAGATTTTGGTGTTTTGTTTTGTTTCTTGTTTTGGAGTAACTCTGGCCTTGTCCTTTAGCTCGATAGCCTGTTTGCAGATGGAGATCCTGAGGTACATTCCTGGAATACATCTTCAGTTTAGTTTTACCTTGAAGGAATCCAGTTTATGTGAGGGAGATTTGCTTCCGAAGAGCTCATGCTCCTGATCTGAGCTAGGATACTCATCTAGGCACACCCAAAGCATTTCACTTTAAAGCACTTCACAAATAGGAGAAAACATGCATAATCTTAAATGTAAGTTTAATAATTGATATATGAAATAGAAATGGAAATGCCTGCATTTATAACAAATATATTTGTTATCAAATAGCTTTAACACTGTGGTATTATCTCCCTCTTAACTATGAAACTATAAACCCCTAGCACAGTGGGTGACAGTTTTCAATGGAAAACAGAGGTATCAAAGTTTTTTTTCATTTTTATTTTTTAAGGCAGGAGCTTTAGATCTTAGATGTCTATAAGATAGGCACCATGTTGATGGCTTATTTTTATGAGTGGTTTAGGCAGGATCTACATCCTCTTTTCTTTTCTTGAAGAGATCCCCACTCGTGACTGCTCCATTCTTCTTACCCTCATTTTTAGTCTTCTGACTGTAGAGGAGTTTCAGAGTCTGACTCCCATGTAGCAGATTGTCAAGCTACACCATTTAAATTTACTCCTGTACTGCATTCAGTATGCATATTTATCAGGAATAATTAATGATGATAATCATCACGCTGATTGAAGAGAATCACCATATCCCTATAAAGATTATTTCATCAAAAGAGAGCTTCTGGATGAGTACTTGAATCTTGAATTGCATGTAAAAAAATTTCCCTACAGTCACTGCAAACTCATTCCAAGCACCTTCGCAAAGCAGTTATTTTCAATTGAAACTATCTGCTGCTGATTACTTGTATACTACATTTAATTCCAGTTCCCTTACAGAATAATGAGTGCAGTTTGTCAACTGCAGAAAATACTTGGGAAAATGTTAGTTTCACAATTTTCTAGAAGTTAAAGCCTGAGCTGTAAACCCTTACATTAAAGAAGCAGAATTTTTAAATAAAGCAGTTTTTTTTTGTTGCTGATTTTAATTAAACTTCCAGCTATATAGTACTTGATAGGTGTTGAAGCATACTTCTGAATAGCTGTTGTTTTATTCTTCATTTTTTACTGATTGTGAGCCTTTTAAAAGCAGACCAGTGCCCTCAGCACTTGCAGACTGAAATGTTCAACAATTAATGAACAAGATAAATCAAGCTTTAAAAGTCCTTTTGCTCTTCATGTCCTCAATAAATTAAGTTTTATTTCCTCAGGAATAAAAGCATCCTTTCCCATAGGAAAAGGGCTGGGATGATTCATATGTAGGTTTGTGAAACTCTATCTTGTTGCTTACACATCTGTTCTATGGAAAGCTGGGAAAATACAGAGGAGAATTGCACAGTAATTTGTGACTAATATAGTTATTAAATATTAGTCTATCATCTTTATGGTGGCCTCTGATGGAACATCCTGTTTTTCATTGATCATAACCTTCAAAAATGTTAACAATCTAAAACAATTGCACAGCTGTGTAGAGACATCTAAAGCAATTAAAGTACATGTTTGCCACGGTTTTATTGGTAAGGGCATTTCCAAGGCCTGTTGCTTCTCTTTAGAGGAAATCTGGGCTCTAAATCACCATTTAAAGCAAAACAGGAATAGTATACTCACCCAGCCACCCTATTTCTTTTAAGAGATATTTGATTTAGTTTTGTGAGTCCATAAGCATAGGCACAATATTTGCATTAAGGATGGATGAATTTCAAACATACAATAATAATTTCAGAAAATAAATTTGAAGATTATTTTGTTCTTGGCACTGTAAATTATATTAAGATCTGTAGATCTCAACTGCAGGGGTTGACATTTTTATAGTATTTGGTCAATGAACAAATGCTTCTTAAAAAGCACTGTTTTTCCTGGAATCACAGAATTCTTGTTATGGTTGTTAATACTTTTAATTTTTAGCTGTATTTAATTCTCGCCTAAATGATACTTCTGAAGTTTCTGTTTCTTATCATGCTTACACTTGATGGTGTAAAAAAAAAACCAACATTCTTTATTTCATATATTTCATATATTTCATATATGAAAGAAAGAATGGTCATATATTTCATATATGGTCAAATATGATCATATATTTCAATGTAATTCAAACCTATTCAGTTTGCTTAAAATTATTTTATCTCCTCAATACCTACTTAAAATTAACATCTTAAAAAATACGAATTCTTCATCCTCCAATTTATGCCAGATCTTTCTGCATTGCTTGTGTTGCCTAATTAGTTCAGCGTGGAGCCGACTTGCCTCCACACATATGTTCTGCCAGTATTTTCTCCAAGAAGTAAAAAAACCCCTGTGAACCTCACTGTATACTTGATAAAGCAGGACAATTATTTGAGGAATGAGTTCATCATTTTCCTACTGATCTCAGGGAAAGCTCTTGCATTTACATTTGCATCGTCAATAAGGACAGCTGCGAAGGAGTATTTCAAGAATATAGGAAGAGGCTCTTYAGGAATTTTTCTGCTGTGTCTTGGAGGAGACTTTTAGCTGCTCACTGCCAGCAACATGCTAGGGAACTGGATGGAGCAAGCGAGTCGCCCTTGGGGCTCGGATGGCCCCTGTGGGCACTCCTGCTTCTCCGCAGGTGAAGCAGCTGCTGAGCCACTTCTCAGCCGCCTGTAGAGAGATGCATTACTAAAATCAGAATAAAAGCCAATGTGGTGCAAGTTATTCACRCCAGTTAGTAGTAGTAGGGGATTGCTTTGTG
The DNA here is from genome assembly GCF_003342845.1 of Nothoprocta perdicaria. Lineage (NCBI taxonomy): Eukaryota > Metazoa > Chordata > Aves > Tinamiformes > Tinamidae > Nothoprocta > Nothoprocta perdicaria. Next base: position 4,474,743 of record NW_020455599.1, on the reverse strand, counting down.
CTTTTAAGTGCGGCAGTGTGGCACTTAAGCTTCTGTGGTCAAAGAAGACCCCCCAATGCTCTGCTTGTCTGAAAGTGTCCAGCTATAGCACCCTGTTTCTTTGTGTAACATTAACTGTAACAGGTCTATTTGCATGGAATTGAGCCCTGTTCAGGAGTCAGTGAATGTGCTAAGAGCAGCATTTTGGTTTTGTTTTGGCTATTTCACACCTGTGAGTCTCACACATTATGCATATCCTAAGTGTAGATTCTGTACATAGAGAGGATAAAAATTACTTGGATTAACCTTTTTGGCGGGGAGAACGGTCCTRCCTGCAGACAATTCATATGTTTTTTATTCAGACATCCAAATTACAGCAAACAAAAGCTTACACAGTTTGAAAATGTATCCTGAAATACCGGGTCTGATAGGCCACATGCTTTATAAATCTAGAKATCTAACTATTTTAATGTTAATATTACATCACTATTAAATTTTGGAAACTGTCTGGACAAACTAAGGAGCAATGACTGATGCACCATAACACACTCATCATGCGGGTGTCCTTTTCAGCCTCCCAGATTTGAAATCTTAAAACACAGTAATTGCTTACATATAATGCAATAAGATTCTGCAGAAATAAATGGCATGTTTCTCAGTGAATTTAAAAGTATTACACTGTTTTTTTTGCATGACACAAAGACTTTTTGCAACAAGAAGCTTCATTTTTTTTTTTTTAAATTGTATAATTCAAACTTGGTTCCATCATATTCATTTTGCAGCCTCTTGCAGCATCGCTGAAATCAGTGGGAAGAGCATTGAAAATGAAGAACTTCATCTGCTTTGAGTTACCATATATACTTCAAAAACTTAAGTATTTGGCAGTTTATTTCAGGAAGATCATTGTGACCTTTTATAGAATTTTAAAGCATGCTCATACTTCTCTCAGTCTAAAGAAGAAACTTCTTTTTAATGTGGTTTACAAAATCGCTCTCATTGTATATATAAATTAATTGATGATTTTCACATGGATCATAATTAGCTAACCACTTCCTTTTTTGTGTGTTCAAAATAATCCAGACTTAAACCAGAAGACTTCTCTTTTCCTCAGGCTTTTCTATTGGATTGACATAATCTTCCTTTAGCTATAGATGTATAGGAAGAAACTTCCAGGCTAATAGTTAACAGTCCCACTTCTGGGAGTTGTGACATTCATGTAGAAATTAAACCAGACGAGGCATGGAGGGGGGCTACTAAAACATGTTTATRGTATAGACCAACTACCTTCCAGTCTGTGAAATGCATGGATACATCAGTAACATGGCAGCTGCATACATGGAAAAGCAACAGGAGGGGAGTATCCCTGTGTCTTGCCKGGTTACACTTCAGCGCAAAAAGGACAGACAGCCTGATCCCTGTTACCTGACAGCTCCCCATAGTCCACCAGGAACTGGAGTCGGAAGATACAGTAGCTTTAGGAGGAAAATGCATAATGATTTTAGAACTACAGTAGCTTCGTTTTATATAATAAAGATAGTCCCATCCGTCACATGTCCACCATAAATTTATTTCAGATTATTTTCATATAATTTTTCTTTTTTAAAAGTGCAGGACCTGTTTTACAAGATTATATAGGATTTATAAGGGATGCGTTTCTGTAAAATATCTCTGTGTATGTTTACATGGATATATGTAAAATGTACCCAATTTTAGGCATTGCAAATGGACCTCTGATTTCAGAGAAACTATTCAACACCACATAAATTTAAGTATGTGCATAAGTCTCTGTGGGATAGAGGATGAATATGAGCTCTTTTTTAATAAAATTCAGCTACATCTTTTCTCTAGTCAAGCCTGAGACAGTGGAATCAGAAAAGAGGTGGTAAACAGTTAACTATGGTGGTACAGTATAGCATAATTAAAGTATTATGAAGGGGAGAGCCAGGACTGACCCTTCGAGTGCCGTGTTCTTAGACCTGTAATTTTGAATAACCCGCATATTCCTGATTTGAATAACCCACACATTCCTGATGCCTTTGCCAATCAAGGTAATGAGCACAGAACATGGAGCAGAGCCCSGTTTCCCATGCTCACCGCAGAGGTCAGCTTGCAAACAAGTTAACCTGTGGCGAGAATTCCCTTTTCCCTTGAGATCAGGGAGTACCTTCAGGCAGGAAGCTGCCTGATTTGCTGTGGAGGTACCAGCGGGGCTCCAGGCTTGCTGTTTTCTGCAGACAACTTGCTATTTCTACATGCAGACCTCGGAAAGCATTTGCTGCCAAGGGTGGCAGCAAACATTTTAAGGTTTCGGGAAGAGGTGGTACGAACAAGCCTCTCTGACGCTCCTAAATTCAGGGCAACCTGTCTCATCTTGATGGCACGTGGAAGGGAAGGTGGCACATCGGAATATAAGGCATGGAGGTGCTGCCAGGCTGCATTCCGGCTCCTCCAGCTCCTCCTTTCCCTTGCAAGCTCCTGTAAGCAGTTCTTACTAGTACACCTGCTAAAATAGAAAACAAATAATTCCTACAGTCTGGGCTATCCTATTACAAATGTCAGATATTAAAAAGAACATTTCTAGAACTTTAATTCTAGAATTCATAAAGATTATTTTACCCCTTCTTCCTTCATTTTAATATGAACAGCCACGTAAGTGCTCTCAGTAATAGTGTTATCCCAGTTTTTGCATGACATTCTGTCAATGGTGTACATTAAAAAGACATTATTAAATGGAAGATGCTTTTAGGTCCCCATATTTTTGCCACCTGAGGCAGGATCATTAGGTTAAGATAAGAAAATAACAGTGATCTGTAGCTATTACAGATTATTTAATGCAGTAAAGTAGATGATACCCTTTTAGAAAAAAGCCTRACAGTCAGAGGTGGAACAGTTACTGTAATTTATTTGGCAAGAAAAAAAAAACAGCGTCAAGCTTTGCAATATCTATGATAAAAAAAATGAAATTCACTTGAGTGAAATTCATTTCAGAGAGTTGCCTCGAGGACTAGAGCATGCTGGAATGCTAAATCAAGAAATGTGTTAAAAACTGTTCATGTACCACTGGGTTCAGAGGCAGTATCTGAGAGAGTGGCCTACAATACTGGAGGCAACAGAAAGAGGTGCTGCACTGTTAATTGAAGATGTTATCACAGTTGAATCAAGTAACCCAGTGTCAGGATGGCTGGCAGTAATAAAAAAGMACCTATTTCAGTGAATTCTTTCCAAATATTCCGTTACTCAGTACGTAGCACATTAGCTTTTGTAATTAAATTAACGCCTTTGGATTGAGACCACTGGCATGTGTACTGTGGAAGCTGCAGGAAATAYGGAAAATTACTTAAGGGAGAAGAGGCACCCTAATATATCTAATATATATGACAAGGCAAGACACAGATTCTTAATTGCAGCATTTCCCTCGTTCAGAAACATGTTTGTCCGCTAAAAGGGACAGGTAAATGTAAGGGCCCAGTTTTTGCGCCTCAGCGTGTAGTATTGCTAGCAAATAAAACTAGACTCACCTCCTTCCCAAGAGGCTTACCACAAAGCAGGAGAGCAACTGGAGACCTAGTAAGCCCAATCCATAGAAAGGCAGCTTCTACTCCATGAGTTCAGGGGATGAATTGCACCTTCACCACATGGATCCTTTAAGGTTGCAGCGGGCCTGGTGTGGTGCTGTCAACCAGACGCAAACAAGCACAAACCTGAGACCTGTGTGACTTACTCCRGAGGCTGAATTCAGTCCCGTGCTAAGTATATTTTGGCCAGTCCAGGCCCAACACATTGAGCTTGAGGCCTCCGAGCTTGAACAGCAGAACTGACAGGCAGCAGACAGACCCTTGGCATTGGGAGGAAAGGGAGTTGGGATGCAGTTTCTGTGGTCACTTACGGGCATATATACTGCTGACTCTGTAGCATCAAAGAACTGCTCTCACAGGGTTTCACCTGGAGAAGAGATGGGGCAAATACCTTAGTAGTCCAAAACAAGGTCCTAATGAAATGCTGCACTGCATTTTCTCACCAAGAGGAGAAAGAAAATAAATGTCCAGATTTAGATATGTACTCAGAGCAAGAGGAAACAATAGAAGAGTTGGAGAAATTGGTTGACTCTTTAGAAATTAAAAATATATATATCAAACAGTTTGCATACATGGGAGAAATAGGATAACTTAATTAAAGAGGATTGGAAAAAAGAAAAAAAAAAAAAAAAAAAGCTAAAGCTCCTAAAAGTGTTTTCTAATGTAAGTACTTGTATTTAATTGTCAGCAGTTGTTTAATGTAATGTGGGCTGTTTTCCTCCATCAGCTATGATGTTCATATACTTGGGAATATTAGTGTCCATATGAGATTTTTTTCATTTTAAATAACTAGCAAAAATACTTGTTTAGGAACTATTGCAGACAAAAGCTAACTGTTTTTTTGTGAAAAAAAGAAGGATAATTAATAACAGCTATCTGATCAGTGTAAACAGCAGGCAGTGAAATACTTTTTACTTAAAAACAKAAGTGTGATAAACCAAAAAGGATCATTAGGCCATGAATTTTCTGCCTATTTCTTCATATAATATGTATTTTGAGTTGAATAGAATATCTAGGTTTCGTGTAATTTCTCCATGGGATGAACTCACAGAGACAGCATGTGGTATTCAAGAGGTCACTGCATCCAGTGCTTGAATATCACATCCTGTCTTCCATGCATGAATGTCATAGGGTCTGGAAAGCGCTTCCTAAAAATAGTAATCCAAAACTTCCCCTGTACATCCTGCTGTTTATGCAACAGGATTTTCACTGTTTTGCTTTTTCCACATCTATACTTCAAAAAGAATCTATATGTAAAAAAAAAAAGAAGAAGAAAGGACCTTGTTAAATTTAGATACCTTGAAAAAGAAGTGATCTTTAAAGAAAGAACTTAAGTTCTAGCATGCCCAGACTATTGATTCAGATATTGTTACAAGAAATAAAGATTTGGTGATGGGTCAAGATTTGGTGATTGGTATTTATGTATTTATACACAGAACATAAAMCCAGAAATATTTATATTTGCAGCTAACATTTTGATTTATCAACAGTGAAAGAAAAGCATGCTGTAATATGTATTTAGGAATCTTTTTTTCCTTTCTACTATTACTTGAAAGTTTAACCAGATTATGCTATGTCACCTATACCCGCTGTTGTAGATAGACCAGAATTAAGTCAGAACTGAGCAATAGTTTTTAGTTCCTTTAAAATCCGTGAACAGACCATTTGGGCCTTTAATCCACTGCAAATGTTAAAAGAGAAAAAAAAGATGGAGATTGTTGTGGGTCCTTTTGTTGCATATTTATTTGAACTAACATAATCAGAGGGAGGGACTTGATTTTCTGTTATCTTTAAGTATTTTTACCTCTTCTTTACCCCACTGTATTTTGTGGTGTTATTTTATTTCCTTCTTATAACATGACTAATTTTATTTTTTCATCTCTTTTATAGATGCAAGAGTTCCGAACTAAAATGCAGTCAATGTTTCCAGCAATTCCTAAAAAAAGTGAACCTACTGTAGAATGGGAAGACTTACTTAAATCCAAATGAAAGAAGCAGAAAATTTTGGAGACATCCCATTCAGCAAGAATGTCAGGGGAACTACTACAGGTGTCTCATCTGAGAAACTCAGACTAAGTGAAAAGAAAAACTCAGAATAAGAAAACTCAGATTAGAGTTTTCTTAGCAAACTCTAAGACTAAGTGAAAAGAGAACTCAGACTAAGTGAATTACCGAATTCACTGGACCTGGTGATGCCTGTGAACATCTAACAACAAGAGAGTTTACAAAAACAATTTTTATTATGCTGTATGTTTGCTAGTACCTCTTCAGCCTGTTTGATATAGTTGATTTGTTAGGAAATCCAAGGTGAGTTGTATCCATCTTGAAAAAAAGAATTTATTTTACCAAAATTTGAAGAAGAAACTAACCTTCAGTAGTAAACATAATGAAAATGCAATAACAAGCCCTTATTCCATCCTGTCCCTCAAGAGGAATTCTAGGAAATTTCTCTAGGAACCAAGAGTACTTTCAGTGTTATTTGAACATGTCCTGTGAGGAATGTAACCCTCAAGTAAATTGTAACAAATCTGTTAATGAACCTGGAGGTAAAGCATACAGTGGACTCTTCTAAAAATAAAGGCGATATATAAGGTTGCAGCGGAGGAAGTATCTGAACCATGCTATTTTTGAATGTCTGAAGGGAAAGCTAAAAGCATCCAGAATGCAAGGAATGCCCTACTGAGCTGCTCCGTAGAGCCGAGGAGAGACCTCAACAAAGTGTGCTCTGTTTCCTCAGTAGCACTTTTTTTTATTGGATCTTACAAAAATCTGATCATTTKCATAAAAGATGCTATTGTAGTATGAAAATCTAAGTTGTAAGTGAAAATGGTATAAAATACTGATATACTTTGTCTTCTACTGGAAGTGTTTTCAGCTAAGAAAATACACAGTCAAGTATAGCTTTTGGTATTTCAGTGGCTCCTGTGGCTCTTCTACCAAGAGAAATCTAGGCAGTATGTTATTTTTCACACTGCAGTGATCTCATGAAGCGTGGGCGTAAACAAGGAAGAATAATGTCTTAGTCAAACACTGTATTTGCAGAGTTATAGATCTGTAAAACTGCAGAAATAATAATCCTTAAAAAAAAGCCATCACTGAACAATCCTTTGCAGAATACTCAATTATAAAGTTTTTTTTATTAATTGCACACAGTCCAATTAGTCAGCTGTCAGATTTAATAAAGTCCTCTTAAAAKCTGTCCTTTGTGATTAAATCTTTAGACTCCTAAGAAAGAATGATAAAAAAAAGAAGTTTAAATGTCAGATGAATAATAGAGAAGTATGGTTTCCCTATGAAACATGACAGCACAAAAATAATATCTTTAAAGAAACTGAAGTGTAATAGCTGACATTTATTCCATAGCTTGATGCTTGTAATCCAGTATAAAATAATTTGTGGTGCCCACAGCCATCGTAAATGCACAGCAATGGTACTGTTTTCATGTTTCTATTAATCTGTGCACATGCTGATGCTTGCAGCCCCTGTGCTTACATGTATTGATGGTGGCTTGCTAAGTTGAAAATGCTGTCCATGCCATTAAAGCTAGTCAAGTGCTAAACAAAATAAATGCAACTCTCACAGCGTCCTTGATGTTGCTCACCTTTATTATGTAAGGTGGGATCCAGGCTACCTGGCTTTATCTAGGTGAAGAAGCTTCTGGTGAAATTTATAATTAGTCATCTAAGTTCCCTGCACAGTCAATAAAGATAGATAYAGATGTGCAAAGAGTGATTTATGCCATACTAAAACGAACATCCAATCCTGGAATTTTACAAAGCATCTGACCTGATCTAACCATGGGCTGCATCTGGAAAAAAAGTTTCTCTCCCATCCGCCCAGGGACCATATGAGGATAGAGGCCAGGGGGCTCACCCTGCAAAAGAGGGTCAGACAAGGGCTAGTCCTGACACAACAAGGCAACCTTTTTGGTAACAGCTAGCCCCAGCATCAGTGTTATAAAAACAGGATCACTGATATATAATTAGTTTTATATATGCAGGATCTGTATTATAAAATATTTCCTCGTGATAGGTAGGATGAATCAAATCTGGAAGCACCCAAATGGAAATATTCGATTATGTTCTTCAAAAAATCCAAACCTAGTGAAATGTACAGATAGAAATTTTTGAAGTAGAATAACACTTACAGGCAAGTGCAGAATTATTTAGTAAATCAATGTGAAGGTGTAAGAACAAACTTAAAACATCTTCCAAAGAGGGTGAGATTCATAGATTGCCTTATTATTCCAGGCTTTATTCTGCACTTTCAGCTGAGAACAAGTTTTTCGCTAGACAACGGTTTATGTAAAAGAGTGAGAACATAATTTTTAAGTAAATTTAGTCTCAATCAAAACGAAAAAATACAGGAGTTCTTGTATTTCCTGCACTGTGCAGTTCTTTTCACTAGCTGAATGTTCTGCTTCATTTGTGTTTTTTTCTTTTCTGCTTATGAAAATATTTGGAATATACTGGAAACCACAGCAAAGCCCTAGAAAATGTAACCTTCTCTGAACAAATATAGGGGAGAAGTACATGGAAGAGTAAGAGGAGCTAAATACCATGGAGTATGCAGTTTCTGCAAGTGAACAAAATGAAGCAAATCCCATCAGACAGTATATGTTAAAAAACTAAACTGAATTTCAAGACTTGTATAGCTAGAAGTACACATGGAAACAAAAAAAAAACCTGGTAGGTCTAGTGGCTCCTTAGTTTTTTTTTTTTTATTTTGTTTAAAAACAAAAACTATTTCTGCATCAGGGAGGGCAAGAAAAAAAACAGAAGAGGAAGGTTATTTTCACTATCATTTTTTTCTAGTGCAAAGAGTTACACTAAAATGGAGTTGACTCCAGACTGGCGATTGGAAGTGCGTAATGTGGAAGGGCTACCGTGAGTTTCAAGTTGGTTCTGTCACTTTTTGTGGGCCTCTGTGTTTCATTTGCAGTGATTTGTGCTGACTTCCTGGTCACATTTCATTATAAGAATAATGGAGACCACGTGTGTTCCTAAAATTAGTCTGTAGGCTATTACTTAATAATATGTGGGCTCCCTCTATACTACTGTGTTGCTTGGAAACAAAAAGAGAAATGGAAAGCAGTGCTGAAGAGAGCTCAGTATGGAAAATGGATGTACAGGGAAGAAACACATGCAGGCTACACTGCTGTCCTCATGGTTATAAAGAAAACCCCTCAACTCAGCCAGTCCCAAGGACCCAAGGACCCTAGTGGTGTCTTTGCCGTGGAAGGTGACAAATGGAAACACTTGTTTAATTTGGTTCAGCACCCAAAGCATCTGGTGAAAGCATCTCAGGGGATTTTGCTGTGGTTTTGGTCACCCATAGCTGACTTAAGCCAGACTTGCAAGAGCTCTTGCTTTTTGAAAATTCAGGTCACCTAGCACATACGCAGAGCAGACTGGCCTTCGATATTTAGGCTGTCATTCAAAACTCTCCAGAGAGCTAAATGCCTGAAACCCAATTAAAGAGGAAGAGCTGAATCAACATTGCCAGAGCCTGAGCTTGTGGGTGCAGAATTTCTGGATGTTTCTAACCTGATCGCTAGGCCAGTAAGCAATCCCATCTGGGCAAATGGTCTATTTTAGCAATCAGAATTAAGCTGACGGAAGTGTTTTTGAGTGTGATTGGTCTATTTCTTTAAATACCAGGAACATATTGTTAAATTAGTTAATGGGGAAAAAAAATGTTTAACAACTAATGTGCTCCTTTATGTCGAGCACCATCTGTGTGCAGTATTCGGGATGCCCCAGGATGTGGAAGAGAGGAAATCACACCAAGTTTCAACCTTGTCTTCTTTACTGTCATTATCTTGGGCACAGTATGATAAATAATCACATTTATCTTCTGGGACATATACAGCTTTAATCAACCTATTAAACAGGAAGGCATTTTTCACAGACTTTAAAAGGCACAAAAAAGACATTATCTCCTGGTAAGCAATCCATTTCATGGGTACTGAGCACTTGAAACTCGGAACAGAGTGAACAAGACGGGGTTTTTTATTTTTTTTCTCCTTTCACATCTAAATAAAGCTATTTGCAGAGACTTCAGCCAAGCATATTTGGGGCCTAACCCTGAAAGTCTGAAAGCAAACAGACAACTAAGCTTTTGTAGACTGCAAAACAGGAAGTGTAAGAGAAAGTTTTTAATTCTCCACATCCAAATATYATCAATTTTGTTTGGCTCAGCATTATTTATTTCTAATTAAGAAGTTTAGCTATTACTTGTAGCTTCAAGAGAGGAGGCTTTTCTGTTCATCAGACTGCCAAGGGGCATCCCACTGTTAGTTTGATGTTGCCCTTGATCACCAGCAAAGCGGAGAGGAGACACCTCTCACCTATGAGTTTGGATCTGGGCACAGCTCCTCTGCTGTGGGYGCAAACCCTCGATTACAAAAGAGTGATAAGGGGGGAAGGCAGCGCTGGTGTTAAGAGGGCTGTGCCACGGCACCCGTTTGCTTTCCAGTTGTAACCATTGGTCACCTAGCAGGATCTCCTACCACTGCGGARCGGGAGGTCAGCCGATGCCTCACGATGAGCAGATGGGGTGAGGGAGATAAGGTAAAACCACTCACACACACACAAAAATCCAAGCCACAATATTGTTCCCACTATTCATGGCATTTAAATTCTCTCTGTTTTAGGAAGTTTGGAGTAGATTTGGGAACTAAACAAAAACCAGGTTTGGTTCCTCCAGTTCATACCAAGATCAGGTATGGTGGTCTCCACAGCCCTTTATGGAGCTAGTTGATACATTTCTCTGTGGTGGGTGCGCTGACGACTGGGCAAAGGCAGCAGGAATGTGAGCGTGCTTGTACAGGCACCACAGAAGAGCGGCTGGAGCGAGAGGCATCACGCCCTCCCTTCCCGGGAATGTGCCACTGGGCAGAAGGTCACAGGAGGTGGCACCTTCTGTCTCTGAAAACTCTAAGAATTAAATGTTTTAAATGAATGGAGGGTTAAAGGGCTCTAGAACAGAGACTGGCACCTCCACAGGGTGGTGGTGAGAGAAAACGATGCGAGGGGCCACAAGCAGTCCCTGTAGCGCTAAGGAGTTTTAGGAGACTGTACAGAACAGACTGAACATCTCAGCAGAACAAACTGAAGATGATGGACTCCCCTTCATGAAGGTGAACTTGTTGACAACAGAACAAGCATGTGAACTGTGTGTGTGTGCACTCTGTACATACATCCACAGAGAGAATTTTATCCAGTTGCTAGACTAACAGGAAATCCATATGTTTTTCTTCCATTTAACTTAATAACCAATGGTTACAACACCAAATGAGGATAGCAGTTTTAAAAGCCATTTGACCTGACAGGGAGCGGGAATTTGAAAGCCTGTCCTCCGAATCACAGAAAAGTGTCCTGACCCATCCTGCTATTGCGCGTGCAGGGTGAGAGGCATCCAAGGACACTCTCGGTTTCGGTGCTTCCTACTGAAGCCACTTCATTTCATATAACTAGTACAGGATTTATTACATCAGAGAGAATGAAAAAAGTTGAAAAACTGGCATGACGGTCAGGATATTCACTTGGGATGGGGTAAAGTTCAAGAATAATTAACATGAAGTGGGGCAGCTTTGACAGGGGAGAGGGACACCTCCTGTCTGTAATACACCCTTAGGAGAGCCTCTCAGGACAGCAAGACCAATCTCAAATCTTATGCTTTAGGCTTTGCACTTAGTTTAGATTTTTTTCTTGCCATCCTTCCCCAACTCAAGCAATCTGATCAAATATCTCAAAATGACAACATTTATTTTCACAGTCGGTTGAATTATTTCAGTAAAGAAATGTTTCCTACATTCCCCCCCAAAGGAAACATTTTCACCTGAAGATTGAACTTTTTTATCCCATGCTACTGGACTTAATTTACATTTCTCTCTTCTGTAAGGCCCCTGGAGTTTTTGCSAGCAATAGCACCTGATTAAACTCTATTTCTGATTCCTTTCCTTTCCCCTGGCTGTCGGACTATGACTTCATATTGATAAAGTGTACTGGGCAGGTTATTGTTCTCTGCTCTGCTTCACTACACAGTTTATTTATTATTTTGTATGACATTTCAAGAATAGTTTGTGGCTGATATGCAATACATCTGGGATTCCCTCTTATGTCTGGGTTTGGCTCACCGCTTTCATATTCCATTGCTCTACAGACACACATAGATCCCCACTAGTTCTTTATTGCTTCTCCTTCCCTTTCATTTCAAGTTTTTTTTTTTGTTTAAAAAGGATGGAAAAAAAGACAAGTGGCTTTAGATGTGTGTGTATTGGGTACTCACAATATGAACTTTATTGATGATGGATAAGCAGAYAATGATCCACATTTTTTGTGGCATTTTAAAGGAGGGTATTTAGTTTGGGTCTAGGCACACAGAGTCATTTGCTTTTTTAAAAATATTGACTTTTTACATTATTATTGCATTTTATGTTGCCTTTTCATAATATTCAAACTCTACTGATTGTCCATCTCTGTATGCTGCCTGTATTCTCCTCTATGTAATGAAAAGGTCGGCAGTGACGTCTTTTCATGATCCCAGTGTTGATCTACTGCAGGAAGTATTTTTGTTGGTCAAGGGTATATTTTGATATTGCTTATGAGAACACACTCTAAGGTTAAAAAWACCCTGCATGATCCTATTGAAAACCAAAAGCTTATTTTAGAATAAAAGGGATGATGTAGTCTATGCTAAACATTAATCCAATACTAAAATACAGTGCAGTCAAAATCAGTATTAACTTCAGTTGATGCTTTTCAACGAATGTACAAGATTTCTACTTTCAATTGTTATATACATTTACAGAAGTGTACATTGAAACTCTCAATATGTAGATGTATGATTTAAGTGAAAAACAAAGTACACCTCAAAAAATACCATAAAACGTTCATATGATTTTTAGGTCAATTCCTAATGTAYATTAACAATCAAAAGTAATTTTGCTAGCAATCTGACAAGTCTCAATAGAAACATGTGTTCTGCATTGAGCTGTTTCTTTTCCCATAGTTGTTAAGCCATTTTCCTTCCCTACAAAACTTCCTGCTCTTGGTCCTCACTGTCATTCTGGAAGACCAAAGATTTTCTTAGCACCAGCTTTTGCTGGCAGATAGAAGAGTGCTGGAGAAGAGTTTATGAGCCCAGGTCAGCATCACATGGCACTTGGCTGGCCTGACCTCAAACCCACTGAAACATAGTGGGTTTTTCTAGGGTTTTGTTTTGGTTTTTTGAGTTTCTTTAAAGCCAAAACTTTGAAGCTCAAAATCATCAGAAGTCACAGAAAGAGAAACCTCATGCAAACATATACCACTGATCTTTACACTGCTTTGATCTCTTACATATCTATAGCGCCTTTCATCATGAAGAAGCCCAATAAGATTTATAAACTGCCTTCAAAGGGAAGTCTCTTATCTTCACTATCACAATGAGCACAGCAGTGGAAAACCGTCTTCAGAGTAGATGATGACCCGTAGTAAAATGTATATTAACAGGCAGTAGCAGAATCATTAGCAAGGACAGAAAGCATTATTTGGAAGGAATTACAATATTAGAGAAAACAATGAAGAACTCAGTTTTTAAGGATCAGTTTATCTAAGCTGGAGTGAGAGACATCCCTGAGAGCACATCCCTGAGAGCCTCATGTAGCTACAAGGATATCAGCATTAATTCCCCCATCCTCACCATTGCCTGAGTTCTCATTAGCCAGCACATACTTGGTCAGTTTGGGACTGTTTACATCGCTGSAAGTTTTTGCCTTGGAAAGGTTTTCAAAAAGAAAAGATCAGGTTCCAGGCAGTTTCCACACATGTACAACCCTCCTCATCTTTCCATGTTACAAAAACAGCCCTGTGACCCTCTACCCTTCAAGACCTGGCAAGACAGATAAGACAGATAAGACAATTATCTATATCTGTTTAGACAGACATAATTGCAAATGGGAAAGATGCTAATCACAGGAGGCAGAAAAGCTGTTCTGTGAAACTATTCCAAGCTTCTAGATTCAATAATTTCTAAACCTGGGATGGCTAAGGAGGTACTTAATGTTCTTAGTTATGCCAACCCATCTTTTGAACAGGGCTTTCTGAATCCTTTCTTCATAGGTACTGACACCTCACAAGACATCTGGACAGAAAATATACACACAACTCTGTGCTCTCTCCTGGTCTCTCTTCAAAATTCTGGCCCTTTCTCTTCTTTCAATTAGCCGGACTCCTTGATGAACTGAACCTCCTCAAAATTTCAGGCATCCTTGAAGACTTTCAGATAATTATAGTCTCTACCGCATTTCAAAGCTAAAGCTTAGCTCACTAAGCAYCTCCATAATGTCTGATCAATGAAGTGATCGATTAGGAATGGGAAAATGCGCTACCGTACAGTAAGTGGAACGGCTAATGACCTAACACAGAGAAGTCTTTAATCTTGGGCTTTCACGACCACATGCTTAGCCATGACCCCCAAAAGCTAGCAGAATGCTGCAAAGTTGAAGGCATCATCAAAAAAAAGGGATATTATTAAAATTAGAGGTATTGGTAACACCTAGAGTGGGCTCAGGAAAAATTTCTCATGTTTGTTTAGCTGATACATGAGATTGTTTGCCCTAGTAACTGTAGCTCTGTCTGATATGTATGAGGCTTTGAATATTTTATAGCAGTGATGGCTGTGTTCACTTAAAGGCAGCTGCTTAAAAAAAAAAAATTAAAATTCCAGAAAACACTTTGTCTTTCAACTCAGCATTATGTAATGTTTCAAACTTGATACCCATTTTCTTTGAAGGCTTTTCCTACCGATAACATCAGAAGTGTCATCCAGGAAAGATGTTTCATCTGAAAAAAAGTGTTGTTGGGTCTTTTGGGGTTTGTTTTGTTTTCTTTTTTATTCCACTGAAAGATAATGAGTGTTAATGCTTCATCTGAAACAAAAAATGGTAGCTGAATTGGAGGAGAGCTACAGAGGAGGGCACCGGGGAACACATTTGTGAGCCATCACACAAATTCTCTGAGAAGCCCAGGCAGAAATTCAGAACATCACATCTTAATAGAACATAATGTACTCCAGAAAGAGGAGAGATAATGTATCCTAATGTATTCAATATTTGCCTTTGATGTAAGCTTAAGCATTATTCCATATGTTTTATTCCATCACTAAATTAATTTTGGTTGGAAACCATCGCACATTAATTATCAAATATGACTAAGCTCCCGCTCACTTGTTTTCCTAGGTTATTTGATGTCTGCTGTGAGACGGTTATATTGCAGAATTGCATTTATAATATCTGTGGCTAACATGTTAACGTGACCACGCCAGATTTTTTAGCTACCAAGAACAAACAAGGCTTGGTTGTCCAGGGAGGAGAGAGTATAGGAAAGAAAAAGCCTGGGCCTTTTTTTTGCACATGTATAGAATCTTTAAAATAAAATAGAATTAATTAGAATCTATTTTTAAAGAGAAAGAATCAAGCCATTTGGAACCAGCATTTCACACATTGAATGACAATTACTGCAAGCAAATGCTTGCTTGAGTAAAGAAGGCAGGAATTAGTAAAAAATAAAATAAAATCTCAGTTTTTACAGACCACTTCCTGACCTAATCCTGTCCTTTGTTTTGAACAGCCTTTATGTGAATTTTCAAGAACATTTTAAATAATAGATGTGCCATAATTACAGCTTGTGTTTCTTATGAGAGTRGGTTTTACTATTCAGATCTTGTCATTTCAAGATCAAAAGATTTCTATTTCAGAACTGTCTTCCTTGCTGAGCCCTAGACAGACGAAATACTTTGTGAGTTGCTGGATCCTTAACTGTTATGAGCTCTATTATCATTAAACTGAAGACGTGTTCATGAAAATCCTACACTGCACAAGCTGCTTATTGCAGTATTGTTCATACTCTTTTAACATAGAAACCCACATACCCTCTGAAAAATAAACTACGGACCATCTTGTTTGAGTGATACGAGTGGTTTTCTTCTAAAGAAAGAATTTCTTCTAAATTCTTCTAATTTATCAAAAATTAACCTAATATTAATAGTTCACATTTCGTCTATTCATGTGTTTACTCATGAGASAGCAAACGTGTATGTAATATTTTGCAAAGACTTATGATATTCTATTAATCACTAAAGGTTCCTGAATCACAAGGTAAGAATACTTCTTTAGAGTCAAAGGAAGTATGGGGCAGAATATTTCATTCAATTTTTCTAGAGCTTTTTGGTTAATTTATGATGATAAAATGAGAATCATATCAAAAAGCAGAAGTTAATCAATCCAGATCTTCTTGTATGAACAACTGYTCATCCAGTTTGATGCATCAGCCAGATATGGCCTGGGAACAGATTCACAAGCATAGGATGTGTTCAGCTAGTGAGGAGGCAGCATTCAGAGCTCGTATTTGGCTGYTCAAATTCAAGGCCAGTCACAAAAACATTCTGGATAAAACAATGGCAAAAAATCACAAAAACTCTTTACAATAGCTTTGGCCTAGATACTTTAAGGACAAAAATCTCTAAAGAATGATGATTTTTCCTGTTATATCACACTTTAAGTGCTGTTGTTTGCAGGAACAGCAATAAACATTGCTTCCAAGTTTAGGCTCTGATGAAAGCAAAGGTTTGGGTTACAATACAGACATCTTAGTTCTGAGCTGCTGTAGCAACGTGCCTTGAAACAATTGCTGAGCTGACATTAACMCTCCTGTTAGCTTTACCTGAGTCTTTAATGTGACATTCATTTCAGATATCATTACCCCATTAAAAGTAGCCCCTAAACCTTSCTGCACCTTCCTTCAGCCAAATGTTTCCATCCCCTGAGCAGACTTAGCAGCTTCAGTTGTGCCGCTKTGTGGCAGAGCAAATCACGAGAGGGTTCAAGCCAAAGAGCTTCTTCCCAAAYAACTATTTCCCAGCTGCTCTCTGGGAAGTCTCTGACCCAATGCATCACAAACACTGGTGCTGGCCAATGTACACAATAGGGAAGGGATGTGGACTATTTTGCAGCAACAAGGAAATGCCAGGAAAGCCACAACTAAGACACATGTACAAATACCTAAGTGGAGAATGTAGAGAGGATGGGGCCAAACTCTTCTGCGTAGTGGCCAGTGATAGGATAAGGGGTGATGGGGACAAACTGAAACACAGGAAGTTCCATCTCCATGTGAGGAAGAACTTTTTTCCTGGGGAGTGACAGAGCCCTGGCACAGGCYGCCCAGAGAGGTTGTGGAGTCTCCTTCTCTGGAGGTCTTCCAAACCCACTTGGATGTCACCCTGCGCCCCATGCTCTGGGTGTCCCTGCTGGAGCAGGGGGGTTGGACTAGACGATCTCTAGAGGTCCCTCCCAAACTCAACCATTCTGTGATTCTGTGGTTCTGTGAAGACCAAGACTGTCTGGAGCATTTGGTTTATGAACAGGAAAATTCATTACAGTTGTGCTTGGCTATTATCCATCTGAGCTAAAATCTTCAGGCTCTAATCACTTTTAACCAAAACTACAGCAGTCAATGAAATCTCTGAAAGGATAGACACAGCTTGATTTAGTAAAAGCTTTAGAAAAAGGCTCAATGGCAAGAAAGGAGGTGACATCTGAAAGAAATGACAGTGATAGAGGCACGATCTTTGTTAAAAAACATTGAAAAATAATTCTGACACAAATATTATGTGATGAGCACCAAAATCCCATAGTGTAAGACAACATTTGGAATTATCTTTTACTCTTCTTTTATTATTATTGTCATACTGCCAATCTGCTATCAGGGATTTTAGATGCTGCACTTTTTCATTCTGAAATATAAAATTCAAAGCCTTCATGAGCTTTAGTATAACTCCAAGTTCTTGAAAAAAAAAAGGGGTTATATGTTCATATGCAATCTGAAAAAGAAACTTAGGCCTGGGATTTATGCCTCATACTATTTGGACATGGCCTGAAATAGAGTTTTTCCGCTACTTACATCAAATGATATAAGTAAATGTGTGATACGAATGATAAAACAAGCAAGAGTAGTACCAGAGAATGACCTTTTCTGTCCTGCCAGCCAAATGAGCATATAGTAGGATGCACACATTCTCTAAGATGACCAGAAGAACAAAAGGTCAAACATTTAAATAGCAAATATTGCTGTGCAATTGCTTCCTGACATTCATCAGTTTTAAGTTTTATCAAGTAGGCAGTGCTATAAAATAGCTATGTCCTTGAATATCGGTTAGCATCTTCTCCATCTCTAACTTCCCTCCTATTTTAATAAAATAATCACACAGTCAATCAAAGGCTCAGTTATAACCTTGAATTTGGCTTTTCACCGGTGGCTGGTAGCAGAAGCAGAGGTAGAAATCTAGCAGAGTGAGGCAGAAGCAATGGATCTTTCCAGTGGGGCAGGAGCATGGATTAACTGAAGACCCCGATAAGCTCCAAATCGTTAGAAAGGCAGCAGCTGAATGTGAACTATTCGAGTAAGGACACTGTCTCCTCCTGAAGACCTGCTAGAAAGATGTGCAGAGGTGGCTCTTTTGTTCAGTGCTGCCTGGTCAGAGACATTAGTATGTTCAACAGCACGGTGACACAAGCGGGAGTCAGGCAGTTAGTAGCTGCTGCTGCTGCACATTTCTGAAGAATTCTGCCTCCCGAGAAAGAATATTCTAGGGAGAAATGTGAACCCAGCCCCAGAGGCAGTGCATTCCTGCACCGTTGCTGTCTCATAATTATTCCTTCTTCAAAATATCTTTCTGCTGATCACCTGTGTGTCTCAGCTTGTTTTTGCAGGCTTGTCCTTCCGCTTACTCAAGCAGACTTTGTTTTGTTTCTCTCACTATCTAAAATAGCAGAACCTAAAACATGTTTGGCATGGTACAACCCCCCTCTCCCTGCAGCTTGCTGGAGAATTCAAGCCTCCCCCCTTATTTCTGGTTCTGTTTTTATCCCTGCCCCTCCTCCCGGCATGAGAGAAGTCTGCAGCCTGTGCAGGGCTTGACAAAACAGAATAGGAGAAGTGATGAGAAGAGCAGTCTCAGCCATGAATATCCAAATGAAGCTCCTGTGCCGACCTTACACACTTCTGATTAAGCAAATATGCAAATGTAAGGCAGTTCAAAGCTGGATTAACATTCAAAGATTTTTAAAAAGCTACTGTGCCTGCATGCGGAGTGACCTTTGGGCCTGCTCAAATCTGTTAGACTGCAGATGGGGAAGAGAAAGACATCATAAAGACAGTCTCCATCTATTTTATATCTTGCAGCCACCACAAAATGGGCCACAGGAGGAAATGAATATCCAGATCAAGCGTTTACAGTGGAACTGGTTTCGAGGCAAGAAATTAGTCTACATCATACTCGGGGATGTCTTTTCCAGTAGAATCCAAACCCCCCAAAACTGACTTGCAGATTTTGTACTTCAAAAGATGGGTAAAAAGGGAAAACTTTCCACATCTGGATCTCAAGGGTCGTACCAAGGCTCAGGGGGAACCAAAAATACTAAGGAAATAGTCAGAAGAACCAATTCTAGACAACTACTGGGAATCTGCTCTTTCCAGTGGTTTGGGCAGTGCTGTGAGGATTGGCTATGAGGATTCACAGGTGCCTGACAGCTGTTACAATTTCATCTACAAGGAAGATCAAGGTATGGAAAACCAAAGAAAGGGAATGGTCAAGAAAGGCTGCCAGGATTAAATGTTAGAATCATCTTACCCTCAGCGATTTTTCATGCCCATTACCAGCCTGGTCAGTTGCCTCACTGCAAATAGGCACCTTATTTCTAGGAACATAAGAGAGGAAAAATGTCATGTGCTCTCAAGACTAAGATCTTGCAACTGTAAGTAGCACGCTCTATGCCCTATCTATCTCAGAGATTTTATTGCTGTTGTTCCCACTATTCCCACTGAAAAGATGCTCCAGAATGGAACTCCCGATGACTAGGAAATGTCTTCTTATTTCCAGCCAAAATACATTCACAGCTACATTTGTTCTGATATTTGAATTTGTCTAACAAGTTCCTATAGCCTGATCTGCATTAATACATTTAATTTCTTTCATTAAAAACAGTGCTTGAAAAGATTTTTTTTTTCTAAATGAAGCTGGAAGGCATCAGAAATAAGTTCAGATCATCTCTCAGGAATTTCAAAGAAACATATTATGTGTTTTCAGACTACTGAACCTGTATTTCTGTGCTAAAAGTCTATGCATATACCCATAACGAAGACACATGGAAATACACTTTCAGGTAGCATTTTTTTGTCAGATTTCATTTGAAAGAAAAAACCAAACCAAAAAAAAAAAAAAATCCCAAATGTTCCTATTCAGATTTCTTCTAATACTTTTGTTAATAAAAGGTTCTTCGCTGTTGACCTATGTCTTAATTTAGCATGTCTAATACTGGTTACTATTTGTGTTCAATCAATTTGCATCAATACGTAAGTATATTTTGAAAGCATTGCGGTATATCTGATGTATATTTGAGGTTCCAGAATGTCTTTATGCAGCTGACAACAAAGTTATATATATAGTRCAGTACTTTATTTTCTTGCTTTGAAGATAAGCAATAAGGATCAAAATTTACCACGGTCTGAAACAGTATGAAATGTTCACAGTAATTTTTTGAAGTTACAGCTAAAGGACCTAAAAAGCATAATTTCTGTCTTGGAAACAATCATTCAAAGTTTTTGAATCTAATGTTTCTTTGTACATGCTGGTCATTTTGGTAAGATTCAAGCACTTATTTTCCAAGACTTTCATAAATCGAAGGAAAACAAAAACGTTCACAAAGATGGCAATATGAACATTTAAAACAAATAACATGAACCTATAAAGACATCTATTTTGCACTGCTCTAGGGAAGTAGAAATAATTCCCTGTTTCTAACGATGATTAAGCACATTTTTCYTTTGGTTTAATTCTCATCAAGTTTTATTTAAAAACTTCAAAGAATAAAAATCCTCCATATTTTATGCRTTTTATAATGACAGACTTCATATAGGCTTTGAAGCAAACTCCGAAATAGCACAGGCTGATTCAAAACCAGATCTAAGTTCCGGCAGAAAGATGACTTGTCACTGTTTATAAGAAAATGTGAAGCTGAATTTTTTATCTTTCCATGTAATGAGTTTTCACATAGTACCCTCCTGCATTTCTACCCAATATGAGGAATACATACTAWAGCAATGCAGAAAGTAGGGCTGATTTATTGATACAAACTCTTCTGCTTATGAAGGCTGTAAACAAGAATCAAATGCCCCTTTATAAAAACAGCCTAAATTTTATAAGAAAGAAAAAAAATCAACAGAGCTTTATGAGACATAATTGTGATCAATAGAAATTACTGTAATTCTGAGATACATTCTGTAAGTTTTTAAACCATCCTTTAGTATTCTCTACTTAAGGCTTAATTAGACATTAAATTACAGCAGATGGTACCAGAAACCTGTAGAAGCAGCATTTGTTGATATATTCTGCTGGGCTTATCCATCAAGGTAGTGTAAATTGGCATAAATTACTTYTTTTCTTTTCTTTTTTTCTGTCTCTCTGGCATGTTGCTTGCAGTGCATTATGTTCTCTCAGGGCTGTATTCTATTCTTGCCCTCAAAGCTCTGACTAAAAATTCATCTTGCTTAAACTTAACTCAGGGACTAAGAAATCTTTGAATGTTAGAGCTACAATTCCCAATGGCTGATACTAGTCTTACGCATGAGTCCACTCAGCTCATTTTTCTCCTGAACTCGATAGTCACCCTCAGAAGTGTCGGGAGGTCTTTAGGGAAAGAATGAAATACAGAAGTGGCATTAGGTTTTCCAAATACATCCTTTCCATGCAGCTAAACAGCAGAGGCAGGAAAACCATAATTAGTCCCAGCCTGTTCTGGCAGCACAGGGCTCAGAGGGAGGTAAGAAGGGCTGTGTGCAGTGTCACTGCCACGTAGTGACTTTTCTCTCCCCCGGGGCCATGGCCTGGGAATAGGGCAACCTTGATACTCAGGGCAAAATCTCAGGCAGTCATGTTATCTGTCAGCTCCAGGATCAAATCTTGGGTCAAATTTGGCATTCCTTGTATCTTTGTGGCAGCAGTCTTCAAGATTAGCAGTCATGCAACTGAATTTCCAATTATGAAACCCGTAAGAGCAGCAGAGGAAAAGAGCAAAACACCTGAACCAAGAATTCTCTCTGCCTTGATCTGTTTTTAGTTCCTTGCAAAGAAGCCACACGTCTCAAATGTTGTGTGTTTATGTTGGCTGGGTGGACAGGACAGTAAGGAGATACTGTAGCTAGGTTCAGAGCAAGGAAAGCTGCGAATCAGAGCACTAAGTACRCACCATTGGCAAGGAAAGGTTATTTAGAAAGAAAAGAGCAACAGTGAAGAGATACTCGAGCTGAAATGTTTCACTTTTCCAGCAGAGGGTAGCCTTCCTACATGGAAAAATGCTTGTACCTCTAACCAGCGCTTTCTGCTGCGTCTTTTGCAAATGCTGGGAATCCCCACCTTTTCATTTCTAATTATTTTATAGGTAGATGGATCATCCTCAACACTTAATAAAATATGAAAAATTATTATGTTAAAAAGTTAAGTCAGGATTTAAGATTACAAAWCACAAATGAAAATGATTGGAAATGAAATAATCGGAATTCCAGMAGCAAAGTTGACTTGAACTCTATCCATGTCTTGCATTCTGCATATTTTACAACACAGACAGTATTGCAGCATTGATTACAGTGATGATTAACAGTTTTGGAGTCTCTGTATCAATAAATCTCACTCAGGGACTGACGCCTCAGTTCAACAGGCACTGAAGACACTTGCATGTGTGTATCTGTGTGTATCTCTGTGTGTACAAAACTCAGGGAGGCAATCTCTGTTACAGCATTAATATACCCAATAAGCTCTATTAAATACTTATGGGATCTGGGTTTTTAAAAGAGGAGTAGGGAAATAATCCACCATGTAGAGTAGTTAAATCAGGGTGTTTCTTGGAGCCTGATTTTTTTTTTTTTTCATGTTTTATCTTTGTACTTTTATTCTTTCCATAATCGAGCTACATTAACATAGGGTACCTGCAAAAACCAGCTCAAGCACAGAGGCTGAGCACTGGAGGCTGAGCACTCTACTTATCTGTGGCCTTCCTTCCCTTTCAACTTCTAGCTGCTCCTTTGCCTGAATTTACAGCTTTATAGTGTGATACTGGTTAGCTTTGCACACAAGGCAGTGTTTTTCACTATAAACATGCCAGAAGACAGGCAGGTGGCTTGGACGYTCCAGTCACATTATGGAGATGATTAATCCACAAGGCCACAGCCCTCTTCAAGAGGATGACAACTGTTGTTAGGAGATCAGAAAGAGATTTGGGAAGGGGTACTATGCAAACAGAAGTTAAAGGGACTACTGGAAGCAACAGCAATGTTTTAAGATCACGGATTAACCTCTGGACCTGTGGAGTGCACCCATAACYGGATGAAGTTTTTCATTCTGTCACACCTGTTTGCCATAGATGCAACTCATAGTAATGGGCAGAAGCTGAGTAACTGAGCAGGGAACAAGTCTGTGAAAAATATATGCAGTTTAGTAACAATGACTGTCAAATGTAATAATTGTACGCTTCTTGCYTTGGTTCAAAATCATGATAAAACATGAATCACTGTGGAACCTGTAGAGAAGAGCAGATTGCATAAAATGTGTTTCTGCTCTGTGTCTTTTTGATAAATATGATATTCATATACATGAAAATATCCCTCAAAAATTCATTTGGCTATGCATGGAACCCTTCAGTGTTAAGAAGAACACAGATCTAAACACTTGCAGTTTATGTGCAAATATGTCTCTAAAAAAATATATTTGCTGAAGATCTATGGTTTAATATCCAGGTCAGTGATATTTTGTTCCCAGTCCTGCAATAATAGTTTCATGMACGTGAAAAATACTGACTTCAATGTCAATAGTCTTGTATAAGGGTTTGCAAAAGGATGAGTAGAAAGGAGAAATTAAAGTTAATTTTAAGTAAAACAGAAGTTAAAGAAAGATGGGCAACAAAAATGTAGAAAGAAAAAGAAATAATAAAACAAAATACTAAAAAAGGAAGTAAAAATGAATGACAAAAAGAAAAGATAGACAAAGTTTGATTTTAAATACTGTGAAATGTAGGCCTTCTTTGTAAATGGATGGATGGATCTATCTATGTAACTCAAAAGACTACCTCTCATGATTATGTTTTAAGTGTATATTATTTTTAATCTTGTAAACAAAGAAGTTATTTTAAACCTGCTGGAATGATAAAGTAAAATACTGCCTATTTACCACATGCTCAAATGAGAGTGTTTTCAGACCCAAAGGTGCACCTGTGCTCCCAAAAGCTCATCTAATATTTACAATTTCTTGCTGTCCCAATAAAAGGTATTAGTCTTGCCTAAAAATCTCATCCTGCCTATAGGAAAATGCCAGTGTGATCTTCCTTTTCCTCTCACAGCACTCTTGCTGCTTCTTACACATTCCCCAGGCCTCACGCTTGCCCTGATTCAAGTCCCACACCAACTCTGAATGTACTTTTAGGTTGTGCTCCCTCCTCCTTTGCAGACACTCTGACTCCCCAGTCCAGAGACACCTAGACTGTGCTCTGGGGCTCAGAGTACTCCTGCTCTCTGCTTCTTGTGCTTCTTGTGTTCCTTTGTCTATTCTGCCACCACTTTTGTGTCATTACAGTTGGAGTAGAAGCTCTCAGAGGCCTGGGCTGTTTTCTCTTGTATTTGCCAGAAGAGCACTCAGCAAGGCAGCATGTGGATTGTTGGTTAAGGTTCTTAGGTATTATAATGCAAATAGGCTAATAGACAAATGCAGAAAATTCTTTCATAGCCTGCCATCAGTTAAGGATGAATATGTTCATCTGTATAAGTGAAACATTCATTCATATAATGAATAGAGGGTTAGCCATTAGGGCCATTCACACAAGTTTTAGTGAAGTGTGGGACTGCAAGTACATCCACATTGACCTTCACAGAACCACAAAATCACAGAATGGTTGAGGTTGGAAGGGATTTCTAGAGGTCATCTAGTCCAATCCCCCTGCTCCAGCAAGGACACCCAGAGCACGGGGCACAGAGCGGCATCCAGGTGGGTTTGGAAGATCTCCAGAGAAGGAGACTYCACAGCCTCCCTGGGCAGCCTGTGCCAGGGCTCTGTCACCCTCTCAGGAAAAGTTCCTGCTCACATGCAGATGGAACTGCCTGKGTTTCATCTTGTCCCCACCACCCCTTGTCCTATCACTGGCCACTACGCAGAAGAGTTTGGCTTCATCCTCTTTACATTCTCCCCTCAGGTATTATACTATTATTATACTATTGACCAGATCCCCTCTCAGTCTTCTCCAGGCTAAAYAGACCCAGCTTGCTCAGTCTTTCCTCGTATGATAGATGCTCCAGTCCCTTAATCATCTTTGTTGCAGAGGCTGAACCCTCTTGAGAAGCTCCACATCCCTCTTGCCTTGGGGAGCCCAGAGCTGTCCCCAATACTCCAGGTGCGGCCTCACCAGAGCTGAGGAGAGGGACAGGATCCCCTCCCTTGACCTGCTGGCAACACTCCTGCTGATGCAGGCCAGGACCCCATTGGCCTTCTTGGCCACAAGGGCACTGCTGCCTCATGGTTAACTTGGTGTMAACCAGGACTTCCAGGTTCCTGTCTGTGGAGCTGCTCTCCAGCAGGTCAACTCCTAATCTGTCCTGGTGTCTGGGGTTATTCCTCCGTATGTGCAGGACCCTGCACTTGTCCTTGTTGAACCTCATGAGGCTCTGCTGAACCCTCCAGCCTGTCTACGTCCCTCTGAATGGCAGACCTTCTCCTGGACAATTATCACATGTATATGGTATGCTAGTATGGAAAACTTAAGTTAAATTCTGACTGAAGTTAATATTCTGATAGACTCTGATAGTTAAATTCTGATAGAATTTAACTGCTGCTTAAATTCTGTTGTAGTTAATAGAGATGAATGCTTCCAGTTCACATTTCTGAGATAACCAAGCAAAAAATCATCCAAAACAAAAATATTCAAGGGACCCCTCCAGCCCCCAGAAAGGAATATGAAGCCCATGAATCCTGAAAAWTCAAAGGAAAAAAGGGTATGTGAATTGATATTCTGGGTAAGACTGGCTGCTCATCCTGCYTACAGAATTCCCCGCAGATTTTAAATAAGCTGACCCCGTAGAAAGYTTATTCAAATCCATGCTAGGTAGGAGAATTTAACCTAGAAGCACACACCTCCATAAGAAACAGAAATAAAAATAATAAAATGAAAACCAAAATTAAGAAACAGCAGCACACGCATCCAGAAAGCTGCYCCAGCAGAGAAGGAAAGAAAAAGAAACAAACTCTTTTGATGTACTTTGATGTACTCATTTATCGTTCTTTGTTGAACAATTTTAAGCAATGTAGAGGAAGACAAGAAACAATATCTCGTGCTGTCCAAGGAGGTTCCATACACAGTGAAGGACATGGCTCTATTGACATGTTGTTTTTACTTTCACCTCAGTAATAGCACAGATTGTATCAGAAAGTTTTAAAAGCAAAATAGAGGTTAGATCCATTTTCGATACTCTAAATTAAAAGAATAAATGAATCACCCAACTGTAGTTAATGGGCAATTAACATAATTCTGGGCCGGTGTAGCTGAAAGATAATGAAAAAGCTGATTGCAAATGAACCAGGAGTAATGTGGGAGGTCGTAATAGTCCCATAACTCTGAATGAGAAACCAATTTCTCCTCTAACACTAGATGCTTTGATTGGTGAAGGTCTTTATCACCCTATGAAATTTGCCCATGATAGTATGGAACATAAAAAAAAGTTCTGTATAAAGGGTGGATGGATTATAGAAAAGGTACCAAGAGCCACGGGTACTAGCTATCATAAACCAGAGGGTAATTAGGAGGGCAGTGGTGAATAGAGAGAAGAAGAGCATACATCTGAGTAATGAGTTCACAACTGTACTATAACAAGACAACAAACCACCGGGGAAATACAAGAGCGTATCAAATTCTATTCCTGCCTGCAGACTGGACACACTGATGCCCTCTAACTTGGTCCACTTCCTGGAGACTCCGTAATCTCTTCTTTGTACCCAATTAGTTTTTAGTTAAGGAAGGGGTAGTAGGTTGGGAATGAATTCCACCCACAGTGCTCTCCTATTCTCTCCATCTCAGTTCCTGAACCTATTGAAACTCTAGATCTTGTTCAGTAACTCATCATCAGATAAAGTAAATTACATTTAATGTTAGTGGTAACACTCACAAAATCTAAAGAACAGTGGTGTCTAGGGCAAGGACCGCCTCTTTGCCTAGAATCTAAAGTAAATCTATATTTAGGCCCTTTGTGACTTTTGAGGGGGAAAAAAATCATGCTAGATCTTGGTGAAAACCATGGATGAAACAATGCCCTAGAAGCCGATGGCACATTAATTGGGTGCATACACAGGAAGGAAAGAACTAGCCTGCAAAACTCTTTTTTTCTTGCTATTTTTCATTAGCGTTGTTACATTTTTTCTATTGCACTGCGTAAAATGACAACAGATTTTTCAAGGAGGATTTAGTTGTAGTGCTAAACTTATAACATGACATATCAAATTATTGTTGGATTAAGTTATTTGTCAAATAGAGTAAACAGATATAGTGACAATGTGTAACACTCAAATATTTGGCGTAACACTTGGAGAGCTACAGAGTCCAAATGACCTTCTTTCGGCAGATTTTTACATCATCTTGTAGTACAACTGTCCTATTGTTAAACTGAATGGTAACATAAGTCACTGAAGATGTCATCTGCAATGACTTAAGGTCCTGGCATGGAAAGATGTGTGGAATAGAGTCACTAATGCATGTGAACCCCAGGCAGTGGCTGCTGTCACACTTCCCTCATCCCATCTGGCATACTTGTC
This sequence comes from Nothoprocta perdicaria, assembly GCF_003342845.1. Classification (NCBI taxonomy): domain Eukaryota; kingdom Metazoa; phylum Chordata; class Aves; order Tinamiformes; family Tinamidae; genus Nothoprocta; species Nothoprocta perdicaria. The sequence goes on along the minus strand of NW_020455599.1, from coordinate 4,447,309 downwards.
TTTGTGGGGTTTGTAACATAATAAGGAGTACTGGGTTCAACATGAAAATCACACCTAACAAGCCAGGTATTGGAATCCCTTACTCACAAACATTCAATAAACATCTCTTAGTCAGAATTTAAAGAAGTGTTTGTTGTAATAGCTCTGAAATGTTGTATTTATCTACTGAGAAAGTTATTAGCGACCTAAGTAAGGAACAGATTTAGTGCATAAAGATAATCCACATGGGAAAATCAATATGGCTTTTATAATGGGGAGTTACTCCATTTATAACATGGAATGTGTTACAAATTTCCTAGAGTTCTCCAAAGAGATCAACATATATGCAGATAGTGTTAATTCAGTTGGTATAATCTAGCTGGCTTTCCAAAAGACTTTTGCAAGGTCCTTCTAAAAGGTTTTAAAGGAAACTGAGCAGTGATGGAATAAAGGGAAAGGTCCCTGCATGGATAGGTAATTACTTAAAAGAAAGGACTCAGAAAGGAAAGGTATAGTTATTGAAATGATTTCTACCCTTGGAGATCCACTGGGATATGTTCTGGTATTTAGGCCAATGTGTTCACAAACACTTTTTTTTTTTTTTTAATACACGAGCAGCATGTTCAGAAAGTTTGCTGATGGTACTGAGTTATTCAGGATAGCAAGGACAAATAGTGACTAAGAAAAAACTACAGAAGGACCTTATGAGACAGAGTAAATGAACAATTAAATGGCAAATGAAATTCAATGTAGATAAATGGAAAGCAATGCACATGGGAAAAACAATTTTAACTCCACATATTAAAATGATGGAGTTGATCATTACCACTTAGGGAATAGATCTCAGGTTATAATAGATAGTCCCATGAAAATGTCAACCTGATGCTCARTAGCAGTCAAGAAGACAAATCAAATATTAGAAATTATCCGCAAACAAATAGAGAATAAAACATAGAACATCACTGTGCTGCTACAGAAAATTGTACAATAGGTAGTAGACCTGTGAAACACATTTCTAGGTGATGCTGCAAATGCACAGACTGAAAGGGGAAACTAGTCAAGCAGAAGGGTTGTCTACTGAGAGTTAAAAACACAGAGACTGCATCAGTCTAAAGTATCTCTTGAGCTGATGTTGGAGCCTAGGAGAGTAATTAGAGGAAGTATCATGCAGAGAGAGRTGCTGGGCTAGAGGGGCCTTTGGACTTACCAGGAATGGCTCTTCATATGATATCAGATTGACCCACCAGGGATATTCAAAATGTGCTTGACTGACTAAGATGAGGGAGGAAAGGATGAATGAATAACACATATGTTACATGATTCAAAGAAATTACGTGTATCTCAAACTTTTATGTCAATACAGATTAAGGATAACTAGCAGCTGACAGAAGGCAATGAACACCTTGCAGAGCAGGTCCTTTAAGAGAATTATATAGCTTCACATATTTCTTCTTAACTCACATGAATCAGGCTCTTTATTTTCTTTGATTACTTTAACAGGACATTTCTTACACCAGAGAGAGATACTTTTCCTCCTTCTACTCTCAAATGAATTATGACAGAGCTCACCTTATCTAGTGATCTGGGACAATTTGCTAGGCTCTCCTATAATCTTCCAGTGTAGTTTCTATCTTAAAGAAATATTTATACTTTGTTCACTGTAATGAAATCTGAATGATTTCAGATAATGAAGCCAACTGGGAAAGAAGAAAAGGAGCTAAATTTGAAAGAAGACTGGGAGCTATATAAAAGAGACTTAAATACACTGTTATAAAGATGACATCACCAGATGGAGCTGTTACTTATGCTTGTCTAAATTCTGTTTCTTCGCATGCAAGAGCCCTCAGTTTTAAAATATAAGATATTGCATAATTCTGTGAAATAGTTTCTCTATGCAGGACTGTGGCAAACAGCAGGGTGTTTGCTCTCTGTCTAGTGGAAATAGTGCATTCTACACAGGTTCCACTCAATGTCTGCCACAATGATTTCGTCCTCTAATGGCAAGCTCACCTGCAAGGCACTAATCTCCAATGCTTTTTTGGCAATAAGACAAGTTGAATTCAGCCCATCCAAACATAACCTTATCCATTTCATCTCTCCTCCAGTCTTTCTAGAACAAGGCTTGAGATGGGATCCTCGTTTTTCTTGCTGTAGATCTGCTTATTCCTTCTGTTATCAGTGCTCCCAATATGTATTATCTGTGTGCATTATCAGTTACAACAAAGCCAAACGTAAAAAAAAAGCTAACATTGTAAAATATTAAACTTAAAAACCCAGCTTATCTGATGAAAAGCCTTGGCTGTTTCCCAGGGAGAGAGCAGCCTTCCGTTTACTGCCTACAGAGGAACCTRTTATTATTAATCAAGGAACTTCAGCACATCATTCAATGAATAGCCAAGCTAGACTGTATTTAGAGGAGGTATCGCAACCTTGGCAAAAGTTGTCTCCTCTTTGCTAAATTCTTGTCTATACCAGACGCTATCACAAGGCCTTAAATTCTGCTCTGGAATTGTATTTTTAGGGCTCCAGTGGGATTTATATGGTGCTTTGACCTGACATAAGCACAAGGCTGAATTTGGGCTTGTATGCATTCACTGCTGAAATTGCTGACGATAATAAATTGAGGAGGGCTTGTTCTTCACATATCTAACAGGCTATGTACCTTAAATGTAGGATTTCCATGATGGCTAAAATTTCACCAAAAGTTTCTAGCACAATAAAGATGACAAATGATATTTGTAAATTCACCTTTCATTGTCAGCAGCATTTGTATTTCTTAGTGGCTGCAGTAGAAAAATAACAAAACCCTATTTTAAGAAAGAATGAAATAAGATTCCTGTTTTTTTACAACTAGGAAAAGCGTCTCCTTTTCAGATGGGTGTATATATGATCCTGCTGCTGTCAGTCCCTGGATACTTTCCCTTGTACAATTTTTGAACTGTTAGCCAAACAAAGAGATATAAGGGCAGAGGGGGATAGGTCTTATACATATTAYGCCCCTATGAGTTTCACTTGGTTGGGGAGAGAGATTACTTATATCCTGCTAAAGGAAATAAGCTTATCCCTTATTAGACAGAAGAGAAGGCAAACAGGAGTGTAACAAGAMACAAATATCATAGGAAATTAGACATTGTTGATTCTGCTGCCTGTGGTTTGYATGTTACAGTGAGAGAACAGACAGACAGGAGGTCAAAACCTACACACCATAAATGGAGGCCCCTAATATAAAAATAGAGATTAAAAATTCAATTTTGACTGTCTTGCCCAAGTTCAACCCATAACAGGGCCAATCACATACATTTCTTTAAACTGCTTGGTCTCAGAAATTGATAAATTTCTGATCCAAGTCTGAGCTGAGGTAATGAAAAATATTCCCAGAATGGTCTCAATTTCATAACTACACATTAGATATAAGGAAAAAAAAAATAAAACAAAGCTGAACAACTCACAGTAGTAGAATAAAGCAATAAAGAATGACAAAGCCAATATGAAGAAATTTGCCTGTGCCTCASAGTAATTAATGCTTTTTGAGATATTAGATAAACTTTTCTTTGTTGTAATAGAAACAGATTTCCCAGAACTCCTATTTCAGCTCTCAAGCTCCACCTTTTCTCTGCTTTGTCTGAAATTAGCCATATTTTCTACTACTTTAATAAACGTGGAATACAATTTGGAAATTATCTGTTTGTATCAGCACTGGCAATGAACAATAGCTCAAATTTAGAGAGTCAAGGCTTCAATAATAAGGCCTGATTTTCTTAGCAATCAGATGCATACACATGCATATACACACACACACATACACGCACACCACATGTCTCTGTGAATAGGGCCCAAAACAGCTGCAACCTTCCAGAAATTAATTGGATTCTGGATCATTTGCATTTTTATATAGTTTACCAACAAAAGATGGAGATAGCAAGTTTATTAATGTGGAAAGAGAGAAAGGAAGAGAGAGGAGGAGAGAGGGAAAGTGAACATTTTGGCTGAGCCACTAATCCAAATTTTAATGCAGGCAGTTCCTATTCACCTTATAATGTGGAAGCAGATCCTCTAAGGTGGAAACTCATATGCAGCTCTGAAATGCAGACAGCTGTTAAGGACTCCTACTGAAGCTTAGGGCCTTTATAGTTCTTCATCTGGGTAGGCATTATGATTTGATAATGGCCTTTTTCAGACAACACCCAAGGCAATTCTAGGATTTGCTGTCACAATAGACGCTCTAAAAATAAAGTCAGTGTAAATAGATTAAGAAATTGACAGAATAACAAGGCAGAAAGAATTAGAATGAATACACAAATGCCAGATGACAACTCAATGCTGMAGAGCTGGGATAAGGAAAGTAGAGCCGCGGGATTTATCTGCTAACTATATACCTTCAACCTACTTCCTGGCGGCGTGAATGCTTATTTCATTGAGAAATGAAATCTTTATTACAMGATTTCTTATCTCTCTAGCTGCCCATTGAAGAAGTTCCTTTCTGCTCCATACAGAGCCAAAGTTCCTGATCTGTAGATGTCACAGACAGTTACCGTATTTGGAGGCAGGCAACTACAGACCAGTGAGTAAACCTGACATCCCCTCCAATACAGACCTGGTATTAAAAGGACAGAGTGACAMTCAGCTGCTATAGATATCAATAGGAACACGAAGCTATAACCAGGACTTGGTATTATTTTTAACCAATCTCCTTCCTTTCCTCATTTCTTTTTCTTTCTTTGGGTGTTTTTTTCTGTCTCATTTCTTTGCGTGTTCTCAGCCAAGGTTTCATCCTCTCTCACTCTCCTCTCACCTTGAAGTTACACCCATCCTTATAATTTTTATGTTCAGAATCTATTGACTATAGTCTTCCCCCTTACCTTATGCACAAGGTCTTCCAAGGTTGGAGACAGAGATCAGGAGAATACAAGCTGTGGCCAGCAAAAGGAGAAATCAGTCATTAAGAATGAAAAGGGCTGCCTTCAATCACAGTGAATAACAAGGCASAGTAACAATTATGGAAGGAAGAAGATGGAAAGCTTTCCATGAAGAACAGGGAATAGGAAGGAAATATTGTGAGTAGGGGAAAAACTGCAGTGTTACTACTTCTATTTCAAAGTTGAACTTTCACTTATTCCTTATTTCACAAGGAATGCAGAGCTTCATTTAGCTTCAAATCAATCCTGTTAAAATAAATACCTTGATTATAGTTAGCTTGCCAGCATTTAGAAATGAGACAGAACCATGGCCAACTGGCCAAATTTCTTCTGGCAGAATGCATAGATATAGTGAGACACATTATGGAATGATAAAGTATCCAAGTACGCAGCAAGYCCTTATTTATCTAACTTCTGTTAACCTTAGCAGATAGCCTGCCAAAATGTTCTTATAATACTGAAAAGCCAAGCAAGTAATAGATTCATAACCAGGCAAGGTTTTTTGGATGGTACAAATCACTGTATTTGTACTGTCTGGAGACTTCATAATTTCCTGCTTTCCTGCTTTCCAGACGTCAAGAAATTTTGGAAGTGTAAGCCTAAAAACCTGGTCCCAGTGAAATAAAAGGCAACACTTCCATTAACTTCTATAGGGCTAAACATAGCCCATTCCTAACTGGAAGGGAGCTGAATGAATGTTGTGTCTGTGAATGCATCTAATTCAGACAGATTTAAACAATACTGTAGCAGAAAACACAGGACATCATTGATGAACACTGAGTGAAGAGTGAGGATGAAATAGGCAGAGCATAGGTAGAGCAGAACTGTGAAAGTATTGGGGCCAAGTAAGAGTGGAGAAGAAAGCACACCCAGACTGGAAAAAGGAAAAGGGTTGAAGATGTCAGGAACTGCAGATAAAGTGGAAAGGAGAGTGTGTAGGTAACAAGAACTTGATTATAGTTATTATAGGCAAAGCAGAGCTTATTGCTGTTACCTGGTGCTGAACTGGGAGCTAGTGTCAGAAATAACAAGACTCTGGGAACAGCCACGGAAGGAGACAGGTATTGTGTGGTTTTGTTTGGGAACTCAGCACAATATTATTATAGCTCTGCATCTGTTCACTTTGCAGCTGTAACATCTATAGCACTCATGTTCTGCACTTCAAGGGTGCTGCACGTGAACTTTGCTTGGGGACTGCTTTCTCTGGGAAGAGGTGGGAAGACCAAGGACTACTCTCATAGGTGAAAATTCTATTTTCCATGTGAAAAATCTTTCAATGCGTCTCCATGTAGAACTATTGCATCACCAGACAATAGAAATTGATTAGATTATTTTCCTTTCTATTCAAAGAAAGCACTAATCAAGCACTAATTTAATTCCCTGAGAGTCAGCAAGAGGGGAATGATGTTACATCACCTGARCCAAAGGCTCGTAACAGAGAACAGCATTTTCTATTGTCCTGTCAAGGCTAGTTTCATTTCCCAAAGGACAGGTCCTATGCAGGACCTTGTAGCATAATTTTGTCTCAGTTGCTCTTTCACTAAGGTGCCTACACTTGCCTCTCTCATTTTTTCCAGGCTAGTTCATCTTCCTAGTGTCCTTCTCTGCATTTCCCAATTGATCTTTAGTAAGATGCTAAATCAAATACATACCTARTAATCCAGCTAGGCTGTGCCAGGACCACACAGAGAGGGGCTATTAAGACCGTGCTCAGTGATGCAGAGCTTTTGCACATGCAGCTTGAAATTACACTGCACTTCATTGCAGCTGTGCTATGTTACATGTACCTGCTTAATTTCCCATTCGCTCTTACCTCTTAGCAATCAGGAAGACACTGATATAAGGTTCAGATGGTTTACATGTCTTTGAGCACTGCTGGAATGCTAGCAATGATGCCATTTAAAATATTTTAAAATACTCTGAAATCTAAATTTGACTACTGTGAATTTTACCTAGAAATTACCTTTTTTTTCCTCTTCTTTTCTTAAGCTATTGTATGATGACAAGTTTGAAGTTTATTAAGTATTTACCTTTTGGAGCTAATGGTTTCACTTGCTGATTCTCAGTATCAAAGCAGATTTCTGCTTGGCACARTTTGTAGAGCTGCTCAGATCTTAAGCTACCTGAACAAAAGAAACAGTTTGTTGCTAATTAGGAAACAATTCTAATGCTTCAACAGACATGGCTAATTCAGAGAGGACTTCAAAATCAGCATTAAACATAGGCTTGGTTAAGAGTATACACCCTGCTCTCCTGAGATGTGATCAGCAGTATGTTGCTGCTAGCAAAAGTAAATGTTCTGTCAGTAAATATGGGTGTAGAATTCAACATATTCTAYAGAAGTTGCACGTATCAGGGAAAAATACACCAGAAATAAACATATAGATGATTTGAAATGAGGCATTATGCTTGCAGCCATGGTGTTCTGTTCGATACATAAGGCTGGACCGACCTGCAACAATCTGTGGATGGGTAGTATCAACTACMGTGTAGGCTACATCAGTATTTGTAAATCATTTTTGGATAAAGGATGAGAAGGAACTAAGAAGGAATATTTCTTCCTTCAGGGTTTGTTGTGACTAAGGCACACTAGTGGAAGACAGCTGTGTGAGGAGGAGCACAGACTGCCATGGCACTAGACTGTAAATAGCACGCTGCCTTCGTGCTGCTCCTCTCCAAAAAGGRGATGCTCTAGCTGGGGTGCTGCATCGCGATAAGAAGATGTACCAGCAGCAGATGTAGGTGTACCTGTACTACAGCTAAATGAGTTTGCCATCAGATAAAGAAGACACAATCAGCTTGGGACGGTCTGTCGACAGGAAAAATTTTTTTGTGTGTGTGTTTATAAATCATTTTCATATAAGAGATGTCATGAAATTAATGTTATTAATAACTCTTTGGTCTGACTTGTAATTGATAAGGCTAACACAGTTTCAGTACCTTCTGCATARATTCAACAACAGGGCTTGTGCATAAATGAGGCTTAAATGCAGTCTGACGCTCTTAGGATTGGTAGATCAACCCACATTTAAATCAAATCTCCATGGAATAGTCAGTTCTCATGCCAACATAATAAAAGCTGTAACGAGACACGCATACACACATTCTTAAAACTACATATACACATTGTGTCCAAGGCATACTTTAATCTGTCTAACTTTTTAGTAGTGATGAAGCACCTTTCAATCATTACTAGAGCCATTAATTTAAGTACCAGCATTGTCTGGATGTACTGTTCTCCTGCAGTGCCTGGGATGTCCATGCAGCCATTGATTTAAGAGACTATATCACTTGCTTCCAAGTTTATGAGGCAATAAACAGCTCCCGCATATTGATGAATGCTGAGGTGTTTGCTCAGCACATTTGCAGGGGACGTTTATTACCAAGTGCTGTGCTTTAAAAGCAAATGAAATTGCAACTGTTCTCACTTTCTTCTGTTGAGGGAAAGGGTGAAAAGTACCATTTTTTTTAATTTGGTCTTCTGCTTCTCCTCTGCTGGCGACTTATTAAAATGACTGACACAGCCACGGGTGCYTCCTTCAGCTGTGCAGTTGATGACTCCACTCAGTTCTTCTTTTGTGGCTTGCATGAACCTGCTTGAGAACAGGGTGCAATTGCCAGAATAGCAGAGACACGACCAAGATAATTCCTTAGCGCTTTATTACCCTATTATCCCCTTCCAGGGGATTAAGTTCACTCATCAGCATAACCGCACAGAGTTGTTAACCCTACAATAATATTCATTACTCTGTCCATATAATGTAAAAATGAAATAACTTTTAATCTGCAGAAAAGGGATCATGTGAATGTCAGTGATTAAAAGATGAGTTTTCAGATTGTACACCTGGCAAAACCCTTCTTGGAATCTACGCTCCTTTTAAGTATATGATATTGAGAAGAAGGGGTAGGAGGAAGGAAAGAGATGAGATTGATTGTAGAGCTGCTTGCCAACTGAGTTGTTATGAGGAAGSCAAACAGAGGGAGCAACCTGTGAAAAATGTATTAAATTATCCAAAACACAAAACTGATTTATAGTTGCAGTAACTTCTTCCTCACTTTTTGTTCCCATAAGAAAGATGCTGGGGACGTTGTTTTCTCACATGAGAAAAAAAAGAAGTTTTTTTCTACCTGTTATTAAAATATATACAAACATTTTAAATACATTTTATTTAAGAGGACTAGGAATTAAAATAGAAAGTTGAAAAGTTGCAAGACAAAAATCTAAGAAGCGAACGCTTTCTAAAATCCTTCAGAAGAATGTCTCATTGGATCTTTYGGCTTGTTTGAAAGGTCTTTAATCTAAACAACAGCAGATCTGTTATTTTAAGAAATAGATTTTGAGATTTCTAGCAGAACAACCAATTCATTTTTAATTCTTAAAATATGAGATCAGGAAAATATAYTAGCTTGAAATATTTTATAATGCTCATTAGCTTGCTTCATCGTTCATTATGTTTTCTAATTCAGGATTCAGGTATGCAATCCTGTTTTCATTTATATATTCCTTTTCATATGAGTAGTTCCATTCACTTCAGCAAGACACATTCTCAGGATAAGCCAAGTTTTGCAGTGTTATGCCAATAGGTTGTCAAAGGTCATTCTTTTCCTCCCTTCCTTTCCTTCATTCATTTGAAAAATGTCCTCAACCTGTTTGGAGGTGTAAAATCATAACTTTAAGAGCTTTTAATATTTAAAAGTAGAAAAAAAAAAATCCCCAACCATACTTAATTGTCTTTACACTGCTAGAAAATAAAATAAAATAAAATAAAATAAAATAAAATAAAATAAAATAAAATAAAATAAAATAAAATAAAATAAAATAAAATAAAATAAAATAAAATAAAATAAAATAAAATAAAATAAAATCTACTGATCCTCCCATTTAATTAATGTTAACAGATACTATTAAGATTCTTTCATTGTCTGAAATTTTATAAACAAACTCTGCCATTTGGATATGCTATTGGCCCAAGGGACATGTTAGTGCTAACAGGTAGAGGGAGATCAAGAAATGTATTTTATTAGGAGGGAAAGGAGTGACATAGTCAGATATGTTCTTTGATGCTGTTCCACAAAATGGAAACACTCATCACTTCTGTATCTCCAAACACGGACCGGTATCCACACTCCCAGTCACCAGGACAATCCRCCAGCCTGCTCCGTGCCCCAGGAAGCCCCCTTCCCTATTCCGGTCTCTGCYAGAGCCAAGCAAGCGCCTAGAGTCTACACTTGCAGCTGGAGAATCCCTCATGGCACCAAACCTGCGTTTGAATCAAGCCCTACACGAAACCTCTCACTACTGGTGAGCTCCACTACTGCTCGTTCCAGCTGCTTTGTTTGTATAAAGGGGCTTAATGAAACCTTCCCTTCTCCTGCAATACGGAGGGGTTAGCACACCTTGAACTGGCCATGGTCTAGACCTTCATGGTCTAGAGATCACAGGCCTGCTTGACAGCAGTCACTGACATTTCCCACCACAACAAWAATGTAGCCAGCTATAATACCATACATGATTTTATTGCAAAGCTCTTTTGTCCCCGCAGGGGTTCCATCAAGTAAAGCATACACAGAAAGCATAAATTCATAGAATACCCTGGCTCCCTACATAGAGAAGGGCTATGTGTTAAAGGGGGAAAAGAGGAATTATGTCTGGTCTGACATTCCTGTGTGATTTTTATATTTATTAATATAATCAGATTTGAGGGAAAAAAAGAGATGACAATTATTTAATATCTTAGCAGTAAAGAAAAGCAGGTCTTTCAAGCATTAAGTGATAAGGGCAAGARTGCAACTTTGAAACAATGCAGTGCTTCAAAACTGTACCCTCTGCACAAGAGGGTCACTTTGGATGAGCCAGCATGCATGAAAAGRGGGCATATACTGGAATACACTTGACATCCTGAAAGGAGAGAAGTACCTATCCTAATGAATTACTCCAGGAAAGCTTCTATAAGAAACATATATAAGTTGCAGGAGTTATTCACCCTTCCTCTCCCCGCAAGCCTCACATCTTCCTCCTGAAAATAGCTGCACTTTTGATGCATTTTTAATATCATTTGTTATTTCCTGGGCAAAACTGAACTGCATCTCACCCTCCAAAAAAGCAGACGTAGACCCATAAAAACTATCTTGCTATAAAGGACTCTATAAAACAGTATGTTTTAATTGCTTCCTGGTTTCRGCAAACTGTTTTATACTGAAAGTTAACATTAGGTTGACACTTAACTTCTTTGGGTTTTCTATTATTTTAAAACATAAATTATCTGAAGCTATTTATTTTAACATTTGTTTTCATGAATGGAGGTAACATTTGTGTGACTGATTAAGCGTTTCTAAAAGCAGTGTAACCCACCCCACTTTTTAATTAGTTGTGCAAATTATCATCAAGCACCGTAAATTTAATGTCATCTGTTTTACAATAACACAATAAATACCGAGCAGGTAATAACACATTAGTATGGATTAACTAAGTATCCCGTGGGTATGTTATTACTATACTCATCTGGGAGAGAGGAAGAGGGGATTGAAGGAGATGCCCAAGGTGACACACTCAACTCATGGCTTGGGCTCTGAATCAGCAAGGCTGACATTTCAGGAGAAGAGGGTGTCTGGTTTTGTGCAGGGACAACTAGAGATTTTTTCCTCCTCACACACAGTAGTTGAAGGATCACACAAAAAAAGTGATCACTTCAGCAGTTAGTGCTTTTGTTTGGAAAAAAAACCCCAAACATCATGAAACCCTCTTCATCTGCACTATATTTACCTAGCAAAGTTTTGGTGCTCAGAAAGGCAAGTCTTTCCCCTAATAACCTGTCTTTTTACAGATTTTGAGCCTGTAATATATATTTAAATGATTTATTAACTTAGAGACTTACCYGAAATCCAAGTTATAACAAATTGATGTCATTCTGGAGAAAAAGATATACAGTAGGTTCTGAGCTGAGGCTCTGGCACTGTTTATCTCTCAAAGCAAGAATCAGCTCAGGAGGCTAAAAACCAACCAAGTGAATTTTTATATTACAGATTCTCCCTTGAATCAGATGAAAACTGATGACGTGCAGAGAACCGAAAGCATGCATACTGCTTATGGTGCAATCTACAGTCATTAATAGCCTGCTCCCAGGTACCATGTGGCATGGAAAACCATGGCTGGTCTGTAACAGGGTCACTGGATAGTTGAACTACACCTAGCTTCAAGAAGAGCTGTCTCATTTTTTTCCTCTTGGAAGATAGGAATATACATAGAAAAGCAATATTTGACTTCAAGGTAAGTCAGCATCCTGTCAAAAACAGAAGGGAATTTGTGCAGTCTGAAGACTTAGCCCTTTTGCTGGAGCAGTTAAAACTTTACAAGACACAACACAAGCAACGCTGAAGCTCCTCATTGCTAATGAGCTTTCCTTATAACAAATGCTCTCTGAGGTCATGCCTCTAAGGGAGCTGATGCACGAACTCGCACAATTCCAGGAGCAGCAATTCAAGGTGTTACTCTCAATACCTGTCCAGATTCCTCTCTGTGCCACAGGTTACCATGCAGTGGATGCAATGCGCGCTCAYACCTCAGCCCATCGCAGCACCATTCCTGGAGGAGCAGCAAGGCCAAGCTGTGACTTGAGCTAGCCAGTTTATACCCTCCTGGGCTAGACCTGCCTGAACTCGCCTGTTGGGTTCAGTAGGGCGCACTGCACTGCGGAGGCTGAACTGCAGCCCTTGTAGATAAGAGCTTTCAGCTGCCAAACATTACACAGGATCCTTGACAGGCTCGGCAGCCTATGACAAACCCTGGAGTTACCGTCGCACCTCAGACACATGACTGAGGATATGAGAACAGGTACTTTTAAAGCCAAAAGAAGCATTAAAAACTCCTTTTGTAGGAATTTGTCTGATTGGTTTTTGAACTCATGTAAATTTCTGAATACGACCTATAAAGAAGCATCAAGCTTTAACAAAACATTTTGATGAGAAGTATCTTTTTGTTGTTGTTACTTTCAAACATCTGTTTGCTAGTTGCAGTAAGAGCACCTATTTCTTGAACTGGAGAAACCCTATCCACTTCCCTGTTCCTCTCAAAGATTAACAGTTCTGGATTGCCTCTATTTCTGGAAGTTTTTCCCCAAACTGAATAATTCTAATCTAGTTCTTTCTCATGTGGAAGCCATTCCATACTTTCCCTTGTTCTCTTTGCTCTTCTCTGAATCTTTTTCTGGCTCTTCTCAGGACACTCCCCCTCTCTTACCTAATGTAAGGAGTGAAAGCTTCTTGCAGAGGTGGAGACTCACAGCAGACATTGAGTGAAGTTGTGCGTTTGTGCTGTTATCATGTTTATTAATATAGTTAGAAAAAAATCTAAGCTACAGCTATGAGTGCTCATTCTACTCTCCAGGTGCATGACCTGCTACGTTAAACACAYGACATTAACAACATTATTCCTACCCAGCTGAACTATCCATTCATTCAACTGTCAGGCTACCAGATGAATGCCTGTCACTCAACACAGCTGACACACTTAACACCCCTCCTAAGAACTAAACACTGTATTTTTTTTTCTAGCCTGTACATTCATAAAGSTAAGGTAGGAAATCATAGTATAAATGTGAAGCAAATCCCACTGGGTCAGCAAGTTGTGCAACCCCAAACATCAGAACTGAGTAAAACAGTATTCTAGAACAGAAGTGTTTGAAAAGACGATGTTTTTACATTTTCATGTAAATCACTGTTAGGTCAGGGTTAAATCATTTTTGCTGCATCTAGCATTTGCAACTTTGTAAATGCAAAGCAATGTTAATGTATCAATGGCTCACCCATCTGTGCATTGCATTAATACTGTCTTGCAGAGTGGGTAAGATTTTATTGTAATACAAACACCATCCATCTAAAATGCATGAGCAAAGGCATACTGGTCTCACATGTCAGCGTTTCTTAGTAAAACATGCGCTTGTTTGTTTGTTTGTTTCCTCTCCCACATATGAAGTTAGAAAGAACACTTTCCCAAAGACCTGATTTCACTAAAAYGCAAGTGCAAAGCAAATCAGGGAAGAAAAAAGCAAAGTGTCAAACAAAACAACTGTAGAAGCATTGATTTGGGGTACAAGAAGTTTTAAGGTTGCACTACAAATTATTAGATTAATAAATAATTTGGGATGAGTGACCAGTAAAGGAGGTATTTTGTTTTCAAGTTCTTTCCACAACTTTAGGCTCAAAAAAGTCTACTTCTAAAAAGAAAGTTGACTATATAGTCCCAGAAGCTACAGATTGAAGGGAAGGATATTTTATTGTAAACCAGTGAAGGACTCCAAGGTGATGATAACATGATAGTTGGTGACATTAGTCAAAGTCCTATTCATGYGTGATTTTGCCTTCCGTTGGTTTAGTGTTTTCTTTCAGTCTGTGCAGTTAAAAATTGCAGGATTCAGCTGTTAATAAACTAATGAAACCAGAAGGATTATTTTATTCACTGTCAGAAATTAGTTCAGTTATTAGATATTTTAGATTTTAAATTAACTTSCAATGCTCTTTGTACTTCTTCTTTTCTATCTCCGTGATCCGCCTCTGAATATGTAGAAAAGGCTCGAGACTGGCAACACATCTTTTGGGAATGACTTTTGTGTTTTTGTGTTTGCAGTCTCAAGAGGAAAATTGTAGCTTTGGGGAATCCATCATTAGTGAATTCTCTTTTCAGAAATGAAAAGGAGAATCTGTGCAAAAATTTGTATGATTGCAGAAAAAATGCAAAATCAAACCAACTTTTAAAAGCATTGAATTATAATGGAGGAGGAGGAAGGCAACAGTGTCCACCCAAACTGCAAGGGAGATGCTTACTAAGGTACAGCAACGTACACTCAGTGTCAAGGGCAACTATACATGGAGCCTGAATTGATGTAATGTGCTACCTACCATTTATGGATGCCTCTGTATGTATTTTAGGCTAAATAAATGTTGATTTACTCTCAAGGGCTTTTACAGCACTATATTTTTTGTATGCTTACATTACCACTAGGCCAAACTCTGATTAAGAGTCCAAAGGCTCTAGATGGAAAGTAGTTAGCGCACTGTAACACATACCATTTTCTTGGTTACCTGTAAAACCCCCAAATCTCACTCAGTAACTGTGCAGTTAATATGTGTGTGTGTGTAAATAACACAGAGGAAATTTATTGCAGAGTCCTCCTCCTTTCACAGCTTCCCCACTTCTGATCCCTAAGGAGATCATAATCTCCTGCTCTTTTACCCTTAAATTCCTTGTTTTCACCTCTGCTTTTGGCCATGCTAYTTGAAAGCAAAGGTTGCCTAAGAATATGGACTACCTGAAGAAGGCATAACATTTTAAAGTATAGGTTCTATATGTAAAGCCTAGTACTTGGAAGAAKCTGTGCATAATTCTCTCATTTCTTGTATCATCCCTGTACTGGAAGCCTAGGAAGCCAGCACTCAGCTCTCTTGGTCAGGTTGTATTTCAGATACTGCCAGGCAGCTATCTGCATCTCTTTGCATGTTTACATGGCCTGTGCCCACATGCTGACAGGTTCTCACCTGTAAATCTGATTAGCAGACAATGTTTGACTTGATTAGTCAAGTGCGAAGCTTAGTGCAGTCAGACATTTGAAATTYAAGATTTCCTGGAGCTGTGTTAATAGATTTGAGACCTGAGCAGGGTACAAATGAAACAACAGGAGCCACATATTCTTGTACACAGGGCTTCATTTCTTTATGCTCAGAGGATGTTGGTTCAAGAACTGTTTGGAAGTATCATAACCCTCCTTTGCTAAATGGCTTGCTATCACAGCTTTCCTAGAGCTTCTTTAAATAAAAAGAAGCTAATTTGTTAAATAAAAAAAATATTTTTCTACTGTCTTCTCTGAGTGCATTTGATGATCTTTAATGGTTTAAAAGCTGTTTACAGATTATTCCTTTACAAGAGAAGGAAAGACTACATTCTCCATTCAGCCTTTCATAAGGCTAATATATCTGCAGTCTCTAAGTGTGGCCTCTTGTTTTCTTATTACTTTTTTATTCTCGTARCTCCCACTTCTTCTCAAATTAAAGTCACTGCAAAAGCTTATTTTTCTTCTAACACTCTGTATCAAGAGCATTTGTGATATCGCACATTATGGATGCTCTGTGAAATCAGTTTCAGAGTAACGATACAGTATGTATGCTTAGAAATGCACTTGTATGTTTCTAATGTCTCCTTGCGTATCACAGAGGTTAGAGAACTGAAGAGATGAGTAATTCTGTCACCATAAAGAATCCAAGAAGATGCCCATGACTACAGCTACAGGGCAGTCACAAATTGCTTCAGAAAAAGTCATGGAGGCCTCATTTTTTATTCATACCTACCTAAGACGTGCATGGTGTTTCGTTATCCAGTGACAAGGATCCTTGCCCCTTGATCCCATAAGTCTTTGAACRTGGGGAAATCCACACTGCCCTGAAATAACTGCAATGTTGCAAGCCCCCAACACTGACACAGTTTGCAAGGAGCAAAGCAAGACTTATTTTGATGCAATGCAATCAATAACACATCAAAATAAGCAGTTTTAGGCATAAACACAGCTCCATGACATCATATGGCAGATGTAGTGTCCATACACTTATATATGCAGTTACCTATATTCAGACTCTCAAAATAAGGTCCTAAATTAGGTCAAAACGCAGTAGAAGAATAACAGGACCTTATGACAGGCAAAGTAATGATGGAAGGAAAGAAATCAATAAATAAAAGGAAGGCTGAATATTGCTTTGGGGTGAGGAGAGTTATTCCCACAGAAAGACTGTTTAGATTGACCTAATTTCTGACATGCTTTGTTTTCAAGATTTTAAATGATCTATACCATTACAATTTGTTCTGAAGCATTGTCAGAAAGTCTTAGTGAAGACATACATAAGCAATGGGAAAGAAAAATTTTAGTCTCCATGCTGCCCGTATGCCATTCGTAAAGGACAGGAGTCACCTATGCTCATGGAAACACAAGCAGGATAAATACCATAGGCAGGAGGCTGGAGCAGCCCAGAGAGGGAAAGGGGAGCAATGAGTGAGGTGAGAACGGGGCACTGAGCAGGAAGGCGGGAGATGCAGCTCCTCAGGAATGGTTGGCCTTGCACTAAGGAGCATGAAGGAAAAGCCAGCGCTCCAGGGAATTAACATGGACCAAAGCCAGCAGGACCAGCATTAAGTGGGCTTCTCTCTCATGAACACATCTCATCCACAGCATCACTCACTCTCCCCAGCCCCTGACAGCAATGATTTCTCTCTTGCACCTCATGTACACAGMAAAAATATCACTGCAACACCAGCTGTACAATTAAATATCAAAGTAGCTATATGAATAATACTCCTTTCTCCTTACCTCCCTGACTCATTTTCCCCTCCTACATGTAAGAATTCCTGTCTTTAATTTAACTGCAGTTACTGTGAACGGTTAAGCTACAAAAGGTGCAGCTGAACTGGACAAAACTTCTATTAACACCAAAATGAGAGTAACCACCTAACAGAGGAACATCCTAACGTAGCTCCAGATGTAAAGCTAAGTACAACATAAACGACAGTAAACAAAGTGTTCTTCCTTAGGTCTTTTTTTTTTTCCTACCTCTTAGAAACCTGCAAGGCAACATTTATATCCAAACCATCATTTTCTTTAATATGAAAATACAATTTATCAAAGCAAATTTGTAATTTTAAAGAAGACATTAAACCCCCTCCTCCAAGCCCTAAAATTCCAAGACTAAACTTAAACTACGGAAAATCCATGACACAGCTGGCTTTCATTTGCTGCTTGCATGAATGCACAAATGAATATCAAAGGGATCTTCCCTGCACCATTTGCTTTATCCCAAAGCAGCCATGGGGAAAGCTAGCCAAGATTTCCGTGAATTTGCCTTGAGACCAGCGTTAGCTACACTACCGTTCTTGGGCAAAGCCCTAGCTGCACAAAGACATTCACATCATTGTTTTCAGAGTAAAGCGCTCCTTGCCCATGGACGCTTTTGCCGTGGTTTATATGGATGATGTGTCTGCTGCCCCCAGGCCAGGGCAGGCGGGAAGCGCTGTCCTGCCACGGCACAGCACATGCACCCACCACGACAGCCTCTCCCCTTTCAGGTACCTCATGCACTGGGTGATGTTCATCTCGTGCCTCAAAGGACCTGTCAGCAAAGGAGGCGAGATTTGCTCTACTGTACTCCATAAATGCATGAGATGGGGTGGTGTGATGAAGAGACGAGTTTTGGCTATTAGAAAATTCTCTCTTCTCTGATCAAAACATTGGTGAAGGCTCATTGTTGATCCCATTTCCGAACCGGACCTCAACTGATCCAATGCCTGTTTTGTAAGTAAGTCATCAGTCTCYTTCCACAGGCTATGTGGAAACCTCACTCGCACAGATCTCTTTTCCTTTAGGRGTCACCTGGGCCCTGCGTTTCCCTTTGGAAAGACCACACCTACCGTCCTCRTGAAATACAACTACATACCCAAGTATGAAATGACTACATACYCAAGACAGAGGCAGCCAAATGCTGTGCTATGTTCTCAGCACGTGTAACGCTGACAGGTTTCTATCCCTGTGGCAACTGCCAGCAAATGCTTTCAGAAATTAGTAAGATAATATTTACTACATCACCATCAATCAATGGTTGATTTACTACATCATCATCAATGGTTACCTGGAAATAAAAGAGTGTGCAAATGGTTACTGCTTTGCAACAGCAGCGCACGGTCCCCGGTTCTGAGTTTCTGCCTTAGGGGAGCAGACAGCACCAGTAGTATCTGCCACTGGGGGAGGGAGCAGGGCAAGGTCAGCACAGGTGGAGTTGAAGTAGATGAGGGAGAGTTCACAAAAACAAGCTCCCTACTAGCAGAGCAGTGGCAACGGCATCTTGCAGGAAAAGAGCAGCAACAAGCGGGTGGTGGGGACTCAAATCAGAACTGTCCACAACATGAACGTCTGCGGTTTGGCCATTCGTCAGCAGAGTCASTGTTTGTCAACGTGGTCAGTGTGGTCGTTTGTCAAAGCACAACTCTGCTGAGTTCCCAGACACCTTGTTCTTTTGTGTGAACTTCCCTAAGATAAGTGCAGATGTAAAAAACATGTTCTTGTCATTGCAAGAATAAATACATWGAAGGTTAGAACAAAACTCAAAACAACTACAAGGAAGTGTCCACTGCTCCACAGACAGGATCTCTGTGATTTTTGCCAGCAATTGGTAGAACAAATTAACATAATGGATTATTGTACTCAGTATTTTATACTAATTAGTAATGTTACACTACTGCACCTTCATATAAATACTATTTTGGAAAGCTTTCCTAAACTGGCATTTTAATACTTTTTTTTTCTTGTTCTTTTTAATTATTCTAATTCAGTAGATAATAAAGTTCAGCTTGATGTTATTTGCACACATGCTCTAAAACACTTGACATTGAGGGTGGGTAGTTGGAGAGAGTATCTTTTTCTAGGAGTTTGTTCAAACGAGCCCTAGGTAGCAGTGACTAGGAAACGTTAGCATCACAGAGCAACCTGACTGCAGGGGAAATGTCAGACTCTGGTCCTGTGATACTGCAGGTTCACAGCACTGCAGAGGTGTAAATGCAGGTTCATGGACCAAGAGAGAATCCCATTAGYTTAAATGGGTCTTTGTGCAGGCATCTGCCCCACTTGCAAGAATCAAGAACTTCATGATTGGAACCTAGTTCCTGGAGTTCTCTTCTCATCACATCCTTCCTTCTCCATATTTTCACACTGCTGATAATGTCACAAAAATTATTAAATAAAAAAGAAAGGAAGAATTTATTATTATTATTATTATTATGTGGATCAACTCTTCACTGCTGTGACGGAAGTATGTTAATTATTTAATGCAGTTATGGTTATTAGAGTCCATGTTCTGTGGATAAATACAGTCACTAGCTCCCCAGAAAGACAAAATTTCCATAAAGCTTYTTAGGTATCAAATGTGCAATATTTCAAATGGGTTAAAATTTCAAAAGGCCCGAACAACTTTCAGATGTTTCCAGGTGAACTTTCCAAAATGGAAGTCTCCTAACTACCSAGTCAGGCTTGAGTACCTTTCCTTTGGGTGTTTTTCACATGCAACACATACATGTAATGCACTGTTCACAACATTCAGTTCTTCTACTTTCTTGAGAACTAAAGCCCAAGTATAAGAAAAAGGATGCTCACTCAAGCTATAAAATATGAATTGTTCTTCAGTGAGTTGAACTTCAAAGCCATGAAAGTCTGGAAAAACAAAAGACATACAGTCTTAATTTAGTTCTTTCCCAAAAAAATGCATGTAAAACATTTAAATATCTCTATTTACTTTAGCTGGAATCTTCAAGGCAGTGAAAGTGCCCCTGGGGAATGAGGAAAGTGTTCAGTAAGATCTGAAGAAGATGTGGGATGAGGAGACCATGGSGGAAGATATCCATCTTCAAAGAAGTGTTCCCTTCAATACCACTTTCTTTGGAGTAAAGTTTACAAAATATTTATTATTTATACATCTAGATATTTAAACAAATATGATGTATTAGCTGTGAACAAAAGGGGGTTTGAAAACTTTATTTTTATACCACAAAAAATAAAGCTTGTTAGATTGAAATTCTGCTCTCCTTTTTCAAAGCAGAGAGGAAAATAATGTTAAGTTCACACCCCTCTGTTGAAATTGAAAGGATTTTTTTTCCTTTCCTTTTGGTATTATTTTATTTGGTAAGTATCTTATCAAATAAAAGCTCTGTTTGTTTGAATTTCAATGAAAAAGAAGATAGACACAGGGACCGGAAGCATAAGCCACACTGAGACTGCTATTTTTTACCTACTTTTGAGTACCAACTTCTAAAAAACTGCTAAATGAACAGAAACAAGTGATAAAAATGGAATAATCAATCTCACATAACCTTGCTCTTTCATAATATTAAAGGATTTAATACTAACTTCAGAAAGTAGGAGAATATTTTATAAATTGAGGATGTCTGAAAGTGTTCAATGACCATGTTTTGGGGCATCTTCTGTTGCAAAAGATAGCACAAAKGAAGTGCAGTATACAGAACTTTACAAATATCTTAGATTCTGCTCAAAAATATATGAATTTAACATGTGTTTGACCAGGTCTTGAACAGCCTCCTAAGTCTTCAACAACCTGGTGCCACATTTCTGGTCTTCATTATTTCTGTGTCCCCATCTGTATTTCCAAATCATTTCTGGTTCATTGAAAACATGACTTTATTAATGGAAAAAGTGACATCAGGCCCTTCATTTGCCTGGTATGGCAGATTTTCCCCCATCCCATAATACTGTAAATGGGATCTTAGTCACTTGTTTGYCGTTTTCTTTTAAAGGTGGGACTGAATGACACGTCCTAAATGAACCTGCTAGAATAAGGTCAGCATCTGAGAGAGGAGTCCGAGCAGGTCTTCTCCAGGGTGGCAGCCTTAGAGCAGACTGGATGGCTGTGGCCTCTCTTCTCAGGGCACAGCAGCTTCCAGGACAGCAGGAGGGGGAGAGGTATGGACATTTTTGTGCTGCTGTGAAGGTGAGTTCCTGCAGCCTGTCTCAAAGGCAGGCGCGCAGCAGAGGCTTTGCAACGGCATGTTGCATATTTTAGCATAACTTCAATAGAATCAGAGGCGATTGATTAATTTTATGGCCAGATGAGTGTTGTCAGCTAGACTCAAATATATGACAGATCAAAACTGAGTTAATGTGGCACTAAGATAAAGAGCTCTTGGCATTTGGGAATTGTAAAACTCTGAATTCCCTAAAGCTGTAGGTAGCTGAAGCAAAGGCATGGTTGGTTACCTGCTGCTATGCTAACGTGACCTGCAAAATTCACATGTTTTTGTTCCTGGAAAAAATCGTGTATTGGCAACAATGTGCTTCACTTCGTGCTGCGATGTCCACTTGCCTTTTCTGTGCTTGAAATAACTTTCTCACTGTTTAGGGAGAATCAATGACTTCTTAGTAAGCTTTTCCAAATAATTCTCCCATATTTCCTTCTGATAATCCCCCCATATTTCCTTCTGATAATCCCATCCTTGATGAGCTCTAGTCAACACATTTTTTTTTCTCCGATCAGGAAACAAACTTTCAGTGCAACTGAGAAGTTCTGCAATATATTTGTAGGCATTTTTTTTTAATTGGCAGAAAATTGAAAACAAACTAGTCGAATTTACTGCTTTGTTTTGATTATGTTGAAAGATTAAATAGTTTTGAAATATTTAGYCTTGACAGAATAATTTAAGCTATTTTGATTAGTTTCACATGCATGTTAAAGTACCAGTGTTAGGAATGTATTATGGACTTATTATCTACTATTCAGCATTGAAGCAATGTAATACTTGTAAAAATATTTCAAACTTGGAAAAAAAAAAAAAAGACAAAAACTATAGATTGAAAGTATATAGTTCCAAGCTATCTATCTGGCCAAAAACAAAGCAAAACAAAAACAACACCCAAAATTGCAGATAAACACAAAATTGGAAACAAGACTGTTCCAACAACAACTGGAAGCATAGTGGCTTCCAGTTACTACTACTGGTATCTTAACAAAACAGATACCTACCTCTATGTGAGGCTTGCTTCAAAATTTRAAAATATTCTTCAGAATATGGGAAAACAAAGATAAAATCACATAAATCTTTCTTCAAGCTCAGTTACTGAAATTTCTGCACTGAAAATATACTGTACTTATTTTTGCTTAGTGTTGCTCTGCAAAAGCATGATTGATTCAGCTGTCTCCACTATCACGACAAATTAATGAAACACAGAAGTTCTCTTAATGTGATGGATGAGTTACCCATTTCAAAGTTCAGAATAACCACAACTTTCATAGTGAGTGTCGTGCCTCCTGCACAGGTGGTTTAGGTTAACACATTTAATTTAGCCATGGAACTGAATTAGAAGTAAAGGCAGGAACAGTTACTAGCAACTGGTAAGTTGTATAAGTAAGTCCCCATGCTCCATAAATCTGCCAGATTCTGTCAGGTTTTCCTTGTGTTAGAAGAGAGGCTGGGTTACACAGAAGCTAGGAGTGCTGCTGACGGTTGAAAGGCAGTATCTAAGTAGAAGTCCCATGGCAAAGTTGAAGACTGAGCTACTTCAGGGCACAATCTCYCCTAAATAAGTTGCTGAGAAAGCTGTTCAGCTAGGAGGCAGTTGGGCTGATTTACAACCTCATCTGAGAGCCTTCATAGAGATCCCTGTTATTGTAGCAAGTTTTTATTTACTTACACAAAATGATGGAAATTGTGTATATTGCTGCAGAAGTGTCATTTTGTTTCAAGTAACAAAAACACTGAAGATGTGCTTGACAAAGACTTTGTGGTCACTCGATGCCTTGAACTATAGAAATATCCACATATGTCATATCCACATATTTCATATCCACATATGACTGGTAAGTCATTTGTTACTACAGAATTAACTACAGAATGTTTCACTACTTGTTTGACTCCTTTCAAAAGGGTACATAGAAATTGCAAGACTAGAAATATGAAGATAGCAATAAAATGGTTTGACAACATTATTTACAGCTGATAATTCCGGTTAACAAACACCTCTGCCGACAAATAAATTAGAAAAATGAAAATTTGTGTTTAGATGATTGTTCTGCTTGTATTCTCCATAATTTGCTACAGTGAATTCATTGTTTGATCTTGTGTTCCATAATAAAAATTGATCAGTCACTTAATATCCTGAAAGAGTCTTAAAAGAATCTTAAAATATTTTGTATTATAAGCTACATCTAAACACTAGGTGAAGACTGCAATTTTCTTGGAGTCTAAGGACGATGAAGTGGTACTTTCCATGACTGAATACTATTCATATTCCTTTCATTACAAATGAAAAGAATTTATTTTAATCAGAACAAGCTGAGCTTGTACATGATCAAGTCTGGCACAGTGCACTAATTATAGGGTTACCAAAAACACCTTTGAGAAAATCATTGGTCATCAACAGTGCTGTCATATAAACACAATAGAAGGGAAAAGTGAAAGGAAAATAAGAAATTACCAAAGGTTTTACACTTGCCTGTCCATTTTGAGTGCACTGAAGATTACACCCCCAACCTGGTTCTGCTAACCTGGCTGGAGGAGGAAGGAGTTTTCAGGAAATCACTGATGTCACTCAGCTGAAGAAATTTCCTTAAAAAGGTGGTGTTACATAGCACTCATGTAATCCAGTGGAGTGCTTCAAGACTTCCAGGTTCCTTAGTCCACCTCCAAACCCTGGTTCTCTTGGGTTCTTAAAATTCCTGAAATTTATTATATCCATTTCTGCCTCAAATGCACCACTGGAAGGAGCATTTTCCCTACGTAAACAGACTTGGATAGATTGCGGGGACCTGCTAAATATTGATCCTGCTAAGGCTTCGAATTAAAGTTAATTTAAATAATACATGTAAAGAGTTTTATGAATTGATTTCAAATAACAAAGATGTATTGAAAAGCATTAAACCTAACTACCATTTTAAGCAGTAAAATTGAACTCGTGATAATTGAATTACGTGTTTGAGAGCAATTGAAATGTGTGCTTGGAGGAGGGGGAATCCATGGAGTGCTACAGCGCTTCCTGGAAAGGGTCCTTAAGGTAAAATATTGGCCTATCCATGTGGGGGCTGCCCTGGCTCCTCATGGCRCCTCAGCACTCCTGCCTGGAGGCTGCTGAGCGGGTGGGAATGTTCTGGAAGGCGCCATGGAGGGGCGGGAGGAGGGGAGAGGCGGCCGCCCTGGTGGGCACGGGCAGAGCGAGAAGGGTGGAAGCTGCTCCGTGGGGCAGGCTGGTATGGRGAGGGAAGCCCCTCTCTGAGGACTTGGGGGGTGTTTAGGGTGCTGCGTCCTCACTGCCCCCAGGCCCCATGTCTGGAGGAGGAAAAGAAATTTAAAAAAAAAAAAAAGAGTCCCAAGTTTGGAGCAATCTTCCCCCCAACTTCTTTTAGCCCTGAGGAAAACCAAGTGGTGCTGAGGGAGAGGAAATGCTGAGTGTTTGCAGATCCAGGCATTTCCAGCTTCTTTCCTTGCCTGCCCAGGGGCACCGCTGTCCAAGCCCATGTGAGCGGCCTTCCAGATCTTGAAATACCTCCTCCGTGCTGGTGCCTCCGGGATGGCCTGCCCAGGTGAGAGGAGAAGCCTTCCTCTCTCATTCCTGCAGGTAAGCAGTGTAGTTTCACACACGGCAGGTCCCGACATGAAAGCCACGTGAGCAGAGCCCTGGCCGGACTGCCTAWATTGGGAGGATTTAGCAGAAATTGTGCGGTTTCTTTATATAAGCATTCATCAGTATGGTTTACAGTGCTGTTTTGGCCGGAGCCTGTTGCAGCAAGGGATGCAGCAAGCAACAAGTCATTGCTCCAAGGRTAATGGGTGAATGGCTCCCTGAGATGTGTTTCCATTGTACAGTCATGGTAGCCGTCAAAATGTCATGGATGAAGAAAACTAAAGAAAAACCTGACTGTGTTATTAAGTGTTTAGCCCACCTTGCCTGCATTAGGTTAGAAAATACACCACTAGCAGTGTTTGGTGTCAGATTGGCAGAGAGCTTCTGGGAGGAWTGGGCTGGGAAGGACAACCTGCTCACCTGCTGAGACCGCAGCCAGAAAAACATCTTATTGCAGCTAAATAAGCTAAGAAAAGAAATTTGCTATTTCCCAGCTCATGTGAATAAATGTTAAAATTGAGTTCCATCATTCTATCTAACTTCTGGCCTGTATTAGCAGAGAAACTGATATGATACGGATTTACCTTGAGATTAATACCATAATGTATCACTATATATATATATATATATTTTTTTTTTTCCTCTCAAAAAGACAAGTTCAAAGTGCACCACGTCAAAGGCAGTGCATTTTTGATGAGAGTACTTGCCTGTGCTCTGATACACTCTGCCAGAAGAGGTATCATGAGCCACTCCAGTGGGGCAAGCAAATTGCYGGGGCGGAGAACTTCCAGTGGAAGGGCACAGATGAGCTCTCTCCAATGCATAATGCAAGTGCTGCTGGTGGTGCAAAGCAGTGTCRCTCCACTGGTTTCRCTAGGAGAGCAGTGACTCACCCTAGCTGAAGAATCTGGCCCCTGCAGCTAGGAAAATAGGTCAACATCCGCCCTTCAGGCGATGTATTTAGGTGCAACTTCCTTGAAAACAAAATAATGGCACCAGCTGCAGTTGTCTGCTGTTAAACATAGTTCTTTGTGTTGTCAGGAGTGGGTCTGCAAGTCGTGTGTCTACATTAAAGCTATGTAGGTATATGTATTTTTTTAATAAAAAGGATTCATATTAAAAATGCCTGCCACATGCATCAGAACTAATTGTTGGTAATTAATCATTTTTCTATAATATGGAACAGAAACTGGTAAGTCGGTATATTTTGGGGCCACATAATGCAGATCAGGTGACCTAAAACCTTTCTGAAATTAGGCTTTTGGTTTGCACAATTTCATTTCAGTTATGCAGTATATAAAGTTATCTGATATGATGCCTTCAATCCAAAGTTGCCAAAGCACTGCAGCTATTAATCAAAGCCCCAACTGCATGTGGGGGATGGAGTTACTGTCATCGTGCCTGCTTGGCACATGAAGACACTGAAGYGCAGAGAGGCAAAGCAACTTCCCACAGTGACACAGGCAGCAGGATCAGGAGACCTGACTCTAGTCAGTCCTGCGTGTGTGACATTTTATTTTGTTTTATTTTATTTTGTTTTGTTTTTAACAAGATGGTGCTTCCTACTTACAGAATTCAAAGACCTGCTAAAGGGACAAACTGTTCAGAAGTAACAATATTGAGGCACATGCTGCAAATGTATCACAATATATTTACCTGTGCAAKCTTTCCATATGTTAACGCAGAGGAAATGCACTTTAATAGATGGCTACRGGATATTGGCAACCAAAGAACTTGTTGATGCATGTCTGTTTTCTGTAACATCATATGAAATGCGCTGGAGTAGTTTGCTATTGAAGACTTATTGCACCTGAATCTTGATATTTTTCAGTTGCTTTGTTCCATTCTGTACAGTGTACTTTTTCATATCAAAAAACAAAAAGAATCTCCTATAAGGAGTCCACTGGAACCAATGGAATAGTGTTGCTTTACTAATTCTCTTAGACAAATGCAGATTTAATAGTTGTTTCTGGAGTTTTCTGTTAAAATTTGACATGTTCTAGGTGTACTTTACTTTTTTCTTTTCTTGGTGGCAGATGTATGTGTAGAATTGATTAGCAAATTGTTAAATGTGAACTAAAAATCCATCMTGGAATACAGTAAGCTTTTTTCTAGCTTGTCTAGCAGTGTTTCATGTATCTTCCTCCTGGCACGACTCTGTGTCAACTTGCTTTAGGAGTACTCTGCAGTGGAATGAAAGTCRGAACGATCGTCCTTCAGGAGTCTCTTTGCAGACCTGGATAAACATTACAGAGATGCCTGAGCCGTTTGGGATTTGCCCTGCTAACTAGGCAATTCCACCCCATCATCCTTTCGATGTAAATAACTATCCTTAATTAATGGAAATGCAATATATATTAAGAGGAGAGTAAATTAAATGCAGGGCAAGATGGGGTAGCGGTATTGAAGCATYGGATGAAGATCTGGCCCTTTCATCTCATTAACTCGGGCCAGTTAGTTAAAGAACAATGTGAAACAAAACCTGCGGGTTCATACATAGAACAACACTGAAATGAAATACATTTTAGGCTTTTGTTAGAATAAATAATTGCTGGCAGAAATCGAGTCARATAGACATGTAAATAGCTGGGTTTGGTATGCAGTCCAGAACRGATGCTTCCTGTTCTCAGAGTCACTGACAACAGCAGAATCAGCAGCCAGACGTGGAGAACCCTTTTCTGGCCGTGCCATACAAATAAACAAGCGTGGGTGAATTTAACAGTCAAGTCAATATTAGTCCTTCCTCATTCATGCTCCTCTGGGGGGATTTGAAAAGTCAATGCTAATAGATAAAAATTAGATGCATGAGGACCCTCATTTTTCCCTTCCTTTCCCCAGCACCTTCCCCTTTAAAAAACCCTTTTTTCCTTCGCTTTATCCCAGCTACCAGCAAAGTGCCAAATTCCCYGAGCTTGCTTTAATTATTAATTTCTTTGGAATGACCCAAATGCAAAACTAGAGCAGCGCAGCAGGGACGCAGGATGCTTTTTCCTGCGCTCCGTCTTCCTGCTCAGCCTCCCTATCTACAAGAGCCTCCTTCCCTTTCCTCCCGCTCACAGCTCTCCTCTCTGCAGACTGGAGCGCCCTTCACACGGAGCCTCCTTGGGGACGTGAGGGATGGAGAGCGGGCAGGAAGGCGCCTGCGGCTGCCACGTGGGGCATGCGCGGCCACAGAGGGCACTGCAGGTCTGGAATATGTTTGGTAAGGTAAGGAAGCCCCGTCCTGCACCGTGACTTTGTGTTGCAGGTGACAGGACTGTGAAAGGGCAGGGAAAAACCCTCAGCTCCATTGAATGCCAGTTTGTAAAACGTCATTTAACTTTTTTGCTTCCCAATGGTTCAGCCAGAATACAACCAGCCCAGAGATTCACTATTTTTTTTCCCCCTCCTAATAGTAGTAAGAAGTTTCTGGGACGCCCATGTCCCACATGCTGCACTGCCATGAGTGGCGCTCAAACTGAGAAGGAACTGTCCTGGTAGCGGAAAGTGGGAACAAGATGAACGCCTTGCTACCGGTGGAGACGCGGATGGAACAAACTCTTGGGCCGCTCGGCAGGGGAGCCGGGCGAGGAAACCAGCAGCGGTGGCTGAGGGCAGTGCTGAGGGCTGGGCTTGCTGCGCCTGCGGCCTCGGTGGCGAAGTCACCGTCTCACAAAGCGGAATAGGCCAAACGCCAGAAATTCCACACACTTTCCTACAAAAAATGGTCAGCAATATGGGGCCACGTACTTGGTAACAGCTCTTGGTAATTCCACCCTGTCTCAAGAACGATTTCTTTCATGTTGTTTTAATTGCTGTTTTTATTGCCGTTTTCTCCCATCTGCTGTCACCACACGCGGTGGGTTGTTCATGACTTGGTGCACAGGCTTTTGCAGCAGGGACTGTCTCCTGCTTCTCGTGCRTGGCTGGGTGGGCGAGTTTGTGGTGATAACAGCAGGAGTTATCATCTCTCTCTGGAGAATTCTTGTTTCAAAATTCCAGTCTGCTTCTKTCTTAAAATATATAAAATACTGGCTTTTGTGATAGTAATTGCTACGACAGTGTTTAGGCAAGAGACATATAGATATACTTAAGTAAATATATCACTCTATATACTTAGGGTACCCCAGTGCTACTGCTTGCGAAATAATGAACCAATATGCAGCTTCTTGACAAGGTAAACTAGATGTGATGTGCAACCTCAATTCATTTTGCAGTGCTCAGTCTTCGTCTTGTAAATGGGTGAAAGGAGGTGCTGGGGATGGTGATTTCTTTGCTAGGAAATAGCGCTGAACAGCAGCTTCACAGTAGCCCTGAACTGAATGAAGCACGATGAAAATAGGTTAAAACACTGGCTGAAATGAGCACCTTCCTCCGCCTAACCTTGTACTGGCGAGCTCTGTACCGGATGGAAGAGTTTCTGCCACAAATGTCAACTACACTTGATTTTTTTGTTTGATTAAGATGTGTTTTTGTATCGTTTTGAAAAGTAGAAGGTAGACTTTGCATTGCACTGTGGAAGTGTAACAAAGGAGTCAATCATGTAAGGTGGGTTTATGATTTTGTTGCATATTTCTACGACTATCTTTTCTGGACATCTGCAGAGCAAGAAGAAAATGGACCCACACCAGTGGTGTATGGCACAGAATTGACTGTGGTGTAAAACTGCAAAAGAAGATGGACAAGTGCCAAGGCCTTAAGCACGTGGATGATTTTTTCTTCTGCATCTACCAGAAAGGTAGTTGAAAATATATTTCTGAGCAGGATCTTTTTCTTTGCCAAGGATAAGATAGGAAATGAGGTTAACAGGGAACAAAATGTTGTTTTTTTCCTTGCCAAAATGGGCAGTCCTCTCACTTACTGAGATGATTCTAAAGGTCAGTGAGAGTCAGTGATTCCACATACCTCACTGCAATTACTTGCTGGGGCTTGCCAAAAGAACAGCGAGCTTATTAATATGCACTGCTCAAGTATTTTTGGGTTTGGTTATTGCTTACARTACTAATTGGCTGCTTTCCCCTAAATAAGAAGTCATTGTGTTTTTGGAATTTCCTAGATTTCCCCTTCTCATTAGCGCTATTTGCAGCTTCMCCACAGAGTATCTGTGCTCACGTGAGCAGGAAAGAAGAGCTTGTGTAGGAACCACACGAAGCGCAGCTCAGGGCTATTCAGGATCCAGCCAAGAGCTGCTAGCAGCAGTTTGCAGCTCTCGCGAGCAGGGCTTCTTGCTTAAGGTTCTTGCTTAAGGCTTAAGCCTGTCTCAAGGCTGATGGGAACCCCAAGTGGCAGGGGTATGACCACACGCTGACTGAGCGCAGCAGCAATGGGGGAGTCCTTGCCTTCCTTCGGGAAACTGCATTGCTCCATGAATCGTTTGGGTCATTTGCTCCTGGTGAACAGCAGAAAGCCGCGTTTGGGCGGCATCCGTGTGAACCTTTCCCTTCCTGCCCTGCAGTTCCCTGCAGAGTTCCCAGTCTCGTTGCCTGTCCCGCCGGGCAGAGGGGTGGCAGGGCCACGTGTGGCYGGGTGTCCCTTTCCTCCCACCCTGTTCCTGTTCAGCAAGGTTCAGGGCAGCGCTGGGTGACACTGACACCCCGGCAGCTCACACGGTCTCACACTGACTTCCCATCTGTTTGCCACARGGGCAGCTTCCCCCACCAGGTACCCGGGTCCGACCGCTGAAGAGGGGAAAAAGACCCCAGGCATTAGATGTCCTTGAAAAGGAAGCAGTGAGGGATGCTGAGGTGAGGGCTTATTTAACAGCTTGCTTGTATCCACGGGGTAAAATCAAGCAGTAAAATGTTGTTAAGGAACAAGGGTAGTAGGGGCTACTACTTCTGTGCTGCCTAGTATTAAGCCATAAAAAAAAATCCTCATTGAGCTGCCTCCTGCTGTGGTGAGGAGGGACGAGGGGCTGTAATTCACCCCCCTACTCTGCACGTGCTGTTACGCAGTGTGAGGGACGGCGGAGGCCGAGAGGAGGGTGGCAGAAATCAGCGCCCGAGAAAAGCAGCAAGGAAAAATGGCTTTCCCCTCCTAGGGGAGTCACTCCCCTACTAGGGGAGGCACTAGGGAGGCACGTTTCAAAGGCGGCTCCTAACGCTATATACTTTACCTGGCTCCGAAATTCCCTACATACGCTAATGTTGCCGCAATCTGTATGAGCAAGATGGGCAGCGTGCCAAAGCGTGTGTGCCGGGCAGTAGTTTTCAGGTACCTCTGTGTTGTGCTTGGAGAGGAGACCGTTCGCCAGCAGCGCAATTATGTGCCGAGTCCAGGGACACTGATTAGTCCCAGCTTTGCATGGTCAGATGGACAAAGCCAGCGATCCGAGATGGAACAGCAAAACTTAGGGCTTGAATGGCATTCAGCAATGAGCTACCACCAGGTGAGAGCGTGGATGCACCTGACACCAGGTGAGAAGAGCTGATCCCGAAAGGGCCATTCCCGCCCATCCTAACGATGGACGTGCTCTGTTAGAGCCCCATCCACTTGAGWGGCGGGTCCCGGGATGAGAGGCCCTGCAAGTCTGCAGTGACACATGCAGGATCTAGAGGTGGGTGGGTGTTTATTCTAAATCCCCTCATCACAGGGGTATTTGCGCCTTTAACCCATGGAGAGCAGTACAGGTAGCGATCACAGACCGCTTTCTTCTCGAGGGTTATTGCTTTCACAAAACCTTGTGTCACTTTTTCTAACATCCCAGCTCAGAGCCACCCCCCAAGCCCAGCGCTGAGACTGGAAACCTGCATCGTGCTGCTGCCCTTCGGGCGCCCTGGCTTTATAAATAATGACTCAGAGCCCTTCCCTGCGAGCTGCGAGCGTTCCTCTAAACAGAGAGCAAGCTGCTGCGGTGCCTGAGCAGCACAGCASTATTCTGGAAGGTCACAGTAAGGCGGGGGAAAGAGACCACTCGTTATTGCTCTTTCTTGCCATTAGTTTGCGTTCGGACACCCCACATGGCTACTACAACATTATTCAAGAACACCCATCACAGTGCTTAACAAGATTTAATGTACATTTATTCTTAACATGTGGAACATATAAAGATTTTATACTGAATAAATGAAATTCATTAAGCCAGAGGAAAAGGAGGAATTTACATCAAGTTTTTTTCTTTTTTAACTACATTATCTTGAAATACAAATGCAGATTCTTGTCACTGAAAAATCTTTGAAGTTGTGTTTCTTCCTTTTTTTCCTGTATATATTTTTTTGTCTGTAGACTGGTAACCATTTTCTTAAATCAATCCATACGTAACCATTTCCACACCTTGATTTATAAAGCAAATTGTGATCGGCTGCTCTCCCGAAATAGAGCATGACTTTATACATACAGAAACTTGTACATTACCCTCAGTTGTTGGTTTCCTGTGTTGGGTTTTTTCTTTTTTCTTTTTTTTACTATTATTTTCCGGAGATATGGCCCAAATGAAAGAAAAAAAAATTCTACTATCACTTTGTAGATACCACATCATGAAAAAGAAACTAAAAACTTTGTACTAAAAAAAAAAAAAATGAGGGTATGTTTAATGTACAACTTCTATATACATCACGGCCCTTAGGCAATAAAAAAATATTTTAAAAAATGATTAAAGGAATTGTGAAGAACTGTCACGGTGGAAGGTCAAAAAAACAGATGTAGACACGACAGTTCTGGTGAGGAAGCAATTGATGTTCGTCATCAGGTTTTGTTTAAAAATCTTTTAACTTGAATTTTTTTTTGTTTTGTTTTGCTCCTAGCCTAATGTAACCATTTCTCCTGTGGAGAAACCCATATCATTCTGTATATAATAGTTTTGAYTACTGCCTGACACCCTCCTTGATCCCCTACACCTACATCACTAGAATCTTCTATTGCACAGAGCTTTGGGTGATGGTATACAAGTTTTTTTTATACTTTTTCCTTATTTGAAAAAATAAAACACACAGGAACTTGGTAGGTTGGTAATTTGTCACCTTTTCGTTTCAAAGTGATGAAACTCTTTTTCCATCATACAATGGTTTGCCATAACATTTTTTTTTTCTTTTTAAAAAGTCACTAGTTCGCTTCCCAAAAAAATATGCAATACAAACATGGAAAAGAACATTGAAAAGGATAATCTATGGAAAAAAAAAAAAAAAAAGTGTGACCTTTGAATGTACTAGACAGCAACTTTGGTTAAAAAAAATAAAATAAAAAGATGTACTTATACACATAGACAGCAAATATTAATTTCATAACTGTTCAAATTAATAATTTCTTTAATTCCCAATTGGTAAATAGTGAATGGGGCAGAGGAGCAAAGATTCTTTTCTTTTTCCTTCTTCCTACGCTGGATAAACAAGAACAGAAAACAGCCAGTTATATGTGACCCTCTAATCTCCACTCACACATGCTTGGCTTCTCACTTATGTCATAACTGCCCGATCTGAAAAAGTACATCACAGATGACAGAGGCGACCAGAGAGTTCAGGACAGCAGATATGGAGATATCCAGCAAGCGGCCCTCGTGCAAGAGGAACTCGGAGCGGTTCTCGTCCACCCGCGCCATGGCCAGCAGGGCCTTGGCCGCCCGGCACATCATGTCTACGCTGGGTGGCTCCAGGGGCGGCGGCTGCATGTGCATGAGGTTGTGCTGGCTCTGCTGGTACTGGGCCATGGTGACGCCGTCCTCCAGGAAGCTGATCAGGTTGCCGATGCTGCCCTTCTGCACGGCTATGGCGCGCGCCGCCAGCGTGTCCCCCTGCGCAAGGTTCGATAGGAGCGCCATGGACATTTCTCGGCAGACCGGGTTTTTGCGGTCCCCGACGTACCTAACTAACGTAGCGTAGAGTTTCTCCTGACGACTGAAGGGCGGCGTGGCCAAGATAAGGTCCACATTATTGTCCTGGATGCTGAGCTTACACAGGGTCTCCAGCACGAGTCTCTGAGGCGAAAGAACCGAGTTGGGCCCCACGGTCGGGAAGGGATCCTGTGCCTCCGCCGAGGGGCACACCATCCAGTGCAGCAAGCCATCCAAAATTGGCAAACAGATGCTTTCCGTGTAAGCAGACAAGTCTAGCTGCCCAGAAATGTTGGCTAACGTGACCAATGTGTTATCCCTCAAGACCTCGAGGCAGTCCCACCACCACTCATCCTTGCTGCAGGCCACACCTTTGTCCTCCTCTTCCTCCTTCTCGTATGTCTGTGGCGCTCGCTTTCTTTCCGGATGCTCGTGGTGAAGAAGGATCAGCTTTCCCAGGATCAGCACCAAGCCTGGATGTTTGGACATTTCGGTGTCATTGCCAGGCACAAAGGACAAGCTACGGACGATATTTGACACACAGATGCAGCGTTTGGCCAGGGAGTCTTGCCAGTGGGTTATGGTGCATAGAGGAGTCTCATCCCGGCTCCTTGGCTCGTCCTCCAGCAGTTTAATATTCCGGTGGCTTTTGGCTTGGTGGATCCCAAAGGGAAACTTACTGCTCTCCGTTTGGGAACCGGGGTTGGAGTCTTCGGGCAACGCTCCTGGCCGAGCTGAGAGGACATCATCAATGGTAGCTGTTATACTCTTCTCTTGTTGTTCCTCAGATTCGCCTTTCCCCTCGAGGTCCTTCTTTTTGCTTGGAGAATTCAAGGGAGGAGGGGCTTTCCTGCGTGGAGGGATCTCCATCTTGCTTTCAAAGTGAGTCTGGATGTGCTCGGTCGTGTCACCACCACCAAGCTGCCAGTGGAGGAGTCCACTATCAAATTCCTGAACACGTCCAAGTTTGTCAGATCGGTCAACAACAAACAGATTATTTTTCTTTACAATCTTTATTGGCAGCTTGTCAAATTTACTGGCTTGTTTTGGCCTCTCACTTGGATCAGCAATGGCACCGGGAGTGGAAAAAACAATGCTCTTCTCTTCTCCTTCTACCTTTTCATCCTCCCCCTCCTCCTCATCTTCATCAAAATAGTCAATACATTCATCGTTCTCCTCTTTCCCAGTATCCTCTGCCAAGGACTGGCTATCATCTTTCTTGGCTGCTTTGTGATCAAGTGCTTTGTGACCTGGATCTCCCACTTCATATTCCATAAGGATTCCAAAAATGTCAATCAGGCATTTTCTAAAATACTCTACCAAAAGCTCAAGAAATCCAGACAACTGAGGGGAGAAGAAAGAACATAGGAATCAGATAAATATTTTTCATTGCATGGAATGTCATTAGGAACAGGGACGCGTACATCTGTGCGTACTTCCCTCCTCCTGCTTTGGACAAGCAAGGACTAGATCCTGCATGGCAAAAGTTCATCAAAAGAAATGCTTCTACATTCTGTCCACTGAGTGTGTTTTCTCTCTGTAGACTCTCATGGTGCCCTTTGCTGAAATGGTAACACTTACCAGGAGGACAGGACTCTGTCTACAGGCCTCCCTGGAGCTACCGCAGACGTTTAACCCAGCTGCCTGCCCTCTTGGCACTGCCCCRTATCTTTACTCCTTACCGTCTGCTCAGAGAACTGAACTTCCTAACTACTTCTGGTTCTCTGAACTGAATTTTTACCAGGTGCCTCCAGTCAACCATATGAATAGTCTTCCTCTCCTTCCATGCCTCTCAGTCTCAACATCCAAGTGTCCAACCCCTGGGACTTGGCAGGACTGGTTCTAGGTCCTGACATCCTAAACTAATATCCCATCTCCAGTGGAATAGTTTTCTTCATGCTGTCAATATTTAAAAATTGTTATTGGAGCAGGGTGCTGTAAGTCACCCTTCAGAAACAGTTTTCATTCGGGCTTAATCCTCTTAATTAACTTGTAATGACTTCCTTGCTGAAAGACAATGGTTGGGCTTGATGCTAATTTGCCCTCTGTGACTTTATTATTAAAGATGCTTTGTTGTTACTATATTCAGCCTGATTGTCTGGCTGCAATGGTGGCTTTAATTGTGGGCTAATAGGTGTGCAGCAAAACATATCCTTTTGTCCTTACACCCAAAGTTGGTTTAAATCATATTTCATACAGTTCTTTTGTTTTCTTTAGTTAGATGACCAGTGCCTATGATGTTCTGTATTCTCTTACAAACTCAACTGCCAAACGCAAAAAGAATTAAGAACTGCAAGAATTATCCGTTACCACACAGAGGTCTCAATTCCAGTGCAAATCAAGTCCAAGGCAAAAGGAACCAAACAAATGTAAAGGTTGTTTGATATTCGCACAACTTGCACAGGATGCATTAATGAAATTTTTTGACAGAATTTGCATGAAATGCACCTCACAACCTCAGRCATCTGCAGGAGTTGCACATCTAACTTAACTGTATGCATTCCTTCTATAATCAGTGGCCTCTTACAGGCCATTTCTAGGGTCTGAGGCAGCTGACCTGTTCTAGGCCTCTGCTTTAGGATGAGCTGAATCCTGCTATCGATATCTCCAGCTCTAAAAACAGGTGGGACAAAATGTACAAYCTGTGTCTCTACCTTAAAAAGCATCGTTATACTAAAAAAATGCCAACTTTTAAGTTACACTACTAGTAACAAAGGAATGAATGGCACAGATAAAATGCATATTCACTTTGTAGAAATTTTATATTATGCACATTATGTTACTATACCATCTATTACTGCCACTGTTAGAGTGGAACTGAGAAATGCTGGCAAGCAGTGAGGCAAAAGCACACAATTAAATCCTATGTTACCTGTGTCCTGTGCATAGACAGCAGAGTTTAGCCTTCTAATTGTCAATGGGATATTTCTGTGCAAGACTACTTTATTGGAAGGAGAAACTAAATAAAASGCGTGCAGTTCAGAAACTCCAGAGGCTTCCTATTGGGCTGGGGAAATACGAAAGGCAGGGACCCAAAGACGGCCTTGAAGCAACTTAACATTTTGAAAAGACCTTTAAGGAAAGACCAGATAAACTAAATCACTAACATTTTGCTCTTTATTACAATTGTCCACGTACTATAACATATGAGGACTTAACACATTAAGTTAACACTTTTGCTGTGGCTGCAGTTCTGATAATCCTGCATGGTCCTTTTCACAAGATACACCTTTATGTTATGCTGATTATTTCCCCTATTACATCCCAAAGCTCTCTCCTGTTCCTCACTGTTATAATTAAAAAGGGAACTTCTGGGATATTCACAATTATATTTAAGATGGCTGATTTGAAGAGAGTTCAGCATTTCCTCATATATCTTACGTCCATTTCCTTTCCTTAAAAGGCCGAGGGGGAGTACTGCTTCCCCACYTACCTGAGAGAGGTTGAAAGTAGCAACAGTGCTGTCGTCATACAGAAGAATATTAATAGTGTCTAGCGCCCAGGTACTTTCGGCCAAAAGGCCAGATTTGAGAGACATCATCACTCTCCAGGCCTCAGGAGTTACTGGAGAAAGAAAGAACGAGGGAAAGTACACCAGCGTTAGCGCACGCTAGGAGACCATCAGTGAGTCTGCGAAGAAGACAACATGCTGAGAATACAGAATATAAATGAAGTCGTTTCAATTATGCTTGTTCAAGACCATGGTTTCATGGCTTCACTTAGCCCTGTGAAATGTTTCCAGAAAAACTGCTGCTTTGCCTTTGTTTGGGGAAGCATCTGAACAGGGCCTCTCTTCTTGGCTTTGCTGAAGCTGAAATAAAGTCCTTGCAAACTTCTGAGAAGTTTGGCAAAGCAAACAGTCCATAAATAAAAGCAGAATATTCTGTCAGAGGTATRGCAAATTGGAACTGTGACATGTAGTAACATGAGTTCTACATAGGAAGATCCCTCATAGAAATATGAGGGAAATAAACACGACAAATAACACTGAATGAATCAATGGGCCATGCAAAGAAGGCAGAGACTGTAAGTACACAACAGAAGAGCAGTATCTGTTGAGAACTTTTATGGAAGGAGAGTGTAAAAACCTTTACTCAAACCTATGTTGTAATGCCAGCTGAACGGACTTTCTGAGAAACCTTTCAACACTTGAAATTTGGAAGTCCAAAACAAGCTTCATCTTCATGCAAATGCGCATTTTTGGAGACCCCAGGTCTCCAAATACAATATTGCTTTCATTTCACGTCAGATCTGCTRCACTGACTTTCACCCACCACCCTCTCTGACGCAGATGTTAGTACATTATTACCAAACACCATCACTTACAGTTACCAGGTAAGTTAACTGTTTGGCAAAATACTTTCCCAGGGTAAAAAGGAAATCAACATCCCTTCCTCCCTGCCCGTTTCTGGCCTTGGCTTTTGTTTTGATACTTACCAATATCTTTTGAGGTAATCTTTCGTCTTGGTTTTAAGACTGGTTGCGATGCTTCTACAGAGCCTGGGGGGAAGGTGATTTCTCGCCTAATTGGAGGTGGCTGGGGTGGAGGCCCTGTCACCTGGGACACTGGGACCGTGGGTATCAYCTTTTGCATCTTCATGGAGGGGAGGAAAGGAGACTTGCTTGGAGACATACGGTTTTCCAGAGAGCGCTGGAAGGATGCCGGGCTTGGAGCCCTCGAAATGTGGTTTGGCATAGAGGGTGGCGTCTGGTAGGATGACTGAGGAGGTCTAGTGATAGGCTGCATGGAGGCTGAGGAGGACATATACGAAGGCTGACGCTGGTTGACGTGAGAAGGCCACTGACTCTCGTGGTTTATCCTCTGGTCAGGTACCATCATCTCATCGGAGCGGTTCATCCCTGGGTAGGGCGGCGCCTGCGCGGGGCCGCCGGGCCCTTGCCTGTTCGGGTAAGGATAAGGCATGTCGTTGCGGCCGGGCCACATGTTCTGCTGGGGGCCCTCGCTGGAGGACGACGACTGCATGGGGCCCCCCATCATCTGCGGGGGGATTCCGTGCTGCTGCATCTGCCCTGGGCCCTGCATCCGCTCCCGGTTGTAGGGATAGGGGTACTGTCCCTGCATGGGCCTCCTGTCRGGCCCGCTGTACGCGTTGCCGTACTGGTTGTACATGTCCTGCTGCTGGCTGCCGTACTGCATGTTGTACATGTCGCCCTCGTGGCGCTTCGCCGGCGGCCCGTACATGCCGTCCATGTGTCGCTTGTAGTTCTGGAAGGAAGTGTGGGAAAGAGCACCGGTCACTTTGGCTCCACGTGCAAGCACAAGCACCCTGCCCGAGAGCTCCCTGAAGCAGCCGGCGGCTCGCAGCGCCGATCCAGACTCGGGCCCACGCTCCTATGCGCGGCCTTAATCCGGTGCCTTCTTTCTAAGCCTCTGTTTTGCTGTGCTCATAACTTAATATTAAAAGGAAATTTATCCTTGGGCTACATTTTCCCATGCTTGCTCTCATTTCCTCCCTTTCCCTTTCCATTCCTATCTGTCAGAAAAAAAAAAATAAAATCTATTTGTCACTCCTGACACGCATGCAAAGACAACGGTCCTCACGGAGATATTTTACCTCTTTTTTAATGCTTAGTCGCCAAAAAAAATATCCAAAACCATTCAGAAACATAATCTTTTCCAGGGACAAGCACCGAATAAACTCCTAACCCACCCAGATATGCTGCAGGCATACATGTCGGAAACACTGCATGTTACAACAGAGCCTAAGCTACATAAAATAAATTTGCTCGCTGGCTCTTTGTGTACTTGTCAGGAACATGGTCTTGTTTGGGCAACCATCCTTCTCCCCAGATCCCCCTAATTACATTTTATATAAGATTATTTTATGAAATGGCCAAACCCAAATATTCTGCTCCAATTTATAAGCACTCTCATGCTGCTGATCAGTACTGAATTAAGTGATGCAGCTGCGAGCTGCCACCCAGGGTTTCCTGCYTCCTTCCTTCTCACCCTCTCAGACGGGCGAATGCTGAGTAAGGTGAGCTGCTCTGCTCTTGGGGGCAGCRCCTTGTTTT
This sequence comes from Nothoprocta perdicaria, assembly GCF_003342845.1. NCBI lineage: Eukaryota > Metazoa > Chordata > Aves > Tinamiformes > Tinamidae > Nothoprocta > Nothoprocta perdicaria. The sequence goes on along the minus strand of NW_020455599.1, from coordinate 4,407,488 downwards.
TAAGTCATATAAACCTGTATGTATTTTTAAGGATACAGGACAGAAAAAACATCTTGTGGTTTGAGAAGGTGGTGAGATTCGTGATGGTCCTTAGTTCCTGTGGGAGTTTGCTCCACAGTTCAAACCACATTGAGTGCTCTGAAGCAAAAAACGTGCATTAAATGTGCAATTTTTGAATATATGATCTAAGTTAAATTCCAAGTTATAGCTCCCCCAGACACCTTAACTCACCACATCGCACAATGTATACTAATGTACCAAAGTTAACATCAGATAAAATTCAGTATGTATTCAATATGGGTCAGTTAAAACAGCTCTGGGAATCATAAACTCATCTTCCAGCTTTGGTGCACGTAAAACCACAACTACTGTGCTGCATTAATGGAGGTTTTTTTTTTCTTTAGTTTTTTAACTTGCTAAAGAGCAGCTGGCTGTGTGAGAAGTGAAGACTATGCCCGTTTTCAGTCCTGCACAAGTTACCTGCTGTGGTAAATTCAGCACTTACGGCCAATTTATACACTAACAGCTGACTTGGGAGCTGCCACACCTAAAACGATGATGCCTCTTTCTGCCAGTGTGGCCCAGAGTGCTTAAAGTGAATAATAAATAATAAAACTTAGGAATGAAGCACATGACATGCATGCAGGCAGGCCGATGTCCTTGTGTTTGCAGAGGCCACAYGCCAGGTGGTAGCCAGTGGGAAACGCTGAGGCTCCAAGCATCCCCCCTTCCCAGGTCATTCCCTTGCTCCTAGGCCATTTTTCTCATTAGTCTGGCACTATTACGAGGTTCAGTGGACAGAAAGGAAGCCTAAGGAAGGAGCAACCTTACCCTCTAGTCAAGCAAAGAAGGGGAATGCTATGGGAGTGGAAAGCAGGGCCAAGGCCTGGATCCTTGCCCTTCATTCTGCACTGCTTGTCTGCATTGGTGCACTTGGCATTCAAGAGGCAGGGTACAAAGCACTGAGGACAGCACTTCTTTTTTCTTTAACAAATTCTAGYTGTCTTCTTGCCTACGGGAACACTTGGCTAATACATTCCCCACAGGTATTAGTATGGGACTCACAAACTGTTGTGTTCTACCTACCTTTGCAATTTCCCCACAAAATCACCTCAAACTGCTTGCTCAAAAAACAATAAAACATCTGAACCAAACAGATAAGCTAACAATTTTGAAACTAATTTCAGATAGGTTACGTTGTACTAAAAAGGTAAGATCTCTTCTGATTTTACGATTATCCAGTAAAAATGTAAACTGAAAAGCTATATCCTAAGTTGGCCGAAAGCCGGCTTAAATTTGGATATTTATATTATAGATAAATATTTTCTATTTAAGAAGCTAGCTTCAACAGTAACTATTACCTGACTAGCAATGTGAAGGATGAAGCTCATCCTGCTGAAGTCATCACTGGAGTTTTGCCATTGATTTATGAGATTGAATCGTATCCAGCAACAACACACTTCACAGAAACCCTCCTAATGGATATGGTTTGTATTTTCCAAGGTGTTAAACAGTTTGATTATGCAGAGAGGCCAAAGTCTCCAAATGCCTCTGAACTGTTACCCCTCATACATCTGTATTGGGGAATCTGTAATTCCCATATTGTTACTGGGAATGACATACAGATAAGCTAATACCATATGATATATATTCAAGATGGATAATTCTTTGACATTGTCTGGACTGGGTGCATGGCCCACCACAGCCGTCTAAGTAACTGGGAGAGTTGCATGTTTTGCCTTGAACCAGCTTTCTCAGGGGCTCACTGGGTTGTGTGACAGCAGTTGAGGTCCCTACCTTTGACAGTCAAGCAGCTTTTTGTATCTGTAGCATCCCGTAACTAACCTTTGAATTATCCTTTCTCAGCCTGTTGGTTATTACTCTGGGACATTTGCTTGATACACATTCACAGAATATCCATTCAAATTTATACTCTTTCAGTACAATTAACTCATTTTGCTAGTTACATAGGCACTGCTTATGCACTTGAGCTATGGTTTTGACCGGAGTTACAGTGGTCCATTGTGCCAAAAGACACACATTGTATAAACAATTTCTTGGATGTACAGGGGTCTTTGGAGTGACCATTTATTAAATTTATGTTAATGAAAATAGCTGTCTTCCCCTTTCCTACCTGCTGCTGTGGATACATTCCAGGTTGATGTCCTCCATATGGGGGTTGTCCTGAGGGAGGTCCTTGTCCTGGATACTGCTGCCCATATGGTTCATGCCTAAAACAAAGCATTTACATCATCACTTAGAGCTACTGGAATTTTCAAGCCACTTGGAAGACGAGATTGCTACAATGACCTTATGTCTTGAAGATATCCACCATGTGSAAACAAGACAAGGCACAGAGTGGTGTGGTCCAGAGCCCAACGCAGCCAGCTGGGCCGCTGCAGGGGCTGCAAGGGGGTGGGCAAAGCAGATGGAAGGGGCGATCAAGATGCAGCAGAGAGTTTTAGGGTTAGCAGTCAGGGATGCAAGCAAGGTGCAGTCATTAAAGAAGAAAGGCAGGCAGCTGCAGTGGAGTTAGAGACCAGCCATAGCATGCATTTTTTTAAATGTAAATGTCTTTTTTAAATGTCTTTTTCCTGTAAATCAGGAGAAGGTTTACAGGTAAGAGGTGTCAAGTCATAACTCTTCYGTTCTAAGAGCAGATCTCCGAGAAAGCTACTTTCTGCATCGCTGAAGAATATAATCAGCAGTGAATGGCTGAATTAAAGGGAAGATGTTATTCTATTTGGACTATAATGAAAAAAACTGAGTACAAATATCATTAATGTTACAATATGTAACATTTAAACACATCATTGCTAGGTAAAAACAGTACCATATTGCATTTCTGCTAAGGTTCATGTAATTTTTAATTAAAGCTTCCTAATGAAGCACAGTTGCTTCACGCGCGAGAAGCCGAGTTGAAGTTGCACTTGGAAACTCACCTACAGCCCCTTCTGACCTCCAAGGGACACTGCAGCACAACTGCAGTATTTTTAACACTTTTTAATGCATTTCAGACAGTCAGTTGAAAGGAAACACTTGGGAAGTATTAAGACTGACAAATATCATGGTCTTGCAAACCAGTATGTCAGCCACTCCTCTCTGTTCACTACTGGAGAGCACACACCTGTAGTTGGAGGATATTACGGGAGGAGTACAGCAAGGAGAGCCAGAGAAACAAACAGAGGAGCAGGGAATCTGCAATGACACCGGATTTTTTTCCCAAAGGTATCAAAAACTCACTGACCAGAGGAAAAACAATAGCTGTTCAGTATCTCCCATAGTTATGAAATGAATAGATGAGTTATCCAGTGCCAGATAAAAGACAAAGATAACTGATAGAAATAGTCTGCAGTTGTCCAACATGATATGCACAGCAAGGTAAAACTGAGCAAAGGTAAATGCTATGTATATGGGAACAATTCCTAAATGTTAAATTTCTTAGCCGCAGAACAGCCACAAGCCAAGTTGTAGAAGCTTCAGAATTTACAACATTTGATGCTGCACAGGAGAACTGGGGCCTGTAACGTTGGCTTCAGCTCGGCGTTGGTGCAGAAATGCAGCAGCTCATTTGTATGCTGCTTTTCTGACCTCTACAATTCTATGGACGCACGACGTCAACCAAATCTCCAAAGACAGCCTCCCGCACCACTGAACCAAACCAACAGGGAAAAACGGAGTTGGAATAGCCAAAATAGAAGTAACACACCTCGAGGCTGCATATTGTATTTATGTGCTCTCACAAAAGCTGCCAGCACTCGTTAGCTGGGTATTGCAGATATTAAACAGAGAAATCAACGTTCACCAACGTTTGCTGGACAGGGTAACCTTTAGGAGAGGACTTGCTGGGGTCACTGTTCAAAGGCACCATGTGGCTTTGACCAGCAGTCCCATACTGCCTTCAGGACCCAGACCATGTTCAAACCCCAAAATGACAAAGGAAACCTCATTCTGTAAAAAAACCCACTTATTCTASAAAGTTGCCAAGAATAAAAATCCTTAAGGAAAAAATCTCTTGATTTATCACATTCCATTGGACTGCCTAATCTCACCTTAACCTCTCTTAACCCAGCAATGTCACCTGACACTGAATGACACGACTACAACCCTGTTACTCTATAGCATCTACCACTTCACACTGAAAACCCTTCCACTGTTACTTGTTAAGAGCCACACGGCACCATTCAGGCTGCACTCAGCAAACTAACAGTGAAGGTGAAAGCACCAGCAGGGATACAGCCATACCTTCAAAACCCTCTGGAATATTTACTATAATCCAAACATTCCCAAACCTCTCTGCTGGCTATGTCAATTCTCAGACATTGATGATTTTAAGATTTTTTTTCCCAAATCCTTTTCCAGGATAAACAAAAAAGACTGATTTTATTTTTGCTTGCTTCAAGGCAAGCAAAAAGATAAATTATGAGGATCCTGATGGACTGATGTCCTTACAACTCAGACAACAGACTYCAGACTCTCCAAAGCCAATTCATTATCAGACCACAAACCAGACATATTTAGTCTGAGGATGATGTTTTTCATAAAAAGCCCAACAAACAACCGTTTATCTGCAAACAGGTCAGGGTGCCTAACGTGAGTGCTACGTTAGGCCATCACAGGCCAGAGCTGTCAGGCAGCTGCCAAACACACCCACTTGCTATCAGTGACTCCTAAGGTGTGATGCTTCCCCCTCTGTTAACTTCTGCGAGCAGCCAGGCTCAGCCCTTACCCAGTGACTTACTAAGCTGCTGTGGGAAACGCAGAGTGCTGCGTTCTCGGCCAGGTGCGATGGGAAAACAAGGAGGGGAGAGGATGGTTGCCACTAAGGGGCTTTGCTTTTTGCTGAAGAGCCACTCACCTCCTGTCATAGCCACTTCCRTAAGGGAACTGCTGGCGCTGGCTCATGCTCATGTTGGACATTGCTCCGGATGGACTCTGGTTGTACATATCTTGTATTCCACTATTGGGCATTTGTCCAGGGGTCATGAAAGGCTCGTTGCTTCCAGGCACTGCAACAGTAAGGTAAAAGAAGAACCACAAATTAAACCTATCATGCTGGGGGGTTGAGGATATGCGAGTTCTATTAAATGATGTATTTTAAAATAATGTCCAGATTCCTAACCCTGCCAGGCAGAACTAGYTGACGTGTGGCAAGCTCCCTGGAATATGGTGAAAACACATGAAGCAGCACCACTACCAAGGCGATGGTGAGAATATTAAGGAGCTGCAAGTGAAGGAAGTAATCTCATCCCAGCRAACTCAGATCCTCAGGCACCAAGGCAGCTCCTTCCCTATGCTCCTCACAGTCGAAGTTCAATTCCCTTTTGCTTTTTTTTTTTTCACCCAAATAATGCTAAATATGAATGTTGCAAAACAGAAAGAAAGAAAATCTCATCTTTTGGATTAGAAAGCTGTCAGAATCAGACTTTCCTCTTCCCTGCCAAACTCCCATACACGCATGTACCCACATTCCACAGGGGTTGTGGATAGGATACTGGGTAGCATCTAGTATAGATTCTTGGGCAGGGAACATTTTAAGGATCCAAGAAAAGGAGCAGTGAGCACTGTATATGAAACGAATCCCCAGCCAAAGAGAGGACGTGACTGGATCCCTTAGCTGCACTGCAACTTCACTTCTGCTGCAAGGACACCATCTGACTAATGGCAAAATTGGACACATATGCAAGAGCCCTGGTAAGTTCATTCTGGGGACATAGATATYCCAACTGCATGAGTAAAATTTGGGAAGAATACACTGAAGCTGACACAAAAAAATACCTTTTCTCATTCCGCCAAATGGATCTTTATTCGGCTCATAGGGCATCCTTCCCATCATGTCTGGCATGTTTATTCCCTGCTGGTATGGTGCGTTGGGCGTCATGGAGTTGCGCTTCGGGAACGAGGAATCGCTCACATCCGAAAAGGGATCGTGCACGCTCACGGCGCTGTTCCTAGCACGTGAGGAAAAGCAGGCATTAACACTGTGAGTCCGAGGGGCTGTGCAAACACACTGGGCTACAACACACCAGGCAAAGCTGTCCTCGACGGGGACCAGTGCAAGATACATCGAGGAAGACACAAAAGCTTTTACAACGCGCAGTCACTGAAAAATCTGGTTCTTCTTTTTCCCCAAGTTCATGTGGCTACTTACCTTAAAGATCAGTGGGTTTAATCCAATTCAACTGTGCACTGCCCTACTAGCCACATAAAAGTCTAAATCTTTTTGAAATTTAACWAAGATGCTTGTCCCAAGGCAATGAGCTCTAGAGGTTAATTACATGCTTGTATCAAAATGCTGCTGCTTTTTATCAGCTTAATATTTATTACCTTTCAAGTTTACCAAGCATCCCCTTGTTCTCGTACTAGAGGAAGGCCTAAGCAGCAACATTTGATTTACCTCCCAATATCCTTCACTGCTATCGTGAAGCAATAACCTTTCTGGCTGCAGTCAACTTCATTCTAAACCCCTTACAAACTGGGCTCAGAAAATCGAGTTTCCCTAATAACTACCAGACTTATTCTTAAAGCAAAAAAAAAGAAAATATATATATATAGTGGGAAGAAAATTCAGTATGAGTTACAGATGATTTAAAAAGATTGTTGTTATCCTTTCTGCACTATTACAGATGAAGAAAATAAACTGCAAATGTTTTCAAAGTTTCTGTAAATTGTTTAAGATTCGGTGATGAATCCAGTTGACTCCAACTGAAGTCAACAGGATTTTTTTTTTTTTTCTGGACTTCAGCAGGCTAAGGACCTCTAGCAAATGGCCAGGAGACTTCACTGTAGATTAGACAGGTATGTGTGGTTTACAGGATACAGGACTGAAAGGGATCTACTTGTCCCACTAGCTGAATGCTTTATCTCACTTAACTACCTTATTATGTGCACTTTTCATAATTTGATTAAATTAAATAAAACCACAGACTTTTCCCACCACTATGTTTATTAGAGGAGTATTTAAGATCCTTACTTCTAATAGTTAGGAACAACCCTCTAATTTCCAGCTTCAATTGATTCATGGCTTGTTTATATCCATTTACTCTTGAGTGGATTTTGCCCTTCATCTAATTAATAACTGTTCTCCATCACTTATGTTTGTCACCAAATACACTTACAGAGGGCCACCAATATCGCCCATAGCCAGGCAAGCTCCTTCATCTCCCTGTTCCCTGATCATTCCATTAACTTCTCTCTGTATCCTTTCTGTTTTAAAGTTCTCCCTCCTGTGGGACTGACTGGCCCTGAACACCAGAGGAGGACTGCAAGCAAGAGAAAAAGGTTGTGCTTCCAAGCTGGTGCTTTCACCTTCCTCCTCTTCACCTATTTCCACTTCCTCCTCTGCACTGGCCCCTTCCCGTCCTTCTCTGGGATTTAAAAAGCTACTGCAACTCCAACTCCTTCCTATTCTTTCCTTCCCCTTCCAAAAACATTYTTCTGCTGCTTTTAAGTCTCCAGTTGCTTCATCAGGGAATCTGATGAGATCCTGAGCAGCTGGAAAAGGGTGAGTCTGGTTTAGCTGTGGAACTGCAGCCTAACAAAAGTGAAGCAAAGCACTTTTCATACCTGCCACCCTGCATAGGTGTCATTTGTCCATGAGGTGTTGATGCTGGTGTGGGAGGCTTCAAATCGCCTGGCACTTCTGTCATGGAATTACTGCCAGTAGACTGTGGAGTCTGTGGGCCTTGTAAGGAACCGGAATTAGCTGGGAAATTAAAAGAAAAAGGAAATATTATGAGGTGGCAGCCTCATAAGGAGAGAAACTAGTTCTTTTCCCCATGAGCCTACTTATATCATGCATCTCATTACATCATACTTTGTAAGTTCCCCCCAAACCCTCTGAGATCAGGATATGCTGTACAGTAACWGCCATCATCTTTTCTAGAACCGTGAATTTAATCTGCAGCCTGAAGCAACATGAATAGAAAGCATGTAGATGAAGGATCATTTAATCAGAGGTCAGAGGCACAAAGTTAATTGTCTATAGTTGACAACAAAGTAAATGAAAGGTTGTTCTTTGGCGCAGCTTCTTTATATAATCATTATCTCAACATATACGTTTATAAGACAATTTCAGCCGGAAGCCTTTCCTTACAAATTTAAACACTTATTAGTGTAAATTCACAGTTTCAGCTACCACTAAAGAGCAGACATTCCTAAAGTGAAACAYAGCAAATGATGAGCAGTGCGCTGCAACCCCATGCCATCTTCCAGGCAGCATAGGATTTTTAGGGAATGCAAAGGGCAGTCTTGGAGAAGAAGAAAGCAATCACTGAAAGCAAAATTTGAACAGAAGGCTATGACTAACACTCCTAGTAAATTTGTAAAAATAGCAGTCACAGAAGGATCAACGCAGGGCATGTGCAACAAGACTCTTGTCGATTCTGCACAGCATCTATTTGACCTCCAGAAACATTCATGTTGAGATCTCAGACAATAAGAGAGTACTTGCACCCCTGTCCTTTTTAGTTGTGGTAAATTGCTATATTCTTGATATAAAAGTGACYGTAGAAAAGTGTGAAATGTTCTATTCTAAGGAGGCTGAGCAGTAATACTGGGAATCAATATAGGACATTAAATGAATATGTCACTTAAGCTAATGATAAACTATATTCAGACCAGTCTTGTAAAGTAGACACTGAAGTTACTATTTTCATATAAATTCCTCAAGACTGTCATGGGAATTGAYGATAACAGATTAGGATCTGGTTAGAGATATTTGGCTGCTTGGTGCTCAACACCAAGCAAAATTAAAATCGCCAACAGAATCAACCAAATTCAACCAAAATCACCAACAGAAAAAGGAAAAAAAAAACACATACACACAAATGGAATAGACACAGCTCAAGAGACACAACTTTGACTCAGGAAATCTCTCTCTTTCTCTTCTAATGAACTGCATCTCGTAAGCATTTTCTAGCACCTAACCATGTACATTCAACAGCCAGTGAACAAAACTTTATGATTTGCTATTAAAGGGAAAACTGAAAGAGGTGGTAAAGGCTGGAGGTTCTTCTGTACATGAAAGAACAACCAGATTCAAGGTTGATTTCAAATGCTAGAGGGCCACCTTGATAGGCAGAACTTATTTTTAACTGAAGAACTCCCTTTTAAATATGTTTCATTTATATTGTAACTCATATTCTACTTGGAAATCAGTCCCAGAAAACCAAGCGACAGGAAATCCACATCCTGTAGTTCACGTTATTCTTACCCTCAGCCTTCTGAGGCCCGTCCAGTAAAACGGTTCAAAGAAAGTTTAAGAAAACCTCCCTGCTTCCATCAATACAGTAACATTTACAAAAATTAATGCCACATTTGACTGAGGGCTTTAGCATTATAATGAAACGATACTTATGACAAAGTGGTCCTGTGGACATAAAGGGAGCCCTTTGCCTAAGTGACCCTGACTCAGGCAGGGTTTCTTGCCCTTGCAAACACTTCAAACACAATCCTAGAGCTAAGTCACACACTGTGGTGCTTTATGAGAATCATGTAAGCACCTTGGCATACTCAGATACTACTGCAAACATGCTACTGCCTCGAGCTGCACATTCCGTGTTTCTCTTACAAAGGGCAAGTAAAAGCAAGAACGTTCTTCCCCAGCCTACCTGAGCAGCAAGAACTTAATTCACCTCTAAAGTGAAATTAAAGAAAACAAGGGAAATATTTTTTCGGTATTTATGGGCTGTGTGAATATAAGGTATTTTTATTATGAAGGAACCGTGTGCTTTATAAAATCCTTCTCTGTGAGAACAGATTTTAGAAGAACTAAGAACCTACAAGTGGGAACTGCTGTCTGCTGGGTGATGGTGGAAGGGCTTTGGATCCCCCCTTCCCCCTCCTTCTAAACTCCTGCTTACCAGCAGCTGAAAAACGCATGGCAAGTATTAGCATGAGAAGTGCAAAGTTTCTGGCGGTGCTTTGCTCGTGTCCTTCGCTCGTGACCTCCACGGGCCCAGGGACACCTCTAAGGAGCACAGGGACTAAAGCGCTTCCACCGCGCCGCTTACCAGGTCAGCAGCCACCAGAAGGGCCCATGTGTGCTGAGACCTACGAGCAACCGCAGCTCCCTCTGGGCCACGAACGCCCAGGCCACTGAAGAGGTCACTTCTATTTCTAGAAACAGTGTCAATACAAAGAGCACATTCCTTAAAAGCATGTACTCAAAATGGTTCCAGCTGATGCTGCAGGTGCTGAACTCCTGCTCTTGCAGGATGGGATGTGCAGTTACATCTTTGGTTCATGGCTCAGCCAGCCATAAGGAAGTTACCCACATGGAGCTTTCCCTCTGACTTTCTTGTTCTTAAATGTCAGSTGTAGCTGGTCAGCTTTTTCTAAGACTATGCCTTAAAAAATAAAAGGTCCTCTGCTGTTCTCTCCCAAAAGAGAAATATTTTTCTGTGTATTTGCTCGCCTTTTCCAGTCACAGCACCTGTGCTCCCTTCACTGATGCAGAGACATGAAAAACAGCCCTAATGGCAGGGACACGTGTGACACGAGAAGCCCCTTTGCTGTTAGGCTTTTATTCTGATTTAGCCCCATCACAAACTTGTGAAAAATACCCCTTTGCAGGTGCGTATTGGTAGCTTGCTACACATGCAGCACTTGGGTTTCTGGAGATGCCATTTGCAGTTATTTCAGGCCGGAGGTGAGCAGGACCTTCACTGTAATACAACCCTTGGGTTCACATGGCCAGTCTTGAACGTGAACCTTCAGCAGGGAGGCCAGCCTGCACAAGCCCTTAAAGGTTACAACTCCAGCTTGGCATCAAAAGGGGAAGGGAATGAGAGTCTCTGACAGCTGACAGAAAAGCAGAGCAGAACAAGGCTGACTAGGGGACTAGGCACCTAGAAAGAAGATACAGATGTGGCTGAGACCAGACTGGGGTCTCAGAAGTCTTTAGTTTTCATGGATATGGCCTAGGCAACAGGGAACATGAGGAAAGCCCAGAGAAGGCACGTGATGAGAGATACGGTCTGGGCAGAGGCAGAAGCGGCGGGTGAAGCGCTGAGCACAAAGTGCCCGCGGGGGAGGCAGGGGCGGCAGCCTGGGCTGGGCTGGGCTCACSGGCTGGGGCGGGAAGGGGGCGATGTCTGTCGAGGGAGAAATCAGGGATATGCAGGTGAAGAGATGGGAAAGCGAAACCCCAAAGATGTAAAAATCTACAGCAGGGGACACTGAGACAGGACAAGTGAGGAGAATAGGAGGTGGCGATAAAAATGCCCTGGGATAAGCTGGAAATCAGAAGACAAAACCAAGCAAGCAACCAACCCCCACAAACACACGCAGCAGCCCGGCGGGGCCGGTGCCTCCTGCCACACAGCTCAGCCTTGGGGGCTGCCTCTGCATCCCGCCGGCTGCGCTGCCCCGGGACCTTGTCCTGCCCTTGTCCTGCTGCTGCACGTCTCTGCGTCCTCGGCGGCACGTGCTGGGAGCACAGCGCACTGCGAGCGCGGCCGAGCAGCGGAGAAGGCATGATTAAACACCCAGGAACAGCATCCAGCTGCCACGATTAAGGCAGATGATGCTGAATTCTGCCCTAGAGAACTGAATTCCGCTCTTGCTCCGCTACCAAGTGCCTGTGCATACTGGGCGTATGAGTGAAGCTAAATTTTTCACAAGTGGTACTCATATGTGTTTCTTTTCTCAGAGGCTCTCTTTAGACAAGCTGATTTGCAGTTGTGCAGAAGATGCAGGGCAGCAGCTAGAATAATATACATGGCAAAACACAGAAAACTGGCAGGCAGAATTAGCAGATACTTATGATGTAAATTTTTTGGTGGCCCAGTTCCTTGTTCGTAGACTGGGAATCGTATATTACTTCTCCCCTCAGATGGGTAGTGCAAAGATTGATTAATGCTTTTAAAGCCCTCAAATACAGYTGTGATGACAGCCAGAGGAAAACCAAGGAATAAATCAATAATTCTCTGCCTGAGTCTGGCTTGAAAAATGTGCCTTATGTAATGGCCACGTATTAAGCAGTGAGGGTGACACAAAATACTGAATAGCTGCTCATTTACTGAGTGCATGAATGACACAGAGATTTCATGGAAGAACTGGAACGACACTGCGTAATTAAAGAGTGTATCAAACTGTCCATGCACAAGGAAACATAATTAAGTTGCAAAGATTGTATCTCACTTTTGGCATTTCCTAACTACCGAGCACTTGACGTTTCAACAACAACAACGACGTACTTTGAACACCGGTTTTGTGTACTACCTGTGCACACGTCAGCCTGTGTGCACACATATAAAATGCAAACTAATTATGTTCCCTCACACACACCTAGATCAGATCTCTTACACACACTGCTATTAGCACTATCTTCCAATTAAAGCACACGAAAACAAGCCTTTGTAAGGAAGTACCATCTTCTGTTTCCAGGTTTCACCTTCATTTTTACTGTTGCAAAGCTGTTCAAATGTGACTGAGGACCTCCTGGAGCAGAAACTCTACCTTTTCAAGTGCTTCAAAAGCATCAGTACAAGACAATTAACTGAGAAGGAAGATGAAAACTCTATGTCCTTTCTTTTAGCACAGGTAATCTCTGCTTACATGACTGATCTGTAGGTGTCCAGGAAAGCACCCGGTGTGCACAKATTTAATTCTTCATCTCACACCTGCGGATTTGTAAGGAGAAAATGTTTCCAAGACTTTTTGGAACAAAACACTCCAAACGGAGGGGAAGCGGAGTCTTGCTCCGTGCAGAGACAAGGTCCCCGCGCTCGCCCCGGCCGCGCCGCTCCCGGCAGCCGGCCCTGCAGCGGCTGCTCCCCTGCGAAGGCCGCTCGCCAGTGAGGGACCCGTTGGCTTCAACAAGCTGAAATACGCAGGTGAGGGGGGAAAAAAYCTCCCTCGGGCCAGCAATGTTTTTCCATTCAGGAAAAAAAAAAAAAAGAAAAAAAAAAGACTGCAGCCTCTTGAAACTCSGCTAACATGAGGCCTGACACGCTCTCTAGGATATCCCTACCTTGTGCCAGAAGCTACAGAYGCATTCTCTAAGGTAAACAATGGAGGGGTTACGGAAGGTTAAGCACATTCCCGTCCTCGGAGTGAGCTGCCGGCCGCCTCGCCGGCAGGATCACTTACACTGCACGGATTCAGGGCGCCGCTCGCGGGGCCGGGCCCCRCACCCGGCACCCATCCCTCTTCCGTGGGGATTCCCTGCTGGGCCTCGTGACACGCTCTGTGGCATCACCTGAGGGCTAAAAGCAGCGCTCCAGGCATGGGAGGCGGATGGCTTTCCCTGGGGACGCGCTCGTGGAACTGTGGCGCTGGGTCTCGGTGGGTTGGACCCACACTCCAGGCCCAGGGTCTCCGCTGACAAGGAAACGTGGGGATGTTCCCGCTCCTGGCATGCTCCTTGGCACACGGGTTTCCAAGTGTGTGGTAATGACCTCGCTGTTGACACCAGAGTTTTAGCTGCACGGTCCGCTGCAGCCCTGCCGCCCTCGTACCGCATYGGGGCAGCGCAGGCCCGTCGGTCCCTAACTTTGGTAGGGACTTTGGTACAGCAGGGAGTAACCAACTCCTTTGTGCTGACGTGTCTCGAAAGTTGTTTCTGTTCCCCATCCCTGCTACAGCACGATGGCTGACCAGCGCCACTTCCAGTTCACAGTTTGCCACCTAACTCGTGTGTCTTTTGGCCAGAAAGCAGAATGTGACCTGCAGGGCCCTGGTCTCTGCCCACACCCCTGGTGAGCGCTGCAGACTGGAGGGGCCCGTAGCGCCTGCAGGGAGCCTCTCCGAGGGCAGGTCTGCACCGGCTGGAGGGCAGTGGGCAGCCAGCACCGAGCTCACTCTGCACCCCCTGCTCCATTGGAGCGATATTGMAAAATGTAGGAATGACGGGGGAATCCCAAACACAGAGCTAACAGGAAATGGCTAACACATGAGTCCAGAGCACTGCATCGTAGTCCAGTAAATATGACTTGTGCATCAWGTGCTTTCTCCAACTGTGTTGTTCCGTAGGAATCTGCTCCCTATGGTTGTTACACTGTCTTCATGGTGTTCCCTCACGGTTTGCACTCTAAAGATTATCCAGAAGACAGTCGCATATTTGCCCCTTGGTTGTGGGACGTCTGTAAGAACTATCTTGCTCTGGATGGCACTTCAATCTCTCTGTACCATTTGTAGCACCTACCTTGCAGTTTTCCAGGAACTGAATTCTTCTCTGCACCAAGAAGGCTGCTAAGCCCTGCATATTTTTTACTAGCAATTAAAACACTTATTTTTAAAGGTTTTATGAGGATCGGCTGACTTTAAAACTCTCTCATGATCCTGATCTCATAGCATCAGCTGGTTAGAATTGGACAAGACACAACAGTCTCCTCTCCAAGACTCCCTGCTTTTTCTTAAAAAAATAAAGCAGTATTAACTTAGGCACTAATACTGCAACTAGCTCTCTGCAAAATGGATTTGGCTTCAAAGCGGCTCTGCCTACACCGAGCGAACTGCACAACAGAGGCCCTAAGGTTTAAAGCAAGGACCTTTCAAGGCTACTGTTGCTTGTTATGTTGGGCTCCTGTTCTGTGTGAATGCCCAAAACTAACAGATTATCTAAAGTACATCCACAACTCGACTTCTTTTGTGCAGTTAAGATGTTAATGTTGGTATGCACTAAAGAAAAAGGCGCAAGGGAAAAAGCTGACTATTAAGAGAACAGGCTTGTAGTCTCTGCAGCATCTATACCTCAGCGGGACTTCATGTACTAAAGCTGATACACACTGGGAAAGCTTTTCTCCGTACAGAAGTGCAGTCCATTCAGTGACATGAGTTCTTTTCTAGCCAACAAAACAAACCTTGAGATCTTTGCTTGCTTTCCTCTCTTCTAGTCTCTGCGTCCTGCTGTGTTTTTATTTTAGAAAAATAGTTTCAGTTCTCTTCATAGACAATTTGTTTGAAAGTCATGATAAATTTAAACTTGGACTTTGTCATTTTCATCTGTAGCGTGATGATGCAAAAGGACCTTGTGAAAAGGGGCATTTACATTGCTTTGTTTCAAGTCCACATATTTAAAGACTGTTTCCTCATCTCAAAATTCAGCATATTTTATTTTGATTGTCCCTGAACAAAATTACTGAGAGCAGTGTTGGAAAGGAAGGACAAAAGAAAAGAGGAAAAACAAGTAGAATACGGTTTCAATTTCAGCACTGCTGTTTAGCTTTTTCTTTCTCTTTTTTTCTTCCTAAATGAATTTCCTTTTCACCCTCCTTAACAAGCCTGCCAACTTCAGCTCCCCTTACCAGCTGTCTCTGGAGGTGACAAGCAAATCCAAACATCTTTTAATTTTAACAATGGGGCACCTTCTGACACCCTGTGTTTGTGCCAGGCACATAAATATTTGGACCATACGCTTCACTTCTAATACTAGGTGTTTTTCTCCCAAGTTTGTAAGCTTGCTTTGCAAAGCAGCATAACTGTTTTGTATATTAAATAATCAGGTTTGGGATACCTGATGGTAATATATGTTAACAAGGAAGAAGAATTATGTAAGGTATTACAGGGAGAGATGTAGCTAGGAAAAAACATTTGAACTAACACATTCCCCTAAAATTCTTACAGAATACATTAGTCTATAAAACGAAAAGACTTAAGCCTTAGAGCCTGTATCTTTTACTCTACTGACAAAGCACTATCATAAGAAATGATCTTGTAAAGACAAGAACTGTATTATGTGATTAAAAAGGTCTTTGCAGTTTCTGGTGTCTAGGAGAGGAATTCTCAAACTGAGCCCTTGTAGCCTGCAAACTGCCTGGAGAGTTTGCTAGATCCCTGACTCTTCACTTCCTATTTTCAGCCAGTAAAGTGCAATAACAGAAATTAAATTATTTCAAATACTTTTTGCTTATATTAAATGCTGCCATCTAATACAGGAAACAGCTTATAGTTATTCCATAAATGATATTCTGCTGGCAGTAAGAGGAGGTGGTTGGCCTGATAGTAATTGTGAAGATACTTATTAACAAAATTATCTTATTGATCAGGAAAGTCTAATGGCCAGCAAATCAGAGGAAAATTTTCCTCTTTCATAGACAGACCAGGAGTTAGCATTAGAGAAAAATATTTATCACCTCGTTTTCTATGTGCTTAAGAAGTTACTATTTAAAAATTTTCCTATGTTGACTATCAATTATGACCATCAATTCTTGAGCTAAAATAACCCAGAAGGAAAACTGGTTTCAACCACCACCAAGGAGTGACCAAAACGAAGCACTGCCCGCAGTGGGTTTCAGAGAAGATGCTAAGAGCTCATCTGCTGCCCGGGATAGGCAGCAGCAGCCCAGAGAGCGCGTCCCTAACGCGCCGAGCCTGCCTGCGCGGAGGCACCGACCTCTGGGCTCCCTCCAGCTGCCCCGTGTTCACCACGAGGAGCCTCAGAGCACCCGCATGAGCGGGAGCCACTGGTCAGGCCAGTGCCTGCCGTCCTCGTTTGCCCCGAGCTCGAGTTCTACCCCCCAACAGCCACGATGAACGTGCAGCTTCAGAGCAGCAGGAACGAAACAGTAAGCAACAGAACCTGATTTCTAAGTAAACGGGCAGTTCTAACACCGGGTGCCCCATGTTCAACGCACACCACAGCACACGCTGCAGCATATCCCTGCAGATGCTTTCTCTCCAACTTTGCTGACTTTGAATCTGTCAGGTTGAGCAGCAGATACTTAAGCATATGTTGATGTGCACATCTTTATACCTCTGAGTGAGTATATATTTTTGTGTGAGCGAGCAATGACAAAACAGGCACCTAACTTCAGAGCTGGGTGCCACTTGAGCCAGGAACTAGCTCAGGTTTGCAGCCGGGGGCCAACAACGCATTCTCCAGCTAGTTCCTCCTTCGTGATGCAGCGGCGATGCTTCCAAAGGCACCACGTGCAGCCCAACGAGCAACTTCCGCGTTCTTAAAAAAACGGTTGCATAAGCGGCTGCAGTTTTGCTACTCACCAGGAGATGGCGGCTGGATCTTAGGTTGTTTCTTAGTATCTCCGGTGCTGAAGACTTCTGGCGGGGGCTCCTCCCCGCGCTCGATCTTGCACTCGAAGGCGAACAGGTACTGGATGTACTGTTTTTTCAGGGAGCTGGCTGCACTGCTCGAGGTGCCCACGTTCAGGGTGGTCGCCAGCTCACGCCACTTCTTGTTCTTGTTAACCTGCAACAGCAAACGGCAGAGCCATGGGCTTTTGCAGCAAAGTGTGTTGCTTAAAAGTCGGGAGACAAGAACAGCACTTAATGTCTTGGTTTACTTTTTATTTTCCTTTTTTAACTACTGTTCATTACTCCCACACGCAGCAGTGCATAGACAGCATTTACAGTAATAAAGCCATTAAGAAAGCTGCTGATAGCTACATAAAAAGCCCTGCTCGTTGAGAGCCTTCTGCAGGGCACGTCTTCCGAAGGGCCCGCCGCGCTCTGCCGGGGCGCGCGCTCTCCCCGAGCAATTCATCTCCCAGCACACACCCGCTGCCACCCCCTTCTAATTAAAAAGTAGCTCCTAAAAACTAATTTAGAAAGCAATAACAGCATTATTCTGCCATTTAAGTGGTTGAGCACTGATATGAAAAATAATTTTCCCTCCAAAACAGCCACCAGCTGTCATACAGTTTAGCCCGTAATTGCCGGTTCAAGTCCTGTCACTTTAGGGTGTCTTGCAGGGACAGATCAATGATCCTTTTGCAAGATGAGAGGCAAAGTGAAACGAGACCCATTAATTAATTAAAGCAGATTTCAAACACATGGGGCTAGGCCAGCAATACTCTGTGTTACAGTGCTGACAAAGAGTACTGGAAGAAGCTGTTCATCAGTCCCTCGGACACTGCCGATGTGAAGCTACAGCTCAGTTCATTTGTCATCCTGGCTGATACCGCTGCCTCGCTCAGCTGTACCAGTCGCAGCCGCCAGTATTTTTATTGTAATGCCCAGTGTTCACTCCCACTGTCRTGCAAAGGCTGCGCATGATCCCAAGAGGGGAGGCAGGGCCAAAACAAATGGGTGTTGGGAGGCCGAGCACCTCGGCCTTCACTGCAGAAGAGTCCTGATTCTTGCACGTCACGATGACCAGCACTGGCCCCAGCCATGAGATTTTATGATCCCAACTTAACTGGTATAGCTACAAAGGTTATCATGAGCCATCCTGCTGCCGGAGTCTGTGTTCCAGCCAAGGAAATATTTCTTACATTTCCGCGTCTAATAACATTGCACCTGCTGCCAGTCCACAAAGATCTTTTGGGGATAGTGCTAATAGCAGGCAGATTGGCAGTGCTYGGCGAAATGTTTTTATTTCTCTGGTACATCCTGCAAAAAGCCAGGAGTTAAAGGAGAAGAGGTTTTCGTAAACTGCCCCTGTTGAGGCTTGAAATCCAGTTACAGAGCCCTTTGTGCCTACTGACTTAGCTCTAACTGGTGCATAATGAACACACTGCATAATGCAAACAGAAACATTCATGCCTAAATGCCCGCTATATTGGCATTTAAAGGAAGGCTGCCAGCAGCTGCTCTGCTCGTGTTGGGATCCCRTCATTTGCAAGGATTCAGACGGCGGATACGTCCCGCTGCTGCACAGCCGCGGTCCCCGCCGCGCTCTGGGCAGCACCGTGCGACGCGGAGCGTAGCAGGGGAAGCGACAATTTTATAGCAGAGCATTACTCAAATGCATTTAAATAAATCTAATCAGGCAAAGTCCTGCACCTCTCATAGCCCCAAACAGGCAAGCACGGTGATCATTCATGTGGGCGTAACGGCAAAACCAGGAGCCTCTATTTTCAGTGTCAATTCTTATCAGCACTCTAGCACACAAATCTGCAGCTCCGGCTCCTTCAAAAATGAGTTCAAGTGCACAGCATCTATTCTTTGGCAAGGCATAATGGCTCACTGCAAATTTTCCCTGTGTTTTCCAAAACAAAATAAATTCYCAGGTAGTGAGCAATATGAAGGTCTCTCTAGCATATCTCATTTGAACCTCTCCTTCCTGCTTAATTTTTAATGCCAACAGTCATATACCACAGCCCCAATCAAACCATATGAGGCAGAGAAGCTGCATGACACGATTTACCTGTAATAAAGTTTTTGAGGTAAAAGTAATCAAATCTTTATGATGCTGGGAGGGGGCATGAGCTAATCACTGAAAATGTCAAGATTCCATCTCTTGCCCATATTTAGCATTTAACAACTGGCAAGGTGAACTGCATTGGGGTTCTCTGCCTTCCTTCGCTAACAGGAACAGCTAACGTCGCTGCACTTGAAGGGCCAATGACCTAATTCAGCAGCCAAATTCTATGTTGTAAAGTGTGCTATTAAAAACAGCATTAAAAGTGTTTTAATTGATGCTGTGAGTGTCTTTCCTGAACTTACCAGATATATCACTAAAAGAGCTTTCAGGATTTAATTTGATTTGCCATACGTTGATGTTCAAATTTTGTAGGTTAGTGTGAAGTTATATCTATTTTAATACTAAGTATTATATASAGATATTTTATCTACACATATGAGTTTAGGGCCTCATCCTGCAATGCACTGAAACATCCTCAACTGTTCCTAAATCCTGGGAAATTAGAGATCCCAGCACTTCACAGTAACTTTCAGCACTTAGCCTGACTGATCCCCCAGACACGGGAGAAGCTCCAAGCTCTGTAAGCATCAGCAGAGGAGACAACTGAGTGCCAAGCTAGGCTGGCTTCTACTGACCTTCTCATAGCAGTTCTCCTGCCATCCCTTTCTACAGTGCCATACAGACAAGGAAACATTTGCTTCTRCTCTGGGGTGGTCAATCATACAGAGCGACAAGTAAATAATTTTCCATACATCCTTTTGCAAAGAAACCCTAGTTCCAGTTAACTGGAAATACAAACCAAAGCAGCTCCCATTTGCAACATAGCACCCACTCTTCGTGGCAGGAACAAGGCCGCAAAAAGCTGCATGCCTGCCTGCTAACACTGGGGTTCCTTATTCTCAGCTCTTTCTGCCTTTATTTTCCTTTGTCTCAGTTATGTGATTCACCTCGCTCTTGCTATCACTATGTTTACAAGGAAAAACAAAATATCCCACAAGCATCTTCCAAACACCGGGAAGGCACAATCCACATCTAAGGGAAAAATGCACAATATACAGTCACTTAAGACATGAAAGGTCTGGGACAAAGGATAGTTTCAAGAATCTCTCTGCTACTTTCCAGAAGAAATGACTTGTCCTAAAGGCAGTACACTTATCTGAGGATGATGCATTTCAAAACCTCTTTCTCCTTCCAGCTCTTTCCTTTCAGCCCTATCATCTGCTTCTTACTCAGTACTTTGATCCAGCAGTCTTCTTTTTTTCTTCTCTTAGTAGCATTGCTGGATTCCCCATAACAGATAACAACTTAATCTGCCTCTGGTGATGGTCAATTTYGTTCCAAACCGCTCATTTCTAGGGTGATTATGCAGACCAAAATGTAGTCAGAAAAAAAACATTAAAGCCTGATTATCACGAAACACAATTTTCTTTGTTCTCCTGTCAGTGCTAAAAATGTAACGGTGTAACTGGCAGAAAATCACAGGGTGTGCATCGAACTTCCCAAGCGTTCACTTCCAAGGGAATTTCTTCTCACCTGTGCTAAGCCTCCGATCTCCTTGACACAGACGTAGAGCCTGAAGAGGTCCAGGGGCTTCTTGCCCACGGCCGGCAGGCTGGCCACAGGCGTGCCCCGCTCCTCCATGAAGGTGAGGTACCGGTCGACCCACATCTTGCGCTCCGGCTCACTTCCCAGTTCGTAGACTTTCGTGATCTTCTCTCCAGTTGTGGTAGAGGAACTCGATTTCTGGATAGCAAAAAGAACAAAAAGAGTTGGGGGAAGGGTGGGAGGGGGAGGGAAAAGAAAGTAAGAAACTCACAACATTGAAAAAGAGAAGATGTCAAACAAACTAAAGCTATCACACAACAGTCAGGAATGAAGGCTACTAGTTCAGGCACAAACAGTACACTGTCCATTTACTGAAAATTCAGCTTTGCAAATACAGGGCCCAAACTCCCGATTTTCATATTTCTTTCTCTGATCTCAACTTTGGATCCCAGAAGGCAAGTTTCTGATGTTGCCTCATATCATTTTCATAACAGATAGCTCTCGCATAGTGCTTCTCRTGAGCAGTTTGGCAACATTAAAAAAAAAACAAATTTGTCCCACACAACTTTGTAAAATCCTAAAAACAAATCAAGCTGACTCCATCCACCTTCCCGCACAGAAAGGTGCAAGAAAACCTAACTGCTCTACGAGAACAGGAATTGCACAGGAACAACCTAAAACATGAATTATGGCAACGGGGCACTCTGGGGAGCAGTGCTCAATTCAGATAGTCATAAATGGTTATGCTTTTCTATTTCTTCACACCACTGCTGGCTAAAAAAAGAAAGATGAATAGGAAGGCCCACGGTACAAGTAGATTGGTGGCAATACTCTGTGTGAACTGCCAATTAGCTGCATGGTCATGAGTTATTGCTCTCCCCTCGTGGAGGAGGAAATAGAAAAAGCATTTCGTATACCCTACCTTTAGAAACAGCACGTATATTATGACCTGAGGAAAAACAGGGATGTAAACGGAGCTGAGCCACCACTGCCAACCAAGTACTGGCTGCAGTACTTGGTTGCAGTAGATATTTCTTCAAATGCAGTAGATATTTCCTCAAAGTCTACCACCCTTTCCTTCCTTAACCTTTCGCTCATTTTGAACATGAGACGGTAAGCAATGACTTATTTGTAGCTGAACAGCTCTAAATAGATCCTAAGGGATCCCCAGGGATGCTACAGAGCCAGTACCTGCCCCGGTCCCACAGAGCACTGTGGAGGGATGGCACTGACATGAGGAAGATGCAGTGCGGTGGCATCCAGCTGCCCACAACCTCAAAGGCCTTGCCTCCCCTCACCTTGCACGTGTCACCCTGCAAAGGGCAACAGGCTCTCTATCTCCCTCCAGCCTTTTCCTGGAAGTTGGCAATGCTGGAGAAGAGCCAGAAGAGAAACACGAAGCCAAGAGGGGGTGACCCAGCATTTCCATGAGCCATTGCTGTTTCTTCTTGAGAATGGATATTAATTTTATTTCAATATGGAGCCTCCTGTAAAGTTTTTTGCCATGCTTCCTGATTCTGCAACTTCTTTGCAGTAACCCTTCCTACCTGGTGATAATGTTACCTTTCTTGCTTGGAAATGGGGTGCACTGATGAATTCCCTTGAGTTGTACTTAGTGGTGTTGTCACTCCTACTTAAGGCAGTGTCGAGGCTGAATTTGGTTCATTGACATCGCATGGGTGGYGAGAGAGTACTTTGACATGACCCTGCAGTTTATGCATTGAAACACAAACCGTTTCTGTAATGGAAATCCTTTCACTTGAAGTAACACTTGCTACCTATTTGGGTCATTAAAAAAAACACACAGTTTTCAACAAAGGGAATTAGGCAAATTTGCCAAAAATTGGATTTTGTGATGAGAATAGAAAGCTGAGCAGAATAGAAGAATATGAGATGAGAATAGAAGCTGAACAAACTGGCATTACCAACTGCAGTAGGGGCAAATTTACTGTTCATCTGCATTAATCTTCAGCTCATCCTTGTGATGCCACATAACTACAATTAAAGCTATAAGCTTTTACGTGGCACATTTTATATGTGCTTATATTTAACRTATGAAGCAAAAGAGTAGTTTCTATTTTACTTTTATGCAAGTTCACTATTGAAAGAACGTTCAGATTTACCAGTTTTATGTTTCACTTTTATATACTAAAGTTTTCTTTTTAAAATCAGATTTGGAGCAGAATGGAAATTGGCTAATTTTTTTTCACACTGGGTTCTACTACCCGTCTCAGATGATGTTGCTTTTCAGCAGTGCTGCAGCAGGCTCTAAAATGACAGTATAATCTGAAAACTTTTCACAGCTTACAGAAGGTAAGAAGTGTTTCTTACTGTGTGAGCTTTCAGGTTGTCATGCTTTGTAAAATGGGTGCAATTTTCTTCTAAAATGAAATGTTAACTTTAGAAGAATGCACTGGAGGGAAAAATGCTATTCCTCAAGAGTAAAGATCTTTTCCTCTTCTGTATTTTTATAAACTTAAACACATAAAAATGACAGATGTGTGCAAGCCAGTCTACACACAAATTCTAGTTCCTTGTRGGCAGATTCAGCTGGAAGCCTATGTTTACTTACACATAAATATTAACCCCAGAAAATAAGGGTTTATTACAAGAACATCCCATTAACAGGCTCACAAACAGGTATATGCCAGGCAATGCTGGAAGAATGCAATTTATGAGATTTTCTTCTGTAAGTTTTGTTGACAATTTTGATGGCAGGATCATGCTGGGGCGAGCCTGTTGCACACATCTTTACTAATTTAGCTATAGTTTATTCTGCCCTCAGTCCCCCAGCACTCTTTGACAAATATGACCAGCCATATTTAAATGGGCAATTAAAAAATAAGCAAGAGGAAACTGGAACTACTTCCCATGCTAAATTTATTTTACCTCATGCATGATTTTTAATGCACCCACCATCTTTTAATATTTTATTACCTAAGGACTCTCATATGCTAAGTTTATAGAATCCTTCAGAACAACAGAACTTTCTTTAGGGAATTCTAAGCAGAAGGGAGCTGTTTCTGTACGTTTCTATAGGTAATCTGTATTTAAAGAACTATCTAATATCCACCTTGTTCACTTCAATAAAGAATTTCCTAATATTATACTTACTATACTGGCCTATTTCCTTACAGAACAAGACAAAATACAGGCAACAAAAAAGTGGCCACAGTGCAATCTCTGACACAAACTTTTGCAAGAGAAAATGCTCCAACCAGATTGTTTCTCAAGGGCTCTGCACACCCCTCATAGCTAGTGTTGCCACACAGCACTATTCAGCTGCCTCTAGTGCAATGTCCATGTACACTTGTGGGCAATGAACAGCCCTTCCACAGCTTACTGTGCTATTCATGCAGCAGTGACCCTCTGCATTATGCACCCACGCTTTCATATCCTCTTAATTAATTTAAAGACATGGGTCTCTGCCAGGAATGGTCATTACACACAGAATTAGAATAGCAAAACATCATCCTTTCGACTGTACTGCTGAAGAGCCCTCAAAACACAGCATTAAACAATTCCTTCCGCACTTTTTCTCCTGTTTCACTTCCATGTAGAAAACACTGGAAGAGAGGATCCACTTAGGATCCCAAGGATACTTCACAGTCGATGACAGACCATTCATCCTTGCTTTTATCCACAGCTAGAATGGAGAAACTTCATGTAGCACATGAAGCAGCTTCAGAATGTAATAAAGGAATGAATTTCAGGCTGTTGAAGCCGATGCAGTTATCCAATATGCTGGCCTTCTTAGGCAAAAAGAGATCTGCTAATTTACAGCACTTATCCTTCTACCATTTTAAAGTGCAGTATCCACTCATATCTGTGTCCTGAGAAGGTGCCTGAAGCCAAAGATGCAGCAGCACTTGAAGAGGAAAGCATTCAGAACAGCTCTATAACTGAAAGCAGTACCTTTCCCCATTTATGTCTTCCAATACTGTATTCTGTCACATTTTTTTACATGGAAAAAGCTTCACAGAAGTTCAGGATGGCTCTGGGCTTTGTTAAGCAGTTTGTACAATGAGCTCAGGAATGCACTTGGTAGCCCCTGTCAGAAGAACTAGATGTGTTTAGAYAGCCTATGCAAGCGCTCTCTTGCTTTCCTCCAGGAAATATCCCAGAGAAACAATACCAAAACATCGCTAAAAAGAAAACAAACCCCATTTTTGGTGCCACCAAAAATCCTGTTTAAATCCTATTAAAAAAAAACAAAAAAAGGTAAAAGGAAAAAAGAAGAAGATGGGACTYTGTGGGGACAAGTAACATCAGCTGCCTTCTGAGACTCAAAGTTGCTGCCAAATAAACATCAAAATTCAGGTGGTKCATTTCATGCCATGCTGCCCCTCTGCTTGGGGGATTCACTGGACTTCCAATTTTTGGATAAATAGACCTTTTTGCCCTCCAAATGGCCTTTCATTATTTCCCCTGAGACATAATCTTCAATGTATCACCTTGTGAAAATGAGGTTATGATCCAAGAATTGTTCCTATGTTAACTGCACATAAATACTGGAAAAAGAACACCTTCAAATATTGCAGTATTTTGCTACAGAGAAATTATGATCGTTATTAGTTTTACTAAAAAGAAAAAAAGAGGAACAACATRTATTTTCCTAATTCAAAAAAACAAAGCTAAAATCATCAAGTGGACATTTGCTCCTCATAGGCCATGTATGGTTATGTTTGCATTCTCTTTTTTATATATATACACACATGTATATGAATATAGATTTTCTATGTATGTATATGTGCAAATATAKATATACACACACTATGAACACATTTATTTTTAGCTCCATGCATTTCACACAGATTTTTCTTTATAGCTAGTACCAGATAGACTAAACATTATTCATCTTTTCATCTAAAAAAAGTAGTTTTCTAAATGTGTAAATATAATTTTTTTTTCTCCCACAGTTTGGGTTATTTCAAAACAAATGAATGAAGCAAATCAGAAATGATATTACTTGATTTTTTCCTGATAATCTAAGTGTATTTCCAAATACGTAATTCAAAATTAAAAATGTTCCAGAAATGTACATGAGTACATGACAGTCTTTTGKTTTTTTTGTTTTTTTTTGTGGTGCTGAGCCTATATTTCAATTTTTGACAGATCTGAGTTTCAGTAGGAGAGAACATGACTTGTTTTGCATTTTTTTTTCCTACACAGCACTAGCACAGACAAGTGCAGCAAACAGAGTGAAGTCAGTTGTGTGAAGGAGTTTGGGCCCAGGAACAGCAATGGAATCGTCCTTAACAACACAGTTGGCATGCTTGGAAGCTGATGCATTACAGGAAGGATGTTTTCTTCACAACAACTGCTGTTTTACCAGACAGCACACTTGCATGATGCACGCAATATTACTCTTTCTTATTTCAAATTACTATTGGGACAAATTTTGCCCTTGGCTGAGCATGCTCGGGCCCCACTGAAGCCAGGCAGTGGAACTTGCAGTCATGTTTCCAAGAGCAGAATTTGCACCCAAGTGTCATAAAGAAAGAAAACTGTTCAGTGGATAAATAATGAAGAAAAGGAATTTATAAAACAAACAAGCAAGCATTAAAATATATTTAATTACAAAAAAATAAACAAAAACCAAAAGAACCAGAGCCACTTACAGGGCTTGATGGAGTCTTTGGCCAGCCTGGGCTGCTAATGCTATCACTTTCATCTCCATGAAATGAGGAGATGCTAGCAGAGCTTGGGGACATTGGGGAAGGGACTGGCAGGTTGCCTGGGGTTGGGGGCTGAGAAATACCCTGAGAGCTGTAGCTATCCTGTGGTAGAGGAATAAAAAAAAAAAAATATGACAAAGGCAGGGAAAACTTTATTAAAAACAAAAAAAATACATCCAGTTTAACAGACTGACCAATTCTTTATATATAAAGTATATATAAACAGACACATACAGAAAACACACACATATATAAATATATTTATAAATATATATATATAAAAGGTATTAAAACAACATTGTTAATTAGTATAATTTGGAAAGTTTGCTGGATGCTTGGCTAAAGTCATTAAAGCCACCATGCTTATTTCAAGCTCACATGGAATGCTAAGCATGGGTTTCCCCTTATGAAAGAAAGGAAAAAAAAAAAAAAAACCAAGCCGTTCACCTTATTTTAACCAAATAAGGCAGGAAAGCAAAATATTAAAGTATGTTGCTGCTGCTGAGGCGGCCAAAACAGGAAGCTATAACTGAAGGCAGAGAAAAAATGGCTGCAAGGATTGAACCCAGGCAAGACCCTCTTTGCCCACCCGCCTGGCACAGCCGGATCCCCACGCAACTTTTGGCTTGGGTCGCTTTGCCCCCGCAAGTTAAAATGCCGTAAGAACTAGTAACTTTCAGATCCACACAATGAAGGAAAAAGRAAAAAAAAACTAAAGAAAAAAAACTAAAGAAAAGAAACAAAGAGATTTGCACGCGAACGGGAAGGCATGCGGGGAAGAACGGAAAGAGGGGAGGCCAAAACCAGAAGATGGAGGACAAGAGAGCAGAGTCCTGCGGGCCGAACAACCAACACCACGTGCGGAGGAGGTAAATACCTTGGCCTTGCTCTCGGGCTGCGCGGCGCCTTCGTCCTTGCCGTCCGCTTTGAGAGGAAGCGGGAGTTTGGACTCACCGGGTGTCATCATATCTGCAAGACCCATAGGTGCTAATCGAAAACAGGAGAAAGAGTTGAGCGCGAGCGCGGGCGGCTCGGCCGGGACAGCCGCGTCCCGCAGCGCAGCGCTGCCGCCACGGGGCCCGCTCCTCCGGGGGCCGACACCGGCCGGCGCGAGGAGCAGCGGGAGCACCAAGGAGGCAAGAGC
This sequence comes from Nothoprocta perdicaria, assembly GCF_003342845.1. NCBI lineage: Eukaryota > Metazoa > Chordata > Aves > Tinamiformes > Tinamidae > Nothoprocta > Nothoprocta perdicaria. The sequence continues at coordinate 4,380,073 of NW_020455599.1, read as the reverse complement.
ACGAGCGCCACACAACAACGACGGCAACGATTTTGCAGAGTAAAATGCATTTTTCATGCTTCAGGTGGGTTTTCCATCACCTACAGGTACGGCCATTGCATTGCACGAGGACAACGAGGACAATAGTCTAGTCACTATGGTGTTTTCCCATGCGKCTTTTGCTCCTGCTTTGGAATTTGAGGGAAAAGAAGGCTGAACTGCCCAGTTACGTTTCCCTGTTGAAGCTGCGGCCGGCCCAGGAGCTACAGCCCCTGCTGCCATCTCTGGCCCAATTCCTCAGCTGTGGGGAGCCCTCCCTGCAAGCTCCAAGCCCCGCTCCGYTGGGAAGCAGTGCTGACGCCCGCCCCTCCTGCCCAAGCCAGGGGGGATGTAATGAGGGCACAAATGTCCTTCTCGGATCACGGCCCACGGGTCGCTGCCCGGGGGTGCGAGGGGTTTAAGGGCTGTTTTCATTTGAGGTATAATATGCAAGTGTATAATACTGCAGTGTTATTGCTGCAGAGCTGCYGGGCTCCTCARTTCCTAAGGAGATGCAAGAAGAAACATCCAGGTAAACGCACAGAAAACACCCGGCAGAGCTGATCTTAGAAGGTGCTATGTCACTGAGTCAATACAAATAGCCAAAGAACAACAGGCAGGACACTGGGTGGTTATTATTATTGTTTCTTTTTTCTCCCGTAGAAAACTATGTGCACAGCATTTACAAAGGCTGGATTCCCTTCCCGTCCTCTCCCTCTTTTTCTCCCCTGCACGCCCTTCTTTCAAAGAAAGATCTGAGATAAGGAAAATATAGAAGGACAGAATAACCTACAAGGCAGCAAAAAAATACATTTTTAGAAATAGCAAAGTGTTACTGCTTGAAAAATACACATAAATCTGATCTGGTTTGCCTTGCTGCAAGATGACAATGCTGGCTCCCGCTAGGCAGCAGGCACGCTGCACAGCAAGCCAAAGAGCGAAGGGGGAAAAAAAGGCTTTAAAAATACTTCACAGATTGCCCACTACAAAATGATTATTGCACATATTCATGTATTACTATGTTTTAGAAAATAATTAGTTTTAATTACAGCACTGAGAGCATGAGCAGGACTCTGGCGAATACGCTGGCAAGCTCTGCRGTGCTAATTTGCTAATATCTTTAGCATCACTGCAGGTTGAGACTACAGGTCTGCCAAAAAAACCTACCCAGCCATGTGCCATGTGAGTTTACAACTGTATGCTCAATATTCCTCTTTGAACTGCCGGCGGTTTTCATGGGCACCGTTTCTCATTTTTTTTCAAAGCACATTTGTAGTCCAATCAAGCCCTTAAAGTCATCACAACACATAAATCATAATTGAGATTAAAAAAAAAAAAATTAGTTGCAATACTTAAGACTTCAAGAATTGGAACAAAAAGCCTTTTTGAAGTGATGCAGCTGCAGCGAAAATCTATTGGGATCAGCTAAAAATGCTGTTATTTTTATATATGTGTGTGAAACCTCAACAAAAGAGCCAAGCAATATTACACTGGGAAGCCAGCATCTACCAAGCGCTTGATCTGTAGGGACCATCGCCCTTGCGCTCCTGTTTGACCATGTGGGGCAGCTGGTGACCAGCACCAAATAAACACGCAGCACCTTTCTGTTTTGAATTCCACAGATTCGGTTAAAAAAAATTTACTTTTCTTGTAGAGGTTTTCTAAAGAATATATGTACAAAACTGCCTGTATTGCCATGGTTTTCTTTCAGACTGGAATGTGAAATTGTCACACAGAATCAGTTTTAACAATTAACACATTTCATGCTGTGAATGCGCTAAACAAGAAGTTTCAGCCTAAAAGCAATCCAAATATGACACTCCCCCTCAAAGGCAATTTTAGGCAGGTTGGACTAAGGAAGGTTAAAAATTACTCTTCTTCACCAAAACTCTGCAAGGCAAAATCCCCTGCTGATTTCACAGTTTTCTAAGTTGGTACATCATATTTCCAGCATAAAGAATATGATAATCTGCCCATTCCTGGTAACTGTTTCCATCACGGTTACTTTATAAATTCTTCTTTCCACGGAGGTTTAAGTTAGCATGGCATGTAAAATGCAATTATTTTTAGTCTGCCATTTACCACACACATTCTAACTGCATTCAGCATTTTTAGAAATATAAAAATACCAACATATTCTGGCTTTTGAACTTCTCTCATGTTATGGCATACTCATATAACAAGAGTCTCCAATCACCAGAATTTGGAAACAATTTTCAAAGGATTAATACAGCACCCCAAGTTCTGCTTCACTGTTTTGTTCTGAAGCGTTTCATCTACTTTAGAAACCTAAACAAGTGCTTTACTAGGTAACCATATGGTTGCTTCATTTCCCTATAGCTTTAATGTGGGGTGCCTCCTTGGCTGCTTTTCCATACGCTGCTGGAATGCGGTTTCAAAACCTCTTGGGTGAACCCTCTGCTTCTTAGCCAAGCAGAGCAGCAAGAACATCCCTTTGACCCCTTTCTGAGCAGCACATGGTTGTTATTGTCACAAAACTGCTGAATTAAGACACAGTCTTTTTCTACATAGGTACTAATAGTCCTGAGTGTGAAGTGCAGACTAAAAGATGACACATTTTAGAGAAGAGRAGAACAGGGAAATCTCGATTGGGAAAGTGTTGTAGTCTACTGTGAAGAGGCTTCAAGTACTGGCCTCCGGCTTCTTCTAGGAATTTAAGAGCTAGAATGATTTCAAAAAGCAAGTGTGGGTCAAGGTCCCAAATTAACTATTCCACACTGAATTTAATGTACTCAAAGGCACATACTGACATGGGTAAAACTGCAGCAAAATATCCCTTTTGGCTAAAGGCTGTGCAAAAAAATACCAGTCCCAGCAGATGATGAAACACTGTAAGAGCAGCAATACACAAACATTGTTTTTCTCTTTATTGCTAGAGCAATAACAAATCACACTCTACAAAATAGCGCATTACATCCTTTGCAAGACATTTTCCTTTCCTTTCTCAGCACTCTCCCTTAAAATAAAAAAACAGGATCGAATTTGTGACTCAGGGGAAGTTGGCAGGAGAATCTCCAGTGCTTTTATATCCATAGAAAAGAAAAACAGACCAGGGACAACAGCACTGCCTGATGTCCTGCCACGGAGAAACATCCCGCTGCAGGAGCACCCGGAGCAAGGTCTCCGTCCAGGAAAAGCTGCAACCTGCAGGGCTGCAGCCGCCCATGAGGGCCCTCAGCGCCCGCGACTGCAGCCCGTGAGGCACCCGCTCCGCTGCCGGGCCCTACGGAAATTTTGTTTGAAGGAGCTTTATATGAAAGAGCTCGTAAGAAGATAAGTGGGGGAGCAGACACCAGTGGAATAAATGGAGCTACTCATCTTTCAGAAAAATAAAACCGTAATCAAGCTATGAAATGAAGAAAAACAATTTAATTTTTTAAAAAATGCTTTATATATAGCTGTTTTTTCTAGCAGGGGTCTGTAAAACTATGTATAACCTAATTTAAATATTTACTGTAAAAGAAAATATGTGTCTATTTTTATTTTTTAATTTGACAGCCTCAGTCTCCTTTTATTTTCTTTAGCACAAATAATTCTTCCTAGAGCTTCATGTTCACATTAGGGTATTTTGATTTTTAAAATTTGTTGGCAATAATATAATCCAGGAAATGGAGAATTTCTGTAGTAAACCTGGGCGTAGTATTTCTGCAGCAAGGGCAGGGAGGGTCAAATGGGATCCCTGCGGCAGTAAGGAGATATTTTATTTTATTTTATTTTATTTTATTTTATTTTATTTTATTTTATTTTATTTTATTTATAAGGAAGGTCTTTTTATTTTTTTATTGTTTTGTCCAGGTCCGGAGGTAGCAGAGGTTCTCACTGTCACTCTCCGTACAAAGGCAATACGGAAAGCTTTGAGCTGCAGACTCCACATTACTGCCTTTTATAGTTAATTTCCACTAGGATTAACGAGGATCACAGCAGGAATTATTATTTTATTGGTGTTGGGATTGCAACTTTCCTTTCAATATATTTTTTAAGGCCTGAAGTTAAAAGATGCAGGAAAGAAAAACCATTGAAAATATATGTGGAAGACGTGATCTCCTGTATAACAAAAGGACAGTGAAGTTCCTAATGTTTTCCTGCATGGCAGTTTGTTCCGTAATTATGAAGGGATTTTGGCACTTCTTCCCGAAGCTTTTGGTATTGTCATGGATGGGCTGCTCCATCAGAAGGACCTATCTGCTTTAATCTCGCAATTTCTGTGTTCCCAAACTGCTCTACGTCAGCAGAAGCTGGGGACGTGCCGTTTGATCCGCAGTCACTGCTCAAGGAACACGACGCAGAACTGCAACACTATTTTCCTTTCAGCCTGTGACATTAATTTAAATAACAAAASAAAAAAAAAAGGAGCGTCTGGTAATAAGGACTCAGAAATACTAATAAAAACGGGTGGCAAAAATAGCGCTACACTTAGCTGTACTGAAGATCTGAAACGGTGTGAAAACAATTCCAAATAACATCAGCAAAAATGTTCTTCTGTCTCACAGAGTAAAATGCAAACTGCCTTTGAGCAAAACGAACAAACCAAAAATCTATTCCCCACCTAAAACCAGACAACACAGCTCAAAGACCCAGGAAACCAACACCATAACTTCTCCCAGTCGCTTCCTGTATTTTTCCACTGGCATCCAAGTGGAGCAAGACGAGCGTGGCAGCGCACGGGAGCGCTCCGCAGCACACGGGCCTCCAGCAGCGGCCTCTCCGGCAGCCAGGGCTTCCTGGGGTCCCGCACACTGACCATGGCCTGTTTCTGCTGCCTGAGATGCAGCTGCGAAGGAGGAGCAAAAAGGCTCAGGAACCACGGAGCTGAATTGTCCCGGGTGGCAGAAACTGCCGTTTTTGGCCCAGTGTGCGCATGGCCTCCACCTCGCTGCTCACGGATGAGAGGGTTGAGAGGGGATCTTACCAACATGTACAAATATCTGAGGGGAGAATGTAGGGAGGAAGGGGCCAAGCTCTTCTCAGTGGTGGCCAGGGATAGGACAAGCGTTACTAAAGTTGAAACCCAGGCAGTTCCAACTCCATGTGAGGAAGAACTTCTTCACTGTGAGGGTGACAGAGCCCTGGCACAGGCTGCCCAGGGAGGTCGTGGAGTCTCCAGACCTCCTGGGGATCTTCCAAACCCGCCTGGATGCCGCCCTGAGCCCCGTGCTCTGGGTGTCCCTGCTGCAGCAGGGGGTTGGACTAGATGATCTCTAGAGGTCCCTTCCAACCTCAGCCATCCTGTGATTCCGACCGTGTGCGCTCACCGGCGGCACATTCACGCCCAGCCTTCCCCGTGGGGTCCCCCCGCTCCCGGGCGCTCCCAGGCCACCCCAGCAGCGCGGGACGGGGCGCGCTGCGGCTCGCACGAGGCGCTGCGGAGCTGCGCCCGCCTCCTCTGCCTCATCTCATGCCTAACTTTCCACCGGGTAATCTCTGAATTAATAAAACTGGAACAAAAGAACACCTCGCAAATGCACAGGCACACACACACACAAAACCCTGATAAATGTTTAAATTATTAAAAATCCAATATTTCAGAATGCATAACACAATAAAAAGAGTATGACTACGCCATACAAAAGACTGCTAGGATAAATGGCCTTGCATTGAACAGATTTCCACTGTATGAAATAACGAATGGCTGAATTATCTGAACAAAAAAACCTCTGTGAATCTTCCTTTAAACTGGTTATTCCTTAGGAATACATAAATCTTCTTAGGCAGGGCACTCTGCCATCTGTTTGCTGTTGGTTATTTTTGCAGCTCTGGGGGCCAAAGGAAAAGGGGGAAAAATTACTTCTGCTAATAGCAAAACAGAATTTATAGCGCAGTTGCAATGCTCAGAAGTAATTTTATTTCGGCAAGCCAGACAAAACACATAACTAGACAAACAAACCATAATATTACCTGGGACAGATCTGGTGGGGGAAAAGCAAGCTATTATCTAATGGTCTTTCTGATAGCTTTTCCCTCCTCATCCAGCCTGTGGAAGCACGCTGCCTCCACTAACCAGCGCTTCCAAGTCAGCTCTGGGAAAAGCGGGTTTTGTAACAACAAGAGCAACAACAACCAAACAACCAACCCTCGCTCCTTTCTGATTGACAGTTTCTAATCTATTCTTCCACTAAGAAAAAATCTAGCATGAAATTCTTGAAAAATAAGCCCTTGTTAAGCGTCTTGGTATCTCCTACGCATAGGAAAGGAACCCTCTAGACACAGTGGGCACTGGCCACGCTCCCCCTGAGGGCACCTGGGCCATATCAAATGGAGAGCTGGGCAAGCTCAGCCAGGTAAAGAGGCAAAGGATGAAGCAAAGAAACAGGCTAAGCACAGCAGAGAGGAAGCTACAGAAAGACAGGCTCTTGGTAACACACAATTTTAGTAGTAATGTACTAAATTTAGTAGTAATCACTACAGGAATATACAAATTGAGCAGGAATAGAACTGACCAAAAATTTTAAATCTCCTAAGCACAACCTAACCAGCCTTCAGAAAAACACCATAAAAGCATTTCAAAAAAGGGCTAATATAATCAGCAGATCATGCAGAGAAACTCCATGACTTGACTAAGTATATGGTAGGATTCACTTCAGGGTAGCCGAAATTCTATCCTAAACCTCCTGAAAGAATTCATCTTTACTAAGGTAGCATCTTGATGGGAGTGAATTGTTTGGATTTCAAGTTGAATACAGACTATACTGGACATTATCACAGATTCACAGTCCATCTGTCCTCCTTACAGACGAAGCCGCACACAAAGCTACAAATAATTCTAAACTCACAAGTTGCAGTATGGAAGATAAATTGAACAGCTATGTTAAATATACTTTTGCAAATGGAAGCTATGGTTAAATTTCATACACTGATATTTTAAACTAATAAATGAAGAAAACCTTACATATGAATTTAGAAATACAGTAAATATGGTCAAGATTTCCAAAGTAGAGTAATTATTTTAGATATGTAACTTAGAGCAGCGTCAAGTAAGAGCAAGTGCATGACTCTCTCTTTAAACCAACACTACATTAAACGCTTCAAACTGCAGTCATCGTAAGTGAGACACCAAAAAGCAACCGCAGTTTTTGAGAAGATGAGGTGTTTCTCCTTCCCTCTCCTGCAGACACACACACAAACATACATGTACTTGCTAGTCAGCACCTAAGTCAAACCCTGGAACTGTTCAATGCACCGCGCTCACCTACACGCCGCGCGGATGGACCTAATGACAAAGGCAGGAGTTCCTGCACAAAAACCCAAGTACCTCGGCTCGGTTTTGAGCCAATGCCACGCGATCCCCCCCGGAGGGCTGAGGCGAAGGAAGGTGGCCCCTGAGATGCCCTTGCCCAGGCTCGGTGAGGAGGAGCTCGTGAGGGGTCACCCACCATTACCTGCTGAACTGTTCACCATGTTCGGGGCCATGCTGTACGGAGGGGCCTGCGGGTTCATGAGGCCAGAGCTGTTGTTCATCGGCTGCGTGTAGGGCGAGCTGGAGCCCATGATGCCGCTCTGGTTCATGGCAGGAAAATTGCCTTGCCTACGAGGAGAAAGAGCACAGACAGAGCGTTGTGTTACCTGCCGTGCCGCCCGCGCCGCGAGGGCCGCGCGTCTCCTCTTGCTCGCCAGCAGCTGAGGGACGGGCACGCCACCACGTTGCTGTCACCTGTGTGGGGAGCTATTCGTCATCAATTAGTTACTGCATGTCTAGGACAGAACCAGACCGAACACAAATTTCAAGAAAAGCACCCAGTGTTTTTAAAAGTTACAACCCTTCCGCAGAGAATGTTTGGCTCGTATTTTTCATCCTGTGAGTAGAGAGCAATGCAATCAGGAGTCCAAAAGGACATGGGACTGGTGTAAGAACCTCAAAGTGAACAGAAATTTTGACCATGTAATTGCCTGCCAGAACTGAGAAGAACAGTGACATGACCAAAGGAAAAATGGATGCCATAGAACCCATTTTCGATTTCTTCATTTGATGCTATCACATGTGCCCTGTTTCCTGTAAACACTTCTAATTCCACGGTTCAAAAGACCAAACCAATTGCATGTGAGCATTTAGCTTGGGCATAATCCATGACCAAAAGTGGCATACACGAAATTCTCAATGAAATCACTTACATGTAACTGCCTGCTTTCTCTTTTCCTTCAATACCGGCATTGTTTTGCATCACAACCGATGTTCCTGTTTCCAGTATTGATTTAGAGCCCAAAGTCTCTTAGTAAATACCATTAAAATGATCACAGACATGACTGCAGCATTGTATAAAATAGCTGTGTTGCTCATGTCCCATCTATGTCTGATCTTTCAAAAAGTGATGTGAATACTAAACTTTGTGGAAAGAGGAAAGCTCAGCAGGGCTTCTATGTTGAAAGTTAACCACATATCTATATAACGCTTTCATAGCTAAGATCTATTTCTCTGAAAAACACTGTGCTCAAAAAAGCCCTTATCTAATTCTATACTTCAAGTATTTTTGAAAATGAACACTCAGGTATTTTTTAGAATTTAGAAGTACTCTTTGTGCTTAATTCAGCAGATTAAATAGACAAATTGTGGCACAATAAGAAAATACCCAATCGAGGTAAACAGCATAACACACTGTAAGACAGGGTTCATCCAGCTACAAAAATAACCTTCTATTCTTTTCCCTCATAATACAAGTATCTGCATTTTCTTGGTATAGTTAAAACTGCATGTATTGTGATACACATATATATTTGAACAACATGTAAAATCATAGATACAGATACATACTGAAGTGCGCAAATATACTTTCTTTCTTACTCATGACCTGCATAGGAAAATACAGATCTCAGACCTGTTTCCTCAATGTATTTTCTATGAATTCCATGCTATTTTTCAAAATAAGTAAGACAAAAAAGGAAGCAAATCCACCCTTGGTACCTGTCAGCTTTTGCTTCCCTCCCATGAAAAGTCTGTCATTTATCATATAGGTAGCAAAAGCTGCATTTCCAGGTAGCAGGATACTGTTTGGGTACAAATTCTATTTTTCAATTATTATACAATACTCAAACAAAACAAAACAAAACAAAAGTGTCCAAACTAACAACCCTGACTAACTTACACGTTGCCTTCTCTTAGTTCTAGCTAGATTCCTAACACGATTGGCAGAAATAGATTTCTCTTTCAGAAGGGAGAGGAAAAGGAGAGAGGAAGACGACCATTAAAGCACTATTTGGCCTAATTTTTTTTGACACATTGTGAATTTCTTCAAAGGAATAGAGAATGTGTTATTTAAATAAAGCATCTTTTTTTTTCCAAGTCAGTTTTGTCCTTCGCTCTGTGAAGACAAACTTTTCTTCACTCTTGCAAAGAGGAATAGACTTTCTTTTGATATGAAGGAGACAACTGCCACACAATGTCATTTCCCTGATGAAGCCTGCAATGAGTGGTGGAGGGAAAAGATTTAAAATGCACAATGGTGCAATGCTCCGAGGGAAAATTACAAAGGCAAAAGGGAAGAGCAGGGCCATTTGGCAACAACTTTAAAAGATTTCAGTCATACAATCAAGCTTTTCTTATGTAAATATTGTATCTTAACCCCCACTTCCCCGCCCCCAGGACTCCTCAAACTTTAAGCTAAAACCTGCTATATTTCAACAAATGCATTTAATTGAGAAATTCACTCTATGGTGGAGAAGCAGGATTCTTCTCATCATAGACTAAAGCTACTAGCAAAGATGAGGAAAGTGTGCAAGTAATAGATTTTGAAAGGTTCTTTCAAAGATTCCAGGCAATACTGAACTCTCTACAGGTATTTGTCTTTCCAATGCCCTTCATTTGCTTTAAAAATACACAGCAGATTTGCACCTTGCAGGTAAGCTGAAATTGGTCTTGACCTACTAATATTTCAATACTATTACTTCCCATAGCATGTGTATCTTCCAAACTGTGGGGCTGTTCATTGCCTCAAATTGAGGTACAACCTATTTCATGTTACCCACCACGGGCATCAATCTCAATTGTGGTCCACGAAAGCACACTGCTACACAACAGCTTTAAATCAAAAAGTAGAAAACTATTTCCAGTTTAGGCTGAGAGTGGAAATTGAATAAAAGGCATATACTAGCTTTCGCCGGGACAGCGGGAAAATGACCGAAGTGTAAAAAAATTGCTTCTCTACCCTGAAAGGCCCTAATAAAGGCAGGATCTAAATCTGAAGCTTCACCTGGCAGGACAAAACCCTTCCTTTCACCCTACCATTTAGCGCTGTGCTTAGATCTCTGCAAAAGGCCCATCAAATGAAACCCTCAGCCCCATGCCTCCCCCAAGCCAGTGTTTTCTCCATCAAGCACTGACCATTTCATGCAGTGGCCAATTCAGTGACTCTGAAGAGCAGCATCCTGGAAGAGCAAATGTTATTTGATTCTGAGACTGGGTGCAGCGTGCGGTACCGAGCTCCTTCATGTATTATTCTGCTTTATGATGGCTTGGACTAGCGAGTTTCTTTAGGGAGAAATAATCAGGTACTACTTTGGCCTTTAATTCTCACTCCACAGTGGGCCTCCTTTGAGTAAAGACTGCCAACTGTGACAAATTGTGCTGCATCAGAGCTATAATGTGAAGTGGAGTCCATTAAGAACTGAGCTGAGATCACCAAACTCATTTTGATTAACCTCCAGGTCACTAAACACTTATAAATATGTTACACAGCAGCTGCTAAACATATTTATATATGCTTAAGGTCACAGCATCATCTGTTGGTTGTTGGAGTTAAGTCAAAAATCTTATGTCTCCTTCTGTGTAGCTTTTGGTAAAGGAATATCCAACATCCTACTTAAGTAGTAGTTATCTCAAAGCAGAGCACCATCATCTCTCCTACACATCCAAATTCCCTCCCCCTTTTTTCTGGGAGGCTAAATAAAACGATTAGTCTTTTAAAAACTGTTTGCTGTACATGTAGTGACATCTAATGGCAAAAAAACAACTGACCAGCTACCAATTGTATAGCTGAATAAACCCAGTTTGTATACAATTTTGTATACTGAATACAATTTTACAGTATTTACCATGCAAACACCAATAGTTGGAGTGCTTAGGGATAACACAAGAGATAATTAGGAATAATAGGAAGGAATTAAGAAAGAAAACATTCATGTTGAGTAGAATGGAAAAAGGATCTCCAAGGGAGTGATGGAAATCCCAGTTCTTGGCACTTTTTGCATGCATACAACACAACTCATTAGATAATACACTGGCTGGGAAAATCCTGCCTTGTGTATGAACTAGATGATCTGTCAGGTATTTTCCAGCTTCAGCTCCTTCAATTCTATGATCACAAATTATATGTGTGCTTTCTTCCTTTAGGAGGAAAAGCAGCTGGTTTAACACAAATTAAGGATTATGCTATTGGTTTAAACATATTAAAGCCTAAACATCGTGTTTTATTTCTGCTCTACCATTACAAGCAGAATATTTTGCAAACAAACAAACAAACAAACAAAAAGAGATTACAAGCAGGAAGGAGGAGTGGATCTGCATGGGTTTTGTGCTTTGTTCACTCTGTTGACCGTTCAGTCCTTCACAGCGTAATGTTGGGCTGCTGAACACGCAGCGGGGCAGAGCTGCCACCCCAGGGCAGGCTGGAGCAGTGGGCCAGCAGGAGCCCTGTCCAGCCCAGCGAGGTGCTGCACGTGGGAAGGAAGAGTCCCGGCCCGCTCCGATGGCGCTGGTGGATGGAGCTGTGTCTGTGCCCGTGGGTGCCCCGGCAGCACCCTGGGCTGTAGCAACAGGAGTGTGGGCAGGGCGCTGAGGGAAGGGATCATCCCCCTTCTTCTTCCTCTCATCTCAGCACTTGTTCGACTGCATCTACTGCACCATGTCCCATTGGGGGACCCCACCTCAATACAGGGAAGGGCGATGGTAAAGCAGGGTGGGTTGGGCGGAGAATCACCAGCGTGGTTGGGGCTGGAACCCCCACCGTGTGAGGAGAGGCTGAGGAGCAGGGCAGGCCCAGCCTGGCCTGAGGAGCAGGGCAGGCCCAGCCTAGCCGAGGGGCTGCAGCGCCGTGGGGAACTTGGGAAGACATCGGATCCGGGCTCTGCAGGTGGCAAGGCAAGGGCCCCGGGGCACAAGAGAGGCTCGGGCTGGGTTCACGGGAACGCTTTTCCCAAGGAGGCCAGACAGGCCGTGGATCAGGTCGCCCAGAAAGGTGGTGAAGTCTCTGTCCTTGAAGGTTTCCAGGACCCAAGTGGTGAAGCCCTGAGTGACCCTGTCGGAGGTGGCAGCTGGCCCTGCTCTCAGCAAGCACTTGGACAGAGACCTCGGGAGCTGCCACCTGCCTGACCCATCCCGTGATCCTGCACTTGTCAGCTGCACTGCTCCAATGACAGTCGGCGCTGTCAGGCCCCAAATACAGCTGCTCCAATTCAAAACATTTCCTTTTAAGAAGCTCCTGTTCTGTTGTTTTCCTTCATTTGCAACCTACCCTGAAACTTAATCTGCACTTAATCTCCTTTCTCTGCAAAACAGGTAGCATCAGATCTAATTGTGCCTCTTGAGCTAATGCAGAAGTCCACATGCTAAAGAGGGGATGACATATGAGATCTGGTCATCGTTAACAAGCAGAACAAAGAAATCACAAGAAGGAAAAGTACTGACAGTACAAAAGAGGCATCTGAGCGATCACAGCTGCTGAACACTGTCTCATATTGAGATATCTTTCTCTAATTGGCCTGAAATCACTGCTAGATTTCATGTGTTGTCCCCAACTGTCATGGGGAAGCTGCGACGCAGTGCTGAGCCACTGCGTTTCATACTTGCTGGTATGTGGCTGAGTGCATCCTCAGTGCTGCCATCTGATGAAGGCTTTTGCTGTCATCTTCCTCATATTTGAGTAGATCGCTAGTTACAAAACTGAGTTCAGAGGCAGACCCAGCTGCAGCAGCAAATGATAATGAGAGTGGACAATGTTCCTCAGAAGGACAACGAAACACATACGTTTTGTACAGAAACATGTCAATAAAGAATGGGAACAGGCAGCAGTGCAACTAGCTGCCAAACGGTTTTGGAAATAGGAGGCGGGCAGTTGCTCAGGTCAAGGAAGAAGGAAAGATGCAGCAGGGCCGGGGGGAGAAGGGCCCACAGGGCTGCTACTCGAGGGCCAATGCAGCACAAGTGTGGAGCAGACACTGCCAGGAGCCAGCAGGAATTAGCTCGGATAAGGAAGAGCTGGCACCAAGTCAGACCTAAACACACTCTGGTGGCCACGAGCTTACACCTATTACTTAGGCACCTTTGCAGTGTACTTCCAGACGGAATCTGCTGTACTCACATAAAGTAGAGATTTCTCCCAGTTACCCTACTGTGGACACTGGACCCGAAAAATTATCTTGCTACCCCAGCCTGGCCACTTGAGCAACGGCTGCTGAAAAAGGGCAGCCTACAAACTCATGGCACTTTGCCATCCTCGCTCCAGATCTTTAACCTACATCAGTGATGCAGTGAATGCACTGCAGCATCCCAGGGGAGTAATTTGTATAAACATTTTAAAAGGAACCTTTCTTTTTTTCCCTTTTTTTTTTTTCAATGCTGACACACTGTTAAGGTGGCTACTTGACTACAAACTGTGAAAATGACTGCGTTAGGCTGCAGTCACAAATCACAGCGTACTGACCAAATTGCCCTGTGCTTATCTGTGCCAGGTCTGCAGCATGACAATATTTCCTCTCTCTTTTAAATGTCAAAGTATGATTTGGGGGGTTGTTATTTAAACACACTGACCTGCACAATAACCAGAAGTACTTTATTTAAATCTGTCTTGAGCTGTGACTAGCCTTAAGCACTTATAATCTGTCATATTCTGACACCAAATGGGTTATTATAATGAGAGTAATTCAGGAGTGAGACCTGGAAATGCTTTCTCCCTGGAGAATTTACACACAAACATGCGCATGCAAATACACATGCTCTTTTCTTATGGATTTTCCTTCTCGATACATTATGAGATTCCCTGTAGAAGTGAAACTGTTGCTGTTGTCAGAGGATATGGGAGAACAGGGGAAGAAAAGCAAGAAAAAGAAGCAATACTGCTTGCTTTGCTCTCACTGGTGGAAGTTCATCAGTGAGTCATCACTGTTAGTAAAGGCCAAGACAGAAGAAATCTGAACAGTGTCTTGAAAGCCACAAAAAGGCACTAAAGGCAATTCCCATGTAAATAAAACAAACGAGTTTAATGCTGTCAAATGTGAAAGCAAAGTATTTCCCTCTCTTGTTAACTGCTGCTATAAACATACGAGCAAGGATTTGCATTTCCTCTCTTTGTGCAGCATGGAAGCTCTTTGCTCACAACAGCAAAGTTTTAGAAAAGCAGCTGGCAATGAGACAGGTGTTGGCTTTGCCAGGAGGTTTTTGATGAAATCCATTTTTCAGGACAGAAGGGTACAGAAAAAAAAGTGCTTTGCATGCATGTGCATGAAAAAAAAAAATGAGGACAAGGCTCCAAAATGCAGATGACACTGACACAACACTATGAGACATCAAGGAAATGCATCCAGGTTTGTGCCAGGAGTAGTCACAGAACCAACAACCAAGCATGAACAGAAACACAAAAATGTGGAATAGTTTTTGAGTATCAAAATCACATGATAGTGCTCATCTCCTCAAAGTCACTGCAGTCTCACCAGGCACACTAGCTGTTTTCTTGTCCTGGTTGATCTAAAGATTACAGCATTGCATTGCATGCTTTTGGGGAGAATAACAGAAATGGCCTTTCTATATAGATTCCTTCTCTTCTGATTATGCAAATACTTATGTCCTTCACACCATTACTATTTAGAATTCATTAAGAAGCAACTAAAAGGGGAGAAAAAAACCCAGCACTTAGTTGTTTCTATCAGACTGATTATATTCAGCTCCTCTGAAAATCACCCACAAAAACTTATCATTCGTTCATGCACTCCAGTCATCACATTAACCATTTTTGTAGTGAAAAAAATCTCTCCCAGTGACTACCTACTTTCTACTCACTTAAAGCCCAGTAGAATGTAGGAGATTTACACTGAAGGAGCAAGATAAGAGGTAGGTATCGATGCGAACACCACCACAACTACACAGCATCTATACTGTTGAAAGCATTTTGAAAATAGAGTAAATCTCTTTATCCCATTTTACACATAACAAAGACTGAGGAAGAAAACCAAGCTTAATAGTGCTCTAAAATATCGTCAGAAGAATAAAAATGGTAGCATAATATGGTGAGGAAAACATGGCACAGGCCCACAGAAATAAATCCTTAGTTTCAGTTGATCCTGCTAATATAAGAGTGTGCCACTGAAAGACATGAAGGACACTTAGTGCAATACAGCAGCATTCAATTTTTTAAAGCTGTTGCAACAATTCCACTTTATTTTCATAAAGCTCTTCCTATGCTAATGAGAATTATTTTGGTCTGCATTTCACAGTGACAGCAGCTCTCAGCTGGCAGTTTTCAAGCACACAGGGATTCCCCGAAATGATTTTGTTACGCTGCATTCTTGCAAGTGCAGCAAGACCTCCACGCCTGAAATGAGCTGTGTAAGAAGAGGGCTGGCCCTTCGGAGTCAGGGCAAGCTACGTTGAACAACAGAGTATAAAGCTGTGTGACTGAAAACCCGGGACTGCTGGAAAGCTGGCCAAGCCAGAGGGCCTGTCAGCGCCTCCACGCTGGGCTCCTAGTGACCCTGGGCTCCCTTACTGACAACGGGCACGGCAAGAGCTGCTCCAGGGGCAGCCGCATGCCTGTGATCCCCATCCGACACAGGATCTCCACACTACAAGGAGATCCACTTCCTGGCCCAAGAGGAGTGCGGGATGGGTAAAAGAGGGATGCTGCAATCTGCACAGCAAGCAGCAGGATGCCCGAGGGGGAAATCTGTAGGGAAAAGAAAAGAAACGTTTGGTATGAGGGAGCTGGGAGGCAGTCACGCTGCAGCCGCCTGCCAAGAGGGTGAGCGAGCCTGGTGTGACTTGATACCAAAACGAGGAGTGACTCATATGACTCGCTCACTATGTGCCTGCTATTTTTGTGCACGCTTATAAATAGCTTTAATAAAAATTGGAAGGCCCTACGAACTCCCTCCCGGAGGGATTACTTGGAAGCAGGGCAGAGGCTGTTCCCAGTGTCCTGACAGCCAGCGGGGCACCAAGGCACGGCGCGGGAGGCTCCAGGAGGAGCAGGGCACGCGGCGGCCACAGCGCCCGCGCAGCCTCCGCCGCGGCAGCACCGCGAGCGGCTCCGGCGGGAGGCCACCCGCCAGCTCCGGGCCGGCACCATCAGCCGCGCTGCCGCTCCGCGGGAAATCGCGGAGAATCCCAAGCCCCCCAGGCCAGCGCCTCAGGCAGCAAGGTGTGCACAGCAAAGCGCAGCCGGCCGCCAGCACGACCGCGTGCGCGCAGCCACGTGGCGAGCAAGTTCTCCCAAGGGATTTCCCAACACACCCAGCTTCTCCCACCTCTCTTTGCCCATTCGCCTGCAGCTATTAAATGTTTATCAGTATTATTACTATTGCCACCACCACCATCACTCTCAGCATTGCTGCGCTGAAGACACTTTCACAAGCACCAGGTGACACATAAGTCAACTCAATTTCAGCTGGATCTTTTCTCCCTCTTTAGCTCAGGAGTGGCCTGGAAACCTCTGTGACGACGGCAACAAGTATTTGATGCATGAGGTAAATCTGGTGGCCATCATTAAGAAGGGCCAACCTTACTGCTGCCATGCTACCATTTAACAGGGGCCTTACAAAATACTTGTGTGTCACCTCCACTAACACACCTGCCTGAACTCCATCAGTAACTGTGGAAAAGGCTGTTCCCTCTCCTATTTGCCCAGCTACCAGGGCCCCCAAAATCCTCAATTTCCTCTCAGCTATCACCATTGCTAAACACCTTAAAGTCACTGCAAAACCCGAGCTGCTCCTGCCTGTTTTTTCTCTCTCACTTTCTGCCACGAGCACCCTAGGCCGTTCAGTCACAGTCCTGTTCTTGCACAACGTATCCGCTAAATCACTTCGGCAGACACTGAACTAACTTCCTTAGGCCTTCTTCAAAATTCCCATCCGTGGGATGGCTGCTCTCCTGGTTTTTGGTTTTTTTTTCTGACTAGTTTAGTAATTTAAACTAGTGGATTGCCCATCCAGCAGATAAAAAGACAAACACTGTCCAAATCCATTTTTCCCAAGTGAAGCATTTTTCACGACCCCAAGAATAGCACGTCAGTCCTCCTACAGTCCTCCTTTATTCTTTACTTTTATATTAAACCAATTAATTAGGCTTTGTATTTTTATTTCACTAAAATCATCCTTTGAAGTACAGAGTTCCTGTGCAAAATCTGATTTTGAGGCAAATATGAACACAGTATACCACATAGAACTGCAACGCAATTTCGTTTTAGAATAATTAGTACTCCTATAGAGGGCAACATCTCTCCTAAATAACCAGATCAAGTCAAAAATAATCGTGACACAGTAATAATCTAATTAGCATTGTCCCTGAGATAACTAAAAATTCTCCTTCATTACTCTGAATATCCCCCTTCCTTTCCAATATACTCCTGTTTTCACCATTTAAGAACTGTTACTCTCCAAAGGAAAAAAGGAACATTTACTCTTGAGGTCTGTGGTTAATCTCTAATGGCATCAACACATACAGCAGTCTACTTGATTGATGAGTTACCAAAAAAAAAAAAAAAGGAGAAAACCTCTCCCCAAATCACTGGTTGCCTGCGTGCGCTCTACAGCTTGGTGACATCCAGGACTCCAAAATGATGGATTTGCCTTTTAGTAAAACAAAATTCCAGATAAAAATATGTTTCTCTCAGTCTCCCTCAAGAAATGGCTTTGGTTAGCTCAGCATGTGAAGTTTCTTTCCATCCTGACACAATTTTATCAGCAATTTTGAGCTGATCTATAAAATGCATCTTCATAAGAAAATAATAGAAGAGTTGCTTCCAACTCTCCCTTTACAATAATAAATACATAGAAGCTAACTTGTAGTTCATGCCTCCTAATACATTGCTTCCTACACAAAAAGGCTATACAGGGCTCTCCTTTGAAAAGTAAAACATGAGGAAAGGAAGCATCCTTTGGAGGAAGAGAAGAGAGCAAAAAATCAGCTTGATATAGATGAATATTTCTTATGAGAAGGGAAGAAGCGTGAGTCCTTAAAAATAAAAATCAATATTGGCTAACAGCTCCATTAGAAATAACAGTTACAGTAATCATTAATATTTGGGCTTTAACCTCCTAAAGCACTCATATATGGTGTCTATAGAGGAGAGGTTCCAGCCAGCAGGCAGCCTCAGGGAGCATGGCCACTGCTCGGAGCTCAGGGCACTCGGGCCGGGAAGCAAAACCCCTTGGTGCAACCGAAACTCTGTGGGGAGCTTGATTTGGAAGCTCAGTGCCACTGCACGACTGAAACGCACTGCTTGGGTACTCACACCGCACTGACCGGGAGCCGCTCGCGCCGGCTTGATCCCTTAGGGTCCCTAAGGGAAACCAGAGGTCTGGGAGCCTCAGGAGAAGTGGTAGGGGGAAATAATCAAACGCCCCGAGACTTTAGAATTGCGAACGGCCTGAAGTTGCAGTAATTCGTGTACAGCAGCTGTAGGTGAATGTTAAATAAAAAGAGTGGGCAGAAAGCGCCTGTCGGCGAGGGCCCGTTTCAAAGGCAGCAGACAACCTGCCCCCAGCCTGGCTCCACCATGGCTCCCAGGCCTGCCTCGGCCTGGTTTCCTTGGGGGATGTCACAGCTGGCAGCCTTTCATCCACAGAGTGGCCTAGTTTGAATAAGCAAAGCAACCTGAATGAGTGCTTAACCTTCCTGCTCTCCGCTGCACTTCCCAGCAGAGAGCAGCGGCTCCTCCAAGCTTAAGGGGAAAACGGGAAACAATGGAAAACACATTCTTCTCTCTGGGGGTTAAAGACGGTAGGTTTTACTGCAGCATGGCAAGCCTTCCTGCTACACACTACCCAAGTGTAGCTTTTAAATTGCAATTAGGATCTTAAAGCCAAGCTCTAAGATCAAAAGGGCTAAACTACTGTAAAATGCTGCATAGAAATTGACAGGATCAGGGACGTGAATTATCTGAAAAAGTTCTGTTTTTTATTTATATTATTATTCTTTTTAAAAAATTTATTTCCCATTCTGGTCTCGTTCTTTTTCCCTTTTGACGTTTTAATGCACCGCGTTCATTACTACATTTCCTCACCAGTAGCTTCTAGTCCATCAGCAGTGCTGCATTACCCTGGCGCTGGAGAAAACAATACGGAAAAAGTGCTTTGCTGGCACCAGCAACGTGGAATATGAATTATACATATAGGCGGCGGAGAAATGCTGAGGGAAGGTCAGCGGTGTGCGTGCGCTCGCGAGCGTGCATGTGCAGTGCACGCAGGCAGACTGGAAAGGAAAGATGCACAGAACGCACTTTCTCATCTCATCTGGGCTGACTGAGACCACAGCTGTACAACAGAAATTCTCTGGTACCAGTGCAGCTTTTACGGATCAATTTTCACCGGGCTAAACGGAAACTCGCTTCAGTTCTTCTGACCTCATCGTGATGTTATTCCACTTCTAACTACAGCTGTAGTTTCTGAACTCATTAGCTTGTTCATTTACTGTGAATCAGTAAGTTATCATATTATCTAAACGTAAATTCTGTGAAAAGAATCTTGTGTGTTTTTCATTAGAGAGAAAAAAAATGGTTTTAAACAACTTTTAGGATTTCATTCCATCAACAGCGTAAGTGCTCGTAATACAGAACCACACACATTCCTAACGGGAAAGTCCAAAAACAGAGCCTGAAGATGGTGTCTGCAGGAGGAGCAGTGGAAGCTCCTCAGTGTCCATTGGAGATTCCTCTTGTTCGTTCTCATTGCACTCCCTCCCGAGAACAGCCCTACAGAGGCTGTCTCTTCCTTCAATGTCCTTCCAGAAGATGCAGACCGTAATCAACAGTGATGCTAAAAAGGCAGCACACACTGTGTTTTTCTCTGTCCTTCACATCATGCCACCCTTCTTCATCACATCCCCTGCAATCTGTTATCATCACTTGACTAGATTGTCACTCTTGTCAAGTGTGCCCCAAGTCTGCATTGACCTAATACTAGGTCAGCTTCAGTTTCTTATATAGCTTTAGGAAAAGCCATGTGCCTTAGGTGGCATGGGGGGCAGAGGACAGTAGTATACATCTCCATTTCTGGTTTGGCATCTCTATGACCAGAATTTAAAATGGCCAGACGTTGCAAACAGCTAAGTAGGATCTCAGCTCCTCAGTTTAGCCAACTGCTATGTCTAAATCATTTCTCTAAAATCAATGAAATTGAATTCTAAATTCATTCAATCTATAAAAAATTGCTTTAATTTACACAGTTGCAACAGGCACTCCCAAGCATATTAAGGTAGAGTACACTGAGGTCAAAGACACTCCATTCAAAGACAGGATTGCTCCTCAGCACACCAGAACTCATTTTATAGCAATTAGTTCAAGTATTGATAACTGTAGTTGCAGCAGCAAGAGGCTCATTTATTACCTGTCCAGCTGGATGTGTATTTTACAGTCAGATAGCTCTGAATTAAGTCTTCCTAAGACCACACTGGTAATACCAGGTGAACTGGCTATTGTGCAACTAGGTCTGTAAGTCTGCACAGGCCGCAGTCACACCTTCAACTGCTATAAACACATGGGCAATGTCATTCACCACTGGCACAAGGCATGTTGAAGATGAAGATGACAAGCACCCAGCTCCAAAAACGCCTGTTCATGGTGGATGCCAAGCTAGCAATCAAGTCTCTGAAGTGGGTACTGGCTACTCACTACTATAGCAAACATAAAAATTCACAGACACTGGACAAATAGTCCCCAAAAGTGTTAAGCTGGGCATCCACAAGCTGAGGAACTCAAAACTGGTTGATAATAAAAAAACACAGGCTAAATCTGCTGCTATTTAACATATTCATTAACTGAAAAAATGCCACTTGAAATGTTTGCTTTCGCTGATCATTTGTTACAGTTTGTACATATAGAAATACCTACACACACACATACACACACACATATATATATAATATTGCTGTAAAACGTGTAATTTGGTAGAAGGACTTTTTTTTTTTGGAATTTTCTGCTCTTTAGAGACCTCCACTGAGTTCCAATCTCTAGTAACTGAAATCTCACTTGTTTTTTTCTGCTTACAGGAGCTAACAAGACTTTCCTTGAGTTTGATGGACATATACGGTCTTCAACGTAGTCTTAATCAGTCAGCTGATTTGTTGAGACCAAGAGAGTCGTTTTACATTGTCTTGCTGAAATTAAGTGGAATTACCATACAGTATTATATAGAGCTATTTTGCATTGCCTGCTATGAGCTGTTACCCAGAGACAAGATTAAGCATCATTGGCCATGTGAAATCACAAATACTGATGGTTTAATGAAGAGGTCTTAATAAGATCTCTCTTTCCTTTAGCCTGATATGTTAGACCTCACTGGGAAAACACTGGCCTGTTAGCATGGGATAGACTAGCACACCATGAGATTTGGCCTTACTGGAGAAGTGTTCAGTAGCTGCAGGAATTAATCTAAGCTTTAACGTACAGCAGGTCTCAAGGTGAGGTCAAAGGCTGACTCAAATGGTGTAAGTACATGTGCTATCTTCCCTAGCCACAGCTTTTATTTTTGTTTTTATCTTTTCTAATTAAAAGGGTGGTGTTCTGCACTGAGGAAGATACCTAGGTACAACTGGCTGAGACTCAGATCTTGATCATCCAGCCCTGGTTAACTAACATTGATTTTCTGCCCCAGTGGAAGTGATTTTATTCTGACACATGCCATTTAAATTCATTTTACACAGCTGCTTAATGTGGCTTGGCAAAGCCGAGGCGAACCAGCTTTCTCTGTCTAAATGAGCCCCCTGAGCTGGTAAGGGCCACATCCCGGGGATCAGCCGCTGAAGATGAATTTCCCTCCCTTACTGACGCTTTGCTGCTCATTCAACAGTTGACATTGAAGGGGATCACACCAACTCAAACAGCAGGACTGCCATGACTCTGATGCGATCACTTTATGTACCCCTTAATAGCCATATGTGGCTGTGCTTTATGGTTTTAAAAAAATACAACAGTTTCTAAACCCCACAGCTCTAGCTTAAACTCAAGACAAACAAAGAAGTCTGGATATTATCCATGCACTTTGGCATGTATCAGTAGACATTTCTCCAATTTTAGAAGACAATATAGTGCAAATTATCTTCCATTTTCACTTTTTTTTTTTTTTTTTTTTGCATTTTAAGCAGAACAATCAGTAGACTTCTGATTTTTTTGTTTTGCTTTTCATGTGCACATATATGAATGATGCTGATAAGGAAAATAAAACAAAAGCAGCTACAGAAAACTGGTAATTGATACTTGTTAATACCCCTGAAGGCTGCAGTAATTTGGGTAATACAGATTTCCTAGGGAAGCAATAACAAATAACATGATGGCAGGGAAGTCCATGAAACTGGAATCTCAGGTGAAGTTTGAAATTGTGATAAGCAAGCAAGAGCCTGGGAGCCAGAGCACGTATTTCCCCCCAGTGCCGTAATTTATGATACACTTAGAGATATCACAGCTTGAAGAACTTTGATGAGAAAATGCTAGTTGCATTTCAGGCTGATTTTTCAGATTGGATTCTTGGTGCTTCTAAAATCCTTCTAGGAATTAACTGAAATTTTTCAAATACATGCACTGCCAATTGCGGTGTAATAAATCTGTTTGAAAATCCCATTAATGAATCCTGTCATCACTTCTGCAATAAATCACCTATCAAAAAGGAACTGCACTAGGTGGGAGTGGCTCGCTACTGGGTAATGATGACAATAACAAGACCAGAAAACCAAGTTACACAGCACTGTTCCTGAAGAAAACCAGCACTAAGGAGGGAGAAATGATGCCTGTACCGGGAGGAGGAAGTGGGAGATGGAGGATCTCATTCTTTCTTAGTGATGAAGTTCTTGATTTCCCTCTCAGGCATGAAGGAAACAGAGCCATGCTAAAAGCCATGTAGAACTTGCATGAGTGACATGCAGCTTTTTATGGCATCGTCACTGTGACATTAGTAAAAAACAAACCAAAAAAACCCTAAAATCCCCTCTATGATGCAAATATCTATGCATCTTTCACATGGTTCTTATATTCCTTCGACAGCCAGTGGACATGTTCGTAATCATTAAAAAAAATGCCAAGGTCCCACAGCAAGTCCAGTTTACGCCGCTAACTCCCCGTACTGGCCAGGCTGGTGCAGCAAGGGAGCCGGAGTGTTGCCACAGTTGGGGTGCTGTGAAGAAAACATGGGGCGTCCGCCAGCCCCAGGCTGGCTGGGATAAGCAGGCGACCTCATGTATGGTGGCCTGCAGCAGAACAACAGAAGAGCCTCTTTGGATTTGCTCTGTGCCACCCACATGAATCACTGTCGAGTACATTCCTCCCATACACAGGTACGGAGGACTTGCAGCATTAGCCAAGAAGCCGTATTGCTTTCTCCATTACTACTTGCAAAAGAGAGAAGGGTTGTGCTGGTAGCCCTCTGGCATCAGAGGGGAGTGACAGGTTTCACTCAACTTGCAGGTTATAACAGCCCTTTTGCCAGGATTTCCAACACAGATCGAATGAGTCCTTCTGCAGCTGCTAGACCATGGGAATGGGCAATATGTGGTGAGAAGGCTTCAAAATGGTGCATTTTTTGCCCAGGAAAGCCTAGAAACCAAGAGCAGCTTTACAAAACCAACTTGGGAGGAAGGTGTGAGATAAGAGTGGCAATCAATTCATCTTGCTTTTGCTCAAACACCACCCAGTATTCCCAAAGCTATGTTGAATCACAACCAAATACTCTCCACTTACTGCAAATCAAGTGTTTTCTTCTTGTTAGGACCAAACATGCCCTTTTCCTTTCATTACACAATTAGAAAGAAAGTGTTTCTACAGTTGCAGAGATTGCCCATTTATTCCTTCTCGCCTGACCTACAAGCTTAGAGCCTAAACCAGACAGACAGAAGCAGGCTTCTGTAAATCCTACTAGACATGTCTGTTAAAACAACCAACACAAGCAAGAGACTGCTGGTTCACAGATTACTGCAGAAATACTGTCTATTTTAAGGCAATGTGGTCCTATTTTACTGAACAAGAACATGAAGGACACTATATTTATTGTTATTACTGTGAAACTCTGCTAGTGTTGATTGCTAGAAGCCATCTCTCCTCCAAAATTGCAAAAGAAGAAAACAACAGACACATGGACAATTAGCTTCCTATTTGTTTTTACACTGTGTCCTGGAATTGCTGCAGCACTAGGATCAGAACCACTGCTCTCGAATGATAAATGTGTATGTGCATCTGTGTACGCATATGCATAAATAAATGCAGGATGCTGAACATACACACACACATAAACTTGCTTACCAGAAGAGTAGAACCAGCTTTGTGTAATTCTCAAATGTAATGGAACTTCTCTTAACAAAAAAAAAAAAAAAAAAAGATAATAAATACACCAGGAGTTATTTGAGTCCAGTGAAATGTGGAAATTACTTCATCTGTAAAAATTCTCCAGAAAATACGATTTCACTGTAAGTACCTAGACATCTTAAGAATAACCATGGACAGAAAAATGCATTTGCCAAAATCCATGCTCAAATGGCAGCATCCAGTCATGCTGCCCTGAAAAGGAGAAAAGAAGCCACACAGCAGCTCTGGCCTCCACAGTCCTGTCATTTCCAGTTTCTCCTACAGATGCATTGGTGGCAGTTACCTACTCCAGATTACTCCAGATTGTTTTATGCCTCCTCCTGCCTTCCCCCTCCAGCTTTTGCCCTTCCTGCACCCTACTTTGCCCATCCGTACCCCAGTGCAGGAATAAGAGCAGTCCCAGAGGACAGAATTGCCTCAACACTGCCACTCTCAATGTGGGCAGTGAAGAAGGGCAGCTTTATAAACCTCTTTACTCCCCAGAGGGGCAAGCTGCCTAGGTTGTTGGTTTCTGGCCCTCTCTCTACCAGACATAAAACACATAGTCAACAAATTAATTTTAAGTTGCAGAGTGCTTTTTTTGTGCTCCTAATGTCCCCTTAACCCTGGAGTTTTTCCTAGGTTCACAGTGTTTCGAACCAGACTGGAAGAGGTTGTCATTTCCACCATCACGGCTGCTTTTTGAGAGGCTTACTCAAAAATACAGCAGCACGCTTCCCCCTTATACTTAAAGCAAACTTTTCTCCCCATTCACTTCCTCCCAAAGACACAGGCACATGAACAGAACACGTTTAAATGCATCTCTGTGCAGCTGTACAGCACTGACCCCTCAGACACGAGCCGAGAGACAGTCACACTTGCTTTCCCCTGGGCGCCTACCTGCTCTGAGCGGAGTTTGCAGCAGCCTGCATCACGGCAGCAGCCGCCTCCTGAGCCTTACGGTTCACAGTCGGCATGGGGGGGCCCATGCCAGGGCCTCCCTGCTGAGACATGCCTGGAGAGTTGGGGGTCATGCTGCTCATGTTCCCAGGGAAGGGCCTGCTCTGCATGCCGGCTGACGGCATCCGTCCCAGGGGCATGGTAGCGCACGGCTGGCTGGGCCCCTGGCCGTGCAGCTGGCTGTTGGCGTTGATGCCCAGGCCGGGGCCCGGGCCGCTGTAGCTCGTGTTGGGCACGCCGCTGTATGTCGGTGGTCGGGAGTAGTTTCCTGAAGAAGACAAGAAAAACACAGAGAAAAGCGTGAAAACTTTTGAGCACATATTTCATTCTAGGAAGGTAGTGGCTGCAGGCCTTAACATATAGGGTCAACTTAACATGAACCATGTGGGACTCGAGTCAGAACAACCTTTTCACTGCGCTGAGAGTTGAACCGTGGAGTAACCAGCCCAGAGAGGTTGAAGTTTCCCTTGGAGGCTTCAACACCCAACTGGACAAGGCACTGAGTCAGCCCGGTCTCACCTTCTGGCTGACTCTCCTTTGCATATAAAGTTGGCCGTGACACCACCTTGAGCATCCTTCCAACCTCCAACCCATGAACCTGATGTGCACATTCTCTCAAACATTTTCTGCCTATCAAATATCATGGGATAAGAGCAAACACTGAAAATACTAACTTTTGATGGTTATCAATATGTCTTGTGCAGTAAAGAGATGAGTGACAAGTGAGAAACTCAAGAGTCTCTTATTTGTGTGATTTCAATGTTTTCATTTTCCATCTTTCCACAATTTCAGCAAAAAGCTATTCTCACCGGATCCCAGCTCCGAACCATTTTGTCCATTTACGGCAGCAAGTCTTTGGCAGTGACCTGTGAGAAGTACTGCAGGGCCCTCAGGAACATTCCCTCTTCCCTCCTACGCTACCCACGTTCCCTGTAAGTTCAATGTTTGGCTAAGCCACCAGCAAGTATCTCAGCCTACAGTGCACTCCCCCTTCTAGGAAAATTAGTATTAAAATAGTAAACAGTGCAATACTGCAAAGACATTAATTTAACCAGGTGCCTTATTAAGGATGGCATGAAAGCCTGGCTGACCCCAATCTGCATTACCACTGGAACAAACTGCATCACTTGTGGCAGCTTAGCTAGTTCCAGGGCTGATTTTCCCATCATATTTAAAGCAGGGGAAGAAAAGTGTAAAAAGAGTGTACTGCATTCAGTGTTCCAGGAACAAATCCAAACAGTGTAAGGAAGGAAAAAATAAAAAAGGAAAAATAACCCAGAAGATTTGATAGAGAAGTATTTTAAGGAACAGATCACATTACACTCCTTTGGTCATCCATTTTGATTTGTCTTTATTTCCATCTCATCCAGATTAGCGGATACGCAACTCATTCCCTCCCTACGGGATGCCACAGAGCAGAATTTCCTGACTACTCTTAAATATTCCCACGCTTATTTAAAGGCTGCCGCCAGTGGAATCTGCCTCTGAATTTGGAAATAAGGCATGTCTCTGCTGCAGGCCTCATGCTACCAGACAGAGGAGTTGGTTGTGTGCAGCTCCTGTTTACATTTAAAATAAATACATTCATTCATCATTTGAATGCACACATAATTAATTCATACACTCCTGCTGCGACGCTTTGGCTAATTCTCCCCTCCTCCCTGCCCAGTAACTGACTCTGTTACAAGTTCTCTGCAGTGAAAACACGTGTGACCTGTGCTTTCCAAGTAAATGGAACAACCTTTCACCCCTGCTTTAGAAACCCAGTATCTCTGCCTGTTTCTTTCTTTCTTTTTTTCAGCACAGTGTTGAGCAGAGATGAAAGACTCCACATTTAGCCATATTCTCACTGCAGAGTGCCCTGTCCCTTCCCCTCTTCCTGCAGCCCCAGCTGCCTGTTTTCTGTTCAGTGAGCAATCACTGCTAACGAATATTTTGGTTGCTAAGACCTGTTCAGGCTACACCTCTTTGATCCGACGTACGTGACCACAAACTGAAAGGCTCATTAGCTGCATATTGCTCTGCTTAGCGTTCAGCTTGTAACGCAGAACTCATGTGGCTCCGTTTTTCCAGTTGCTCTCTGCAAGAGAAATGCAACGCAGCGAGATGTGTCTTTGCACGCTGGAGCACAACACAGAGCCGGTTACCGCGCTGTATGTACACGCCATAAGCAGCACTGTTCCCAAAGCGCAGCAAATTCATCCTTACACGAGCAGCCCTGATATCCATAATCACTGCGAGCTACTGTCAGTCCAATTTACATAAGGGCAATTTGTTCTGTCATTTAGGGGCTACAAACTGCAGTTCAGCAGCGGACTTGGAGGAGCAAACAGCAATGGTAAATTCTATTACTGTTTTGATGCTGTTTTGAATTGGGACAAAAACAACCTCTTCTTTCATGTTTTGGCTCATCAGCTGTAAGCACAACACACACAGAAACAGTGGAATCTTCTCCATAAAAATATGTGCTTCAGTTAAAAGAAGTTCTTAATCATTTGTCTCCAGGGATACAAGTCCAAGGGCCGAGGGAAGTGGTATCTTTTCAGAAAGGAAAACAAGTCACAATGTTTTTTCCATGTTTTTTTTTTTTCCTAAGCATTTCCTCAATGCCTCAAGTACTAGCTATTCTTATACCTTTCCCAGACCACACAAAAAAAAAGGCAAACTAAAAGCCAAACAAAATACAAGAGGAATTGCCAAGAATGAGGAGCGCAATCTTATTTCCATGTTTCTCTAATAGATTAGTAATTTGTTGGCAGCGCCTTTGACAGAAAACAGATGGATGCAGCATTAGCCACAATGAAGGCAGCAGCTGCTGGGCCAGCCCCCATCAGCTGGACGCGTGAGGCAGCCAAGCGGAGGAGCCCACGCTCCTGCAGCGGGTTCGAGCCTGGCAGCAGCAGCAGCAGCAGCAGCAGCAACTGCCCTGCACGGCCCAGGGGCCCTGCACTCGGCTCCCCCGCGCACGGGAGAATCGCGCCCGCACACGGGGCAGCGTGCGGGAAATGAGGATGACAACCAGAATGGGGAAGGAAAGAAACCCAACAACGATAATGTTAAAAAGAACATGCTAGCAACCTGCCAAAGACAGATGTTCCTTCTTACTGCTAAATCTTTGATCCACTTTGTCCACGTTTGCTGAACACAGTGCTCTAATACTTTGCCATTTTTAGGCAACATGAGGAGAGGGAATTTTCAGAAGTTTCTGTTACTTTTCCTCCCTGCTTTAGGGAAGGAGGTCAGCTCCTTCATACCAGAAATACTATCTCAATTCAAATCAATCAATTCGATAGTATCTCAATTCAAATCAATCACGAAATAGTATCTCAATTCAAATTAATATTGCTTACTTGTCCACTTAACCATCCGGTTTTCCTTGTACAGATACACACTGTTTAAAAATATTCCTCTGAAACTATGTTGCCTAAGGGAGCTCAGCAGTTAGGGCTGATATTTAAGTAATAATTCCACAAACTGTTACATATGTGTGACCAGATCCTGAGGTACAGGCTGTCAAGACACTTAAGGGCATCTTGTCCCTGATTACCACTTTAATTAAAATCAAGGCTCCTGAAATCAGTGGCAGCTAGATATTAAAGTATTCTTATGATAGGAGTTTTAGTCTGTTAAAGGTTATACAGCACAGATAATAATTTGTGATGAAGGGCATTTTGCTAACTTCGTGTGAAATCTTTGGATAGGGGTTCAAGCACATTCAGCAGTGGTTGGCGTAGTAATACCCAAGCAGAGGAGCTTTCCTGCTGAATCCAGTAGGCAAAGTGATGGCACAGGATGCATTTGGACACCTCTGCAGGAAGTTGCTCTCTGCCACTGTCTCAAAAGACCCAGCTGACCTTGGTACCTGACTGTTCTCCAGGGTGCATTCGAAGGGACATTTTGCCACGGCAGCAGTTCGATGCTCTCTGGTCACAGACCAGAAGTTCATTAGCCCTTGAGCTAGATGTTACTCAAACACAAACCAAACCAACAGCTCTGTTCAGTCACACCTTCCATCCTCACTGTGCTTATTTTTCTTGAGGAGAGGAAAACAGAGATGTTTATTAAAAATAATGGACTGCATTGCATGCTCCTGTGTTATATCATCAGAGGCACACAGAAGCCTACGTGAAACCTGGAGCCAAAGCCACCCTCTAGTTTTGCAGAAAACAGTTCCAGGTTGCATTAGGTACCCAGTAGAGGAACTACTTCTTGAGCAAATAGTTTTTACTCTTATTACAGATCTAAGTGCTATGAAAACACATGAAAACAAAATAGATCAACCATAAACACGTGATGGATGAGTTTACACTGTGAACTAAAAGGTAATTCCTCCAAATCCAAACGTACTGGTGGAGTCTTCACTACGGTAGGCAATTTTACTGCAGAAATTGCCTGACTTTTTGAGCAGTGGCTTTCAGAACTGAGCACGTAGTGAAATACAACCTTTAAACTAAGAGTGTAATGTCACAAAATGCTTTGACACATGTGAAAATACAAGGAGTTCCATTCAACTCAGGCCGTGCTTAACCATACTGTGAAGGAAGGTCTATGTGAACAAAACCTGAAAAACAAATGAGATCTTCAAGAATCACTTTAGTTTAATAATTTAAGAACTCATTTGCAACTCAGGTAATTTTTAATGTATTTGTTATTTTGGCAATAAAAGGCAAATGAGGTTAACATTACATATTCATTATTGTTGGCATATGATTGTGCTTGGTAAAAGGGTATGTTAATGAGATGCATTACAAATTACTTTCATTAAAAATGAAAAAACACTACGGAAACGTTCAATCTAGATAAATATATGACTCTGAACTATCAGTCACATTACAGTTAGTGATCACGGATGACCAGATTCACACCAGTATTTTATCAAGGGCCCCACTAGGCTGGTGTAAAGGTGGTATTCACTCCTCTGCTTGTCGCCCTTAGAGCTCCAGCCGCAGGGCTCCCAGTGCACGGGATCACCAGTCCCTTCCAAAAGCTGGCAGAAGAACATGCTCTGCATCCATCACACACTGTTGAGAAGCAGACCCTTCTCAAATGGCTTGTTAATGACAATGATGCTCATTTTCTTCCTGCCCCCTCAAGTTCACTTTTTAATAGCCGCTTCTTCCTGACCACGACCCATAAAATCATTACATAGGCACTTTCATCTACAGAGAGAGGAGAAGAACTGCTGAACCCAAGCAAAAAAAGCAAGTAGGATTCGGCATGTTACTTAAATGCATTGATTTAGTACAAAAACTTCTCCATTCAATCAGCGTGGATGGCTAATGTTTTACTGCTCTTGACACCCACTGTTCCTGTGCTTGGGGATCTCAGCAGCAGCAGCAGTACAGCTGCAAGTCACTGTAGCACATCATAAATCCACTGGATTTTACCAGTTAAGCTAGCTGCTCTCTGTGCAGATGAAAATAAGCACTTGGACAGGTTTTTATGGCCACAAAACACTTTCCAAACAAAAGGAAAGCAGCAGTCAGCTGGAGTCAGGTAATTAATCTTTGCACATGGCTATAAGGCTGTTCCCATCTTACAGTAAGGAAAGTGAAGCACAGGAATGTATTTACTTGCCCAAGTTGAAAGATGGAGTTAAAAGGCAGAGACAAAATTAGAAGCTAGGAGATCCTGGCTTGTAGTCCTGTGCTCAGAGCGCTAAAACAAACACGACCCAGAGATGAAATGAAAGGAATATTGCACAGAGCGGCAGGACTCCCTTCAAATGAACAACAGAATTAGCTCTCAGAGTGAGGAGACTAAAATAGCTATGCTTGCTAGCACGGGCACGCCACTGAGCCCTGACAGAATTTCCCATAGCGAGCTACAATCCTTTTGAACGGTTTTAAGGACAAAAGCAGTACAGGAGGAAGTGCTGAAATGGACGAGCTTCTTGATGCGCCTCAAAATAAGGCACTGTCCTTTATATATTCTGTGCCTTGACTTGAAGTTCATCAAGCCCCTGAGGACACACACTTTATACAGCTTACCCATTAAAGCCAAAACAACAGGCAAGTTCAAGGTTCCATGCACTGAATATCTGAGGCAGAAATTGTTCCTTCTGTTTTTGTTTTAATCCTCCTACAATTCTGTCAAACATGTACAAAAAAAAAAGTAACTGTCTCAGTCTGAGGGGTTAGTTAAAATTCACAGGCTGTATGCACCAGAGCTCAATATTATATTCCCACAGTAGCCACTGTATTATTATGCTCGTTAGAAGACGTTAACCCTCAGTGCCGCTACACAATTCCAGATTGGCCTTGGGATTCCGCCTCAGAAAAGGAATCCTATTTTGGGATGGCTGCTGCGCCCCTCACGGCACGCTCAGTCAAGCTCAGCCTAATCTCAGCGATGACACACGCCTGGGCTCCCAAGCAGCGGCCCTGGTAGCGCAGCAGCTCCATCCTCATCTCCGTGCCCACTTTAGGAACGCTATTTTTATCCAGACAAAGATGCTAATTACAGATGGAGCTTCTTCCACACGGTGCAGCTTCAAACTCCAAATGACATTTTTTAAAAAGAGAAATCATATACCTGCCTACCTACATACATATATGCTATGCATATTTTTTACATATATGTATAAAATTATCCTACGGATTAACAGCGAGTATGATGGTTTGTTATTTTACCTTGTGGTCCATACTGGCTCATCTGAGGCCCATAAGTACCACTTGAATTACTCTGCTGAAAACTACCGATTCCAGGGTGGACTTGGCCTCCAGGTGAAGGATGTGGTGACATGGACGGTCCACTTTGCTGAGGTCCATACTGGGACATTTGGGGGTTCCTCTGTATGCCTGCCATGAAGCCTGAAGTGGAAAAAGCACCAAAGCAGAATTTAAATAAGGATCGGTCACCTGAATGTTAAGAAATCTTTGGCATTAACCACAAAAAAAAACCCAAAACAAAACCCAAAGCAGTAGTTATTTTCAAAATGGAGTTACTCTGGTAACTGCTATTGCTTCTATCAAGCAAACTGAAAGAAATGCATCTCCAAGTCAGAAAAGGTGTCCCAATAACCAAAATTTGTATGCCAGGCTCACAACCTTTTATTTTTAAGAGAAAGAGAGTGGAGTCTTCTAGTCTACTTGGCAAATGGCTGAGTAAATCCGCGTTTTGGCCTATGTGAGAGCTCATTCAGGCACCCAAGCCTTGTGACTGCAGGGGGCTGGACACTCCTTCTGGAAGGTGCCCCTTTTCTTTTCCTCTGCTAATTCCAGCGGAGCGAGGAGGTTTGCAGCTGCAAGACGAAGACCCCCTCCTCTCCCAGCAGGAATTCTGCCTCCCCTTCCATGAGCAAAGGCACCGGAGGATGGGAAGAACGATCCCCCCGGGGGAAGGGCACAACTGGAAGAAGCTAAGGGAAGATTAAAAACAAAAAGAAAATAGAGGCAAAGATGAGTGATGAGGAGAGTGAAAGAAGGAGAGGTAAAAAGGCAGTTCTTCCAAAGTGGCAGAGTATCTTCCCAATGGTTAGTATCGAACATGACAGAGGGTTGAACATTCAGCGCGTGACCGGTGCAGACAGGTAACATAGTTCCTAGGTTTTTTCCCCCATTTTTTCCTCACTACATTCAGCTATCAAACCAGCAGCTGCACTCAAGGCTGCAGCCCGTGGAGCCCGCTGGGCGCTGCAGACAGTGGGTGCTTCCCAAACCTCCCTGTGGGAGCCACCACTTGGAAAAACGCCGTGTGGGACTTGCAAACTTCCCATGGCAGACCGGCAGTAAGGGAGGGAGGCAGTAAGCGCCGTGTCAGTAAGCTCAGGAACGGGAGCAAAGATGATTTCACACCGCTTTGCCCTGCAGCTCGGTGTTATGAGCAGCCAGTCCCATCCACAGGACGCTCAAATGGCAGCAACTGCAGCGTTTGGTGGCCTCAGCAAGTAACTTGCTTGATCTTTGTGCACACCCTGGACAATTGAGTTGAGCACATCAGGAAGGCAAAATTAGAGCTGGAAACCTGGTCTGCAGGAAGCGGAACAACATGTGCTTGAGCAAGGCAAGGCAAATAAATGAAAAGGAAACAAACAGCCTGAACGCTGGTAAGGACTGACTGGAAAACTCCACACTGTGCTAAGGAGAGCTCAAATGATCCCTTCCATTTAGCTTTATTTTGACACAGACCCCTCTATTTTTAAAGCAGTTCCACTCTGCACACAAATCTTACCACAGAGCCTACTGTCGGAAGACAGTACTGTAACTAATGTAAAAAACCAACCCGATAGTATGTCTGTATGAAAAAAGTGTTCACATTCCAGACACACACACACCACAGATATCACACTCACAGGATCCATTTAAATGAGAAATTTTGTACTGGTCACACTAAGTTTTTTACTATAAAAATAGTAAACTTACTACTCTGTCTAGTGAGGAAGTAAAGGCTTTCTGTTCACCATGGGCCTCTTAATCTACACGAGATAACTCTGCAAACACCGTGTAGCGATAAACAGTATTGGGGCAGTTATTGGCACAGGCAGCACTTCTCCGAGCGCCCCGAGGACGGGTGACTCTCGAAGGGCTCTTGTTTGTACCAGTTGCACTGATTCCCACTACTGGTGCTGGGGTATCGCTAGCTGAAGAGCGTGACGGAGAAGAGGGTCTAAGTGTTAGCGAGCCCTGCTGCTCTCAGAAGGGCTCCTGAAGAGACTGCAGGAGTGGAATGGATGTTTCCGCTGGGCAGACCTCCTCTTCAGGAAACTTGTTTCCCTTTCCCTTGTTTCCCTTTGGGCACCCGCTGGCCAAAGCCGGGCGGCGCGGCCCGCCACAAGCGGAGCCGCACAGCTAACCCGCTCCAGCTCCTGCTCCGGCCTCGGCTACCAGGAGCCGCGCAGCGAGGAGCTGGGAGGCCTCTTGTTAGGGAAGAGAACAGCATCTCCAGCAGCTCTGGACATGAGGCCCAAGTTCTCTCATCTTTCCCAAATGAGGGTGGTTTTGCTGTCTTCTCTTCAGCGAGGAGAGGAAAGAATTATGCAGGGAAGAAAAGGAAGCTTAAAATCCAAGAAGTACATCCGTGCCATCTTATCTTCTATTGTTATCTGTGAGGTAAGTTGGAGCGTGGTCTTGAAGCAGGGTATTATCCAACTTCTTTTCAGAGAGCAGAGGAGTCATTTCAGGTACACAAGTGATGTGGGGAAGAAGGTAAGACCAGGTCCTCAATGTGCTCTAGATTCCCTCAGAACAAAGAGGAGTCTCTTCTGATCGGCCTTGCGAGAGCCCAGTGACCATTCGGGAATCAGTGCAGGAGTCTGAGGTGCTTCACGTGTTTACAGGAAGCTCAGATGTCTTAGAGACAAAAAAGGGCTTATGGTCAAGATGTTAACTTGCTGGCATTAAAAAGAGAAAAAAAACCCCAACATTTCTAGAAATCTTATCAGAAATGAAAGGGAGCAGCTGGCATATATTCATTTCTCCTTATTTGCACACATTTTCCCTAGTGTTCAACTTCATCTTACAACCGATACAAAAAGAAATAAATTTTCTTTCCAGAAAATTAAATCTAAGATAAAGTTTGCTTTCGTTAGGAAAGGAAGTAGGATTATATAAGAACTGCACTGGAGTTAAGGCAATGGAATGACTGAATAGATGACTATATCCGAGATGTCAACCTGTGTAACAACAGTTTTCTCTTCCTGTTTTGTTCCATATTAAAAAAGTAATGCTAGGAAACAGCCATGAGTTGAGTCTTTAAAAACTGCAATGGCAACGTGCTCATGAGTTAACCAGCTCCCTTCCCTTGCTATTAGTGGTAAGTTCAGTTGATGGTTTACTTGCCATCACAAGATAGTACTTACCAAGAAAATACTTGCATGGAATTTGTCAAACCGAGCTACTTCTGAGGCGGCTGAATAATGTGAGGCTGCAGAACCACACTCTTACTGTCACAGCTATTTTTATGCTATATTCCTATCCCTAATTCGGGATTTTTTTAAATCCCAATTAATTTTGCAGAGTCATGTTTGCATTTTTAAGGTGAAAATGAAACAATAGTAAGACTATTAACAATTAGTACATTATCATAAAAAAAAAACAGAACATACATATAATGTTTCAAAGTGGTCATACAGCAGCAGACCTTATTTTTACCAAAATACAGAGGAAAAAAAACATCTTATGATATTTATGATGTAAATACTCTCCCTTGAGAAAGGAATGAACAAATCTGAATTTTAAATTGTCCTATATATCACTAACGCACGTAGGAAATATATATCCCATAACTAATATCATGTATGATGGCTCTGTAAAAATGCATTAAAATCTTATATTCCTTTTATGCATACATATACAGAAATCAGATTAACAATAGGAAATGACTAGAGCTTTGTGAACTAATGCACTGAGGTTCCTAAATCACATTCTGCCATCCCAACGACCAGCACAGAATCTGGTTGTTGGATACAATCTACTATCACTAAACAGTTTAAGAAAGAGCCCCTCTGAGTGCGCTGATGTTGCTATAAAATCTGAAACGGATTCTTGAGATATTTTAAAGTCTTGGCTTCAATATGAAAAGGCTTTTCCAGGAAAGCAGGAGCTCAAACACAAAGGAAGCCCCTGCCAAGTAATAAGTTACTGCGGATCAGCTGACAGATAGTACCTGGCTACTGGCACACACTTAACCCGCAGTCAATGAGAGGTCTTGTGATTTGGCCACGAGAACCCCATCGATTTTCATGAATGGATTAAGCCTGAAAGCATACGGAACACTTATTCATTTTAAGCTGAGAAAAAAACTCTGGAGTTTGAAGGCATAGCAGATCATCATTAAAGGAGTCCACGAACTGCACAATTGATAAATAAAAAATGAGGGAAGATACAAGTTGCAGTGGTACTTTGCAAAAAAAAAAAAAAAAAATAGAATGTAGGTGGTGGAAAATATGAGGCTATTGCTCTCTTTAGAAAGGTAAGCTCAGTGAGAGAGCAGGGGATCAAAACAAGCCTGTGCTCTGAGCAGAGCACAGGAAAATTCCTCTTGTTCTAAGGCAGAGGCTAAAGGCGGGAGTTAGACAGGCTCATTACTCTGGAAATCATGGAGTGAGAAAAGCAGAAACAGACTGGATGCATTTGCTAATCAGCAAATAATTAGAGAAAAATAACACAAAATTCTCTGCTCACAAATCAGCTTGAAAGAATTAAACAAGTATGTGAGAAGAGAGTATTTTCCACTAACTATAAATGAAAAAAACCTGGGGGGAAATCACAATTTTCCAATGCTTGGTGAGTTAGCAAGGCACTGGCAAATACCCTTGAGGAAAAAGAGCTAATGTTTGCAGAGCCCTGACACTGCTTTTGGCAGATGTTCCTTCCTCTGACTGCCACCGGGCTTGTATTCAGCATCCCAGCATTTCTGCAGAAATGCAACAGAACTGAGATGGAGCTGGAAGAGCAGCTCCCAAAAGTAGCTTTTCCATTGGTAAAATAACTATGCCTAAGCAAACAAAAAAGCATAGTATATATGGTGGAGATTATAAACTTGAGTCATGTTAACAGGTAGGATGCTGAGGCAGATCACAGTTAGACCGAAACCATCACCACTCACTTGAGGCGAGGTGACTTAGATACTGAAAATATCGGAGCAGTGACAAGAATTTGCACCAGTCTAACCAAGTGATGGTCCTGAAGAAAACAGGGAAGGCTTGGACCATGTACCAACATACAGTCCAAGTCCATCAGGTGAAACACAAGGATACCAGCCTCTAGAGTCAGCAGTAGGGAAAGAGCATGTATTTGTTCTCAGCTCTTCTCCCTTTCCTGCAGACAGCCTGTATGCAATATGCCCAGTTGGACAGGTGATGGTACAGATGAAATCTACTTCTCTCCTACGTGGACCATCCAGCTTAGCAAGACCCACGGAAGGGCCATGGCTTGCTGAGCATGAGGATACCAGGTTACAGGGAAAATCTGCTTGACAGGATGCAAATGCTAATTCTCACTATTCCTCTCCTCTTCAGTGGGCTGGTAGAAAAGCAAGTAACAATAAAACACCTTCTCAAACTCATGGCAAACAGATTTTCATCCATGTTTAGCACAGCAGCACGGCACCAGTAAAATGCATGTAGATGGCTCTGGCGCGAGCCCGTTCGAGGCCTCCCAAGCAGCAGCCCTGGCCCTGGCGACGCTCGGGGTACAGCAGGGCCCTGTCCGCAGCCCTGCTGCCGCACGAACCGTCCTGCTGCCGAGAGCCACTCGCTCAACTGAAGGGGCAACACTGACGAGTGCTCTGAGAACGCTCACAAAGGAAACATCAGTCTCACTATTAGCCTAACAAGAAGGCTAATAACCTTCCTGACAATGAAGTTTTATATCTTTTCAAAGCTGATAGATTTTAAAATCCTCACTTCTTTTCCCAATCACAATCTATTCTATAAACAACTCTGAGGTGCTTCTAGAGGAAAGTTCTTTTTCTGCTACCCCATTAACCGTGAAAAAAATCTAATTTCCACACAGAGATCTGTCTTCCACCCACCTAAACCTTGCTGCCTTCCCCAGGCACGTCACGGTGCCATTAAATTACCCTCAGCTTGCTGGGGCAGCGTAGCAGGCAGCACGTTTCCCCCCTGGTACCCGGACAATTTGTTTTCACGCTGGCGCCTGCTCCTGTCTACAGAGCGGTGGCCTCCTCTCCTCACCCCTGCATACGGGAAACGGGAGCTGGGGGAACCATCTGTAGCTGTAGCAAAGTCTCCACTTCCTGCAAGGAGCACTGGGATGTTTCTCTTTTTCACTGCGGGATCAACATCCTATTTAAGCCAGTGGGTTGGTTTCAGTTATTTTTAGAAATATTTTCATATTATGCTTTAATATTTATCTTAAAGGCTCTTCCCTGTTTATTTGTCTGTTGCTCTTCGCAATACGAATAGCTTTGGGGAAGATGGAAACTAATGACCTAGCTAAGGTTTTAACCCAGACCCCCTAGTGTTTCACCAGCTGTGCTATTAGGTTAACTGGCTGAATCTCTTCTGCTTCTCTCGCTGATATTACAAAACCCTGCCTATGTATGGCACGCAATAACGTCTAAATTTCTCCTACCCCTAACCCTCCCTCAGCTACTGCCTGGCCTGGAAATTCATATAATCTATCACTGATAAATTAGAAGGAGGGGAAGGATCAGACAGATTACCCAGATGGTAGCTGGGGAAGACGGATCCAACCTCTCCTAACGCAAACCTTGCCTAATGCTCTCTGATGGAAATTTTAAGTGCAGTACTGAGGACAGAGAGAAGGAAAGAGGTTTGCCGAGATGTTGATGCACAGAGGCAAAAATAAAACCCTTGATCATCCACTACCTTGCACATAATTTGTTACCCTAACACTCCTGGTGCCAGATGCTTTGGCTTTGAGAATCAGGCGATGGAGAAATGCAGCATGAAAGCAGCCCAGAACTGCCCCTCACAGGCACACGGACGCCTAAAACGAATCCTCAGCTTCACTGGGGAGTTTGGGCTGCTGGAATTAATCTGAGCTGCAACATGAAAAATCTGAGGAGCCTGTCTGCTTCACACAAGCAACATTTGTCTATGTTTCCCTAATAACATGCATACTTATGAAAATCACGGAGGAAAGCAAAGAAGGAAAGGCATTTTTCACCACGTAATGTGCAAGGCCTGGAGGCTTAATGGTCTAAATTTCAAGGTTGAAAATTTTAACCTCCCTGGAGACTCTTGTTCAAAGGTTCCATGGATCAGCTCAGATCTTCCTTTCCGTTATGTAAATATATTGAATACCATAAGATATATATGGATTTTGTGGACAAGACTAAAACACACAGGGTGTCTTTTCTGTCTTTTATGTATGTAAAATAAACCATAATATTTTTCAGAAATTCAAAATCAGCACGTTATCCTCAGACCCAAAATGTCTTCATCTCAGCCATACTCTCTAGCTCTCTCTAAGATACCATCTAACTGCCTCTTCCCCTCCTTCATGTGCAGCTGTTACGCGACAAATATTTATTCCACAGCCTTTTAGCATCTTTGGGGATGGAAAGCACCATCCCCATGTTAGCTATTATTACATACACTACTATATAGGTCTCTGCTCACTGTCCTACATAATGTATGTATATAAGCTATATATTAACTTCAAAAGACATAATGGATCTCGCATTAGAAGCTCTTTACTTTTGGAAGGGTTTCGAGCGACGGCTCTGAGGCAGCAGGCTGTCCTTGGGGCGATGGTGCTGGGGGGCCACGGGCAGCCCCGAGTCCACAGGCCGGGACGGGAAGCCGTCCCAAGGACAGGGAGCGCGCGGGGACCTCGCCTGCCATGCGGTCAAGCTCTTCATGCAGAGCTGCTTTCCAGGCCTTACTGCAGTGGCCGAGGCGCAGGCAGAGCATCTGAAGGTTGCCTAATGAAGGCGGCGGAAACTTTTCTATTGAGAAGCCTTTGCACTGGCAACCGCATAAACTCCCTCAGAGTAATTCAATTCTACTCCCTAATCTCAAAAAGAGAATCCCCAATTCAGTTAAAAAAAAAACAAAAGAAATAAAGATTCATCCCAAAGTATAACTAGATTTAACATCGGCAAGAAGAAGGCAGTGACCAGCTGCTAGTGTACAAAATTTACCTGAGGGACTTGACTCTAGGTTTTGATTGTACAGATATTATAATCTACTTGAAATCCTCCTTCTGCAGCTTCGGGCTCTCCTAGGGTGGCTTACCACACACAAATAGTGCTCTTCCAGCTCTTTTTTTTTGCAAATGGTCACTATTACTTTTTATTTAGTGCATCCCAAGGCAAATCAGACCAACCTAAGGCCGAGGCTAGCTGATATCCAAATCAAAAATCCAAATAAATCCAAATAAAATACAGTCTGAAACTAACATCCTGAAATGGCAACCGGTTCCTTTAAGAATTAATGTGGTTAGGCAAAGTAACATCATATTAAATATTTTAAAGAAAAGCAACTGTCTTCCTTTAATGCTTGTGAGACAAACTGGTGCAAAGCTATGCACTCCCATGGCTCAAAGTGAAACCCAGTAACCTTTTATCACATAGATCTTGGTGACTTATTACAAAATACACATATTGCGTGCTTTTTTTTCTATGTTTAGGTACATGAATAGGGCTCTTGGGTGCTATTGCAACAAAAATAGCAGAGAAAATAGTTTGCGTAAATTTTAAAAAAGCTATCATCAGGCCAACACTACCCTCCAAATTAAAGGAACATTAATATACTGACGTCCACCCTAAGCCCAAAGGGTTTTCGCAATCAAGGTAAAACCAAGGTTGTAAATAATAATGATGACCTCATCCTTTTAAAGGCTGCTGATAAATACAGCTCTTTCTAAATGGAGCTCAGCCTAACTTTCTGAGCCCCCAAAGCAGCTCAGTTAGAGCTCCTGTTGCGCAGCTCTGCCCATACACCCAGATAAGCCCTGTGTGTGTTTGCTTAGAAGTACATCCTGGGCATCCTTTAAAAGGAATGGGATGGGAGTCACGGTTCTTCCTTCGGCTTCTCCTCGCTGACCCTCTCCGCTATGTGTGGAAGAGGCACCCGAGCCGACCTGTGGCTCTGCACTCGCCGCGTCTCAGGCATCGTTCTGTAAGAGCCTGAAACACTTCAGTCTACATCAAGTAAACTTATTACCAAGTCTGATTTAACCTTAAGTGGTGTCGTCGTTAACACAGCAAGCAGAGGAATTTTAATGACAAGAATCATTTTCTTCTGTAGCTGCACAGTGCTCTGAATAGATCCAAAATCCCCAAATGAGAGCAAAAATGTAATCGTGGGGAAAAAAAGTCTTTAAGATCTAAAGGCAAACTACAGGAACTTTTTTGTTGCAATAAGAATCCTTTGATCTCTTTCCTTCCTTTTTTCCTCTTTCTTTGTTTTCTAAGAAGAATTGCAGTGAACAGAATCACTATCTTCAGATGTCAGTATTAAGCCATGAATCTGATCAGCAAATTTAGGGGCAAATTCCCACACTGGTATTCTCTGTCTTCCAAATAAGCACAAACCTTTCTCGTTTGTTAGAAGAAAATATAAGACAGTGAAATGTGTGTGATGCCTGTGTACAAATAATCACACGTACAAAAACGTTAAGGGGGACAAGAATACCTACATGAAATCTAATGAGTAAATTAGGATACTGTAGTCAGAGACATTCAGATGCTACTTAGTGTTGTGGGGAAGCACAAAGAGAACATCAAAATGCCTGATCACATCCCATCTGTTACTACCTCTTGCTGGATAACATCTCGCTGCCAAAAAAGCCATTTAAATTTACTACACTGCAGCTAGCGTTATATATCACTTCTGTGAAGATCTATTGCTAAGTAAGAACTAGATTCGGAGATAAAGCTTACACGCAGTTGTGTCAAACAGAGCCCAATTTTGCTTAGTACAACACCTGGATTCTTACAAGCCTGCAGTTTCTTACCGCCTGTCCTTGTTTGTGATGTGTTTTTAGCAGAGCTTACAACTGTACAAAAGCTGGATCATGTCAATGACAGAAAGATACAAAGCTGGAGTTGCAAAAATGATTTTTTCCCCTTTTTTCAGAGGTAGCGGGAGGGGGTGAGAGGGAAGGGAAGGCTGCCCCGGCACAGTTTTGGAGGTGCTCACGGGCAGCGCTTTCCAGGCAGATCTGACAGGCACAGGATGGGGCCGAGAAACCGCCTCCAGCCATGGAATACATTTCCCCGCACATCACAGCAGCTGCGGCGGCATCGGCTCCGCTCGCAATCCATGTCCAAACAGGAAAGTTCTCAGTGGTCCTATTTCAGCATATCTCAAGGACTAATTAAATCCTCATTACTATCTTCTAATTATTCCAGTGCTCTGGGATTTCACTGAGCAAGTCCCCAGTGGTGCATTAGATGAAAAGGGTTAAATAACCTGTGTTGATTTTGAGACTCCAGATCTATTTCAGACCTTTAGCATATCATCAGCATTATCATGAATATTTAACTATGCACTGCTGTGAAAATTATAAGGGGAAAACAATTAAAGATTTTTTAAAAATTAATTCTGACCCATATACATTTGCACTAATAAATAAGGCTTCTTTAAGTATCCCCATTATGAGAGTGCTTGCTACAGTAATAACATCATTAACCGTTTCCATTAAGTTCAATGGTTTTCAGGAGGTCCCAATTTACTATTTTAATATAAATAAGAATGAAATCTGACATGCACACATCCAGCGTGGGCAGGATGAAAAATATTACTTAAAAGAAGGTAATCTTTGTATGCTTTTCCTGCTTTAGGGAAGGAACCATTCGTTCTTGCAGAGTGAAAGGGACTATTTCAACGTTGTTGTGACATGTATTTTCCTTCTAGTGGTCACACAGGTGAGGACTCACACACGGAGAGGGTTACAAAAGCAAGAGGAGGATATTGTGTAAGCTACTGGCTGGGGACACAACACTTTCAGCCTGCAGTTCAGGAAGCAGACTTAGGAGGTCAGCTTGGCTATGACAAGTTTATATTTAATCAATACAAATAACTTGGAACACACAGTGCAGTTTTGGCTACTGCATCCTCAACGCGCAGCTTCCAAAACCCTGGTAAGAAAAGTGGATACCATTAAAAGAATGACTATGTACCTCAGTTATTTGCAAAATGGGTATGACAAGCATGGTACCACTGCCTCACTATCACTGAGGGCTGATGCAAACAGTTCGTAAAAAGCCTTAACCTCAATAAACCAGAAAATCCCCAAGCTTTACATTTGGCCAGAACAAAGAAAACTCTGGAGCAGCTGAATGAGAAACAAAGAGCAAAACACGCATCCCCGGCCCCCCAAACACACAGTAGGTTTCAGGGGCTAAATCAATAATCATGGCTCCATTTTCATGTAAAATCCCCAAGTAATGGCAATCCGCAGGCATTCAGCAGCAGTTAGCGCATGCAGAGGTGATCCTGCAGGCCCACGCCTTATTTCCCAGTACCAGCACTTTCCAAGACATGTGCTATGAGACATGGGAGGTTAGGCACAGAAAAAAACACATGCTATTTTGTATTGCCTATTTAAAGGCAATAATATGTTGATGGAACTGTAGAAGGTTCATTGACTGGATATGTAGCAATTAATTGCTTGCTGACTCTGTATTGAGTACAGAAGTGGACTACATATAATATCTTCCATTTACACTAAGGCAGATCCAAAAGCACAAAGATTTTCAAATTATTTTTATAAAGCTAACTATTTTTAAGCTACCATGACACAGAGTATGGAGCCAGCTATATAAAAAGTAAGCTGAAGAGCACAGAAAATCCAGCCCCCTGAGAAACTCCTATTATTGTGCACACGTACATACGTTATCGCCGCCTCCTCCCACCCACAGAATGTACATATAAAAATATGCTCATTGCTTTGTACTGCACTGTGTGACAGGGGATGTATAGCCTTAGGCTGGCAAACATGAGGAATCCCAGCTGGGTGCTGAGTAACCATGGAAAGTAGGATAAAATATAATCAAACACTTTCATAATAAAATAAATAAGTGTAAACGTAATGGTTCCGTGTAGCAGTTTTGCATCCAGAAGGACTACAGCTTGGTCCTCACCTGTCAATCAAGCTTCACAATATTTGATAAATAACATTTTCATTCAAGTACAGAGAGACAAGGATTCTACTCAAAAAACTATTAGTAGCCTTTTGTTCATTCAGTAGTCTCTCTAAACAAGGGAAGAAAAGTTGTATAACGCACTATGAAAAGCATTGCCTTATCCTGTGGAGGATGTTTTATTCATTTCATTTCTTCTCTTTTCTCTTTTTTTTTTCTTTTTTTTTTTTCCTAGAAAGGATATCAGTAAGCCAAGTGTTCAAAATACTGTAACAGATGCCTGAGGATCAGGTGTCCTCAGCAGCAACGATTTTCTGCTCAGGTTTTTATCAGGCAAAGACAAGCACCTTCCCTTTGAGTCCCCATCACTCCCCCGCTTCCCTTCTCCGCGTTCAGTGGAAGGCAGCTCAAGCAAGCACAGGAATCAGCTAACGTAACAGCCTTTTTAAAAGGTGAAGTTTTCCATTTCAAAGGAGCCTCTAATCAATGACAGGGCGCAAGAGGGAATGCGCGCATGTTTATGCGAGCCCAGCACAGACTTTAGAGGAGCTTTGGGGAGCATGTTCTGCAAAATCAATATGACCGAGCTCGTTACAAATTTCGTATCTGCTGCATGAAACAAATGGACTTCTGGGTCACGAGGATCATGCATGGAATACCAGGAGCCTCCATTTATAACAGAAAATAAAACATTTTGCATATGAATAAAGCAAAATTGCTATA
Organism: Nothoprocta perdicaria; assembly: GCF_003342845.1. NCBI lineage: Eukaryota > Metazoa > Chordata > Aves > Tinamiformes > Tinamidae > Nothoprocta > Nothoprocta perdicaria. The sequence goes on along the minus strand of NW_020455599.1, from coordinate 4,335,368 downwards.
ATGTTCCCAAACACATTTCTGCGAAAACCCACAAGCCAGGGCAGAGCCAGGCCAAATACACCAGTAAATTGTCACTTCCTCACTGTTCTTGTTTTACTTCGCAGCGAGAGCAGTTGTCTGCTCTCTTTTCCTTTGGTACACCTCCCTACCTGCCCCAAAACACCCACTGGAACTCAGTATCCTCTAGAGCACCCTGAACTGTCCTCCAGAGTCCAACAAGGCACATACACTACCAAAATACTCATTACTGGGCAGTGCCACATTTTGGGTCATGACCCAATCATGCCAGGCAATGAACACATCTTTCCGAGATGCTTGGGTCTCCCAAGTCTCGCTCTGATCCACTCCTACCACCTTGTGACATGCTACCCTATAAAACATGAGAGAGAGAGTCATCTTGGGTATTGAGGACACCTTTTTTTTTTTTTTGGTCAAATGTGTACATTATTCTAAACACATTTAAAGGAGAAAGTAAGTCCCTTTGCTAACAATTGTGTATAAAAAGATAACCTGAAAAAGAAAAACAAAAAATGAGTCACACAGCATTCTGTGTTCAATGTTCCCATTAATGAGCATTTGAAGAAGAGGTGACATTCAACACAGAAAAAAAACCCAGCAAAAACTAAGAATCTTTTCCCCTCTCTGTGAAGGCTCTTAGTTCCTTCTGGATGCTATCCCAGAAATTTGTCATTCTGTGAGCTCAACTTGTTTCACTGTGAGAAAACTTCTAGTATTTATGGTATCCCCATATGGTGCTACTTGAAATATTTTTGGTACCAAGACATTTTAGGAGGGGCATTTCATAAATAACTCCATGTTTATCACAGTTATCATGTGTCTGTTTTGAGAACTTGTTGCTGGCACATGTTAACTACTGCATGGACAGGATGCCTAGTTAACAGCAGTTTATTATGCAGTCATGGAAAAAGGCCATGATAATTATACTTCTCGGGCTAGAGAGGAAAGAGGAAAAAAGGAAAGGTCCTAAAGTTTATAAACAGTAACATTAAGAGAAAAAAAAATCTGTTTATTTTGGTGAGTGTTTGCTAGGAAACACCCTTTTAGGTCAGTGCTGTTGTCTGCAAGGTTTTCCCTTGTAAAACTTCCAAAGCTTTGAAATATTTGACCTAAATAATTGATTCATTTTAAGGATATTTTTATGTCTGAAACTGGCTAGGGGACTAGCTATCATGTCCATGCAAGGACATTAGACACAAGGGAGTTCTGCTAACAGTGGTAAAACTGCCATGCTCATAGGTAGTACTACTTCTACAGTACTTTCTACAGATCTTGAATTCTGAGCTGGACAACAAAAAGTTGTATTTTCTAGGACATGATTAAACTTTGTACAGCAAACTGCTTTAATAATTTGGGTAGTCACTGTATTTTAAGAGCCCTTATTTCCAATTATATTTTGGTAAAACCTGCTACTCAATTACTCTTTCTCCAGAAAAGGAAACCCCCAGAGCCTTTTACAACACAAATTGTCATTATTTTCCCTGGGAAAAAAGAGAAAGAGCAGGAAATCTCACATCGCTAACGTGCAACTGAAAATGAAGGCTACATTTGGCACCAACTAAAAAAGCCCCAACACCTAACAAACCTCGATCCTGTGGCATTGGTGACTGGCTCAAAGCAGGGTGGGAGCTGGATTCTGACTGGCTGCCAGGAGGCTGCGGTGGCATCTGACTGCCTGTAACACACAGAGAAAAAAGGGAAAACAGACTTGCTTTTAACATTGCAACGTACACAACCAAGCCTTGCTGCATTTTTGAACCACTCTACATCAAAGGAAGTACCAACTGTATTAAGTTAAAGAGAGAGCTCAACAGGTCTAGCTTTTCGCAGGTTCTCTTTTTTTTCTTTTTCTTTCCCTTTCTGAACCCCACGGAGGAAGCATGCATAAACATATTTAGCAACAGGCATGGCAAAACGTTCAATTTCGTATTGAGCGAGTTCCCAACCTCACCGACATGAGCCAATTTATAGCTGCAAATCTCCTGACACATATTTCTGCTAGAGAGTTTAACAAAATCCAAGTCTGCTGAACAATAGGGCTCATCCTGCCGAGCCTGAACTGGCCTCCAGCCAGGCAGACATGGACTGCTGCCAACTGTATTACCAATGAAAAATTCAGTCAATACAAAAATGACTAACAACAATGGCTTAGAAAATATTTCAATGAATCAGTGGTTTAATGTTATTTGAATGTTCATGTAGAATACGGGCATAAAGAATAATATGTAGCTGCATGCAGTAAGTGAGGCATGTACGGAAGAGATCAGAGAGAGAAGGGGTATCTTCTTATTCAAATACAGGCAAAGGAAATGTATTTCCTTATTAAAATAGCCATCCAGAGCAGACAGCCCCACTTTTATGGCTTTGCTCAGAAGACACCCACACAGTTTATGCACCCAAAAAAGGCGAACAGCACAGAAAAAGCTATCTCTAGGGCTCACGGCACTAAGCCTTCCCTTTCACAATTACTAGTAAAGCAGGTGCTCGCTGCACTGATGGAAGAGGCCAGAAAGCCAGCCCGTGCACTGCCCAGGATGGCGAAACGCCTCCTGCAAGACCGAGATGTCTCCCGGGACTTCTGCTCGCTGCTGCGTTCGAGATACGTCTGCTTGTGACAGACGAAGTGGCTTGAAGACCACCTCAAGTGAGGCAGAAAATATATATTTTAGGAATTTAGACACTGTAGCGATGAGCAAGATATAAATAGCAGCAGACAGATTTATATCCCTTATCCTCAGAAACTGCTCGGATTGTTTTCCGTTTAAAAGAAATAGAAAGAATAAAAACACATGAAATAGATTTGTGCCTGCTGAGAATCATTTCCTCTTGCTTAGCAGCCCCCCCTTCCTAATGGTTCAAGCAAAAAGCCCGTGGTTGTTTCTGGAGCTACCAGCACAGCCGAAGCAGAGCCAGCAGGGGTTGCTCTTTCTTTAGAGCTGGGAAGCGCCCAAAGGCAACAGCAACACCCCCGGGAGCGAACAACAACGCGCCGGCTCGGCCTGTACCCCCGCCCAGCGACCCCCCTGCATGCCGACTGTAACCAAAGAGCGGGCTTATAGAAATAACGCCCACAAAACACAGCGCCTGGCTGGCCGTTTGCATGCGGCATTTGGGCATAAGAAGATGCAGTGCTCAATATGGCCACGAGCGCGTGGCCGTGACACGAGCGTCCTGCGCACGTCATGGCCGGCCGAGAGCCGGGATTGCTCCTCCAAGAGCCCAGGCCCCGCTCAGCCGGAGGCTCTGGGTGCCCACGGAGGTCCTTTGGGCTGTGACCCCGCAGGACCTTTGGGCTGTGGCCCACGCAGGACCTCAGAGGCCTGTAGCAGTGATACCTGGGCGGCCTCCTGCTTTACCTCAGAGGCCCGCGGCAGTGATATGCGGGCGGCCTCATGTTTTGGCGTCACGTAAGATGGGGCTGGAGCACAGCTTGTATCCACACTGCAGGGAACGCTTCTGCGGCGGCCTGGGCTGCTCTTGGAGAGACATTAATATGGCGTGGAAGACCTATGCTGAATTCTGAATGTGCTTACCCACAAATACTCTACTTTGCACATGGTAACGACCTTCTGGCAGAAGCTGTATCCTGCACATGCAGATGTGCAACTGCAGGCAGGGAGAGTTAAACTCTGCAACTGTAAAGCCTGGAGTGGTACAAAGAAATGATCGTGATCCACAGGGAAGATGAACAATACAAAGTGGTTTTGAAAATCCACTGAAATTCTCATCCTCTGTTAAAATTTAGAGTGGCTTCTTAATTCATTGTTTATGTTCAGTTTTAACCTTTTCTCCTTTATTAAAAGCAACTTAAGAAACAACTAACAACAACAGATTTTGTCCATTTCACAAAAGAAAACAGCTTTGTAGATGAGTAGACCCCACCGAGCACACTCAGACCAGCAATGAACTCACAACACAGCACCCTTTCTGCTAATTATTACTAGGTGCTGCATGTTACGCAGCTACTGGACATACAAGGTGTTGCACAAAAATATCCTGAGTTGTCATTTTATACTTAAAAGTCATCTGAAAAGTAAAAGAGATAAAGCACCTTCCAAGGCTTGAACTGAACTCCTAGTTTGGGTATCTAACAGCTCTTGATGGGGAGATGAGGATGGTGCTTCTAGAAGCCTTTGAGGAGCCTGTCCTTCGCGCTGCTTAGGTGTCTTGGTCACAAACAGAAGTGACCTTAAAGACCTTTCATTTCTCTCCTTCAAGTAATATTAATCCTCCTCCTTTAAGATAAGTCATTAGTTGTTAACCATTTTTGATAATATATTATCAGATTTTTTTATTTCAGTATGGAAAGAAAATTTCCATGAAAGCACTCTACCTCTGAGTTTTTTAAGCATGATTTGTATAGATATTTTGGAGCAAAAGTCACAAAGTTTTTTTTTTCTTTTTCTTTAATGACAAAAGTTTTTCTTTTTACTAGCTCCTTTGACCTAATGATACACAGAGAGGAGTTTAGGTGTAAGGACCTTTTCTCATGCTTTATATAACACTGTGGTGAGATATTACATCTACCCAAACTTATGCATAGTGAACACCACGGATATTTCACAATGTTTTAATTATGCAAAATCACAGCAAAGAGGATAATGTGTGTTAAAAGGATAAATGTGGCCATACTACTAGATTTAACAGAGGAACAAGAAATAGAGTTCTAATCAGGAGTATTACACAGGCTAGTGTGAAAAGCAAAGCACATAAAAATGTTCTAAGGAGTGGGTGGTGGGTACAGACACAGTAAATTATATTAAAATTCATATAGCTATCTTCTAAAACTATCTTAAAAACTACCAAACCTTTCTGTTAAATGCTTTTTTAGAAAAAAAAAAAAAGTGAAGTCAGTTGAAGTGAAAGAACTTTAAATGTTTAACAACACAATTATAAGGTGGATTTCTATGTTTTTAATTATGGCAGAAATGCTTTTTAAGCATTAATACATGTGACCAGCAATTTATGCTTAAAATGGAAGAGTCTGCATTGCATCTCTGGGAAAGGTGGATTGAACAGAGCTAGCACATGTCTCTTGTATTGAAAAGGTGCTAAATGGTGATTGCATTATGACTACAACCATGAAATCTGCAGTTAAAGTGTAAAAAGTAAATTCCTTAGAGCCAACATAGCAAGAAAGAGCAGACCTTTGATGTCCTGCTGAAGAGGGGTCCTTACGGTGAATTACGGGCCAAATCAGTAACATTTGGACACATGCTGAGGGCTCTTGGTTCCCATCCATGTAATGACACTGGAGGGTGCTCAGCAGCCGCCTGGCTTGGACAGCACCTCACAGGATGGTGCCAATTGCCACTGATTCACGAAGGCACCTTGGTGACAACAGGCTCCCCCTGGAAAACTGCTAGTTAAGGAAGGAAGGAGGGCTGTCGGTGCCAGAATTTTAAGATGAGCAAGGAGTGCGGAAATGGTGGTGGGGAGAACTGGCCATAGACTGGGTGGAAAGGGAAACATCAGGCTGGAGGAAAGTCAAAAGTTTAAGATTGTGTGAGTTGTTTTGGGGGCAATTCTCGATCTCATTTACTACTTACTTTAATGTTTCTGGCACAAGAAATAGGAATAGTATTTTCACATTTTTGATCAAAAAGTAGGGAAGCACGGTCAATGCAGAAGAAGATGCAAATCCCACCTAGAAGGAACTAACTAGACCATGCTGTGGGCTGGAGTAACAAAAATGCAAACGTATATACATACAGACCAGAAACAGGCCTCTTCCAAATGAAAAGCTTTAGAGTAATTGGTTAGAAAGCAAAAAAGAACAGGAAGGAAAATCTGACTATAGTCGTTGACCAAAGGATTATTATAACAAACCATTTAATGTCACCCTGAATCAGACAAATGTAATACTAGGCTGAATTAGGAGAATTATTTCCGGCATATGTAAGGAAACATAATGCCATTTCTAATGTGTCATTGGTGAGCCCTCCAACCCCCAGACTAGAAAAGCCTAATGCTAATCAGGGTGGGAACCCAGAAGGGCTCTGAGCGTGACTGGAAGCGCACGGCTTGTTTCGCCTGGCAAAAATTAAAGCTGTTATTTAGTGCCTTCTTTTGTTAAAAAAAATTATTTATGGCTACATATTGGGGAAGAAAAAAAGCACAAAGTTGGTAAAACTCAAGAAAATGTTTAGGTTGATAAGCAAACCGTTCCTGGAATTAGAAACAACTTCCTTTTGGGCATAATGAGGCCCAGGAAACCTCGCGCGTATTAAGATGAAATCTGACAGAATAATGGGATTATAACACACGGCTGATGTGAGAGCAAAGGCTTACGGACTGGAAGGGACATTCTGGGTCTCAGACTCCTCTGTTAGAAACAAAACATCATAAATGAGCTTCCATATGGGACTGTTTTAAATGAGCTCTTTAGGAAGCTGGAAGTGAGCGGCAAGCGGCCTCAAAGGAGAGAAATGTTTCCACGGGTTAGCACAGAGCGAAACCGCTCACATGGCTCATGTTGCCTCATCCAGCTCACAGGGCCTTGGAGCCCCGCAAGAAGCAAGATTATTTTCTTCCTTCACTCAGGCACTGCAACTAGGCTACCTTTTGCATCAGCACTATTTTAAATGACGTGCTCATCTAAATGAAAAGCAAGGCTGGCCTCCATATGCCCCAAGTTAAGTCGTGCTGAGCAACAAAACCTCTCCTATGCGCACCCCGACCTCGGCAGGGATGCTCCCAAAGCATCCCGCACGAGGCCCCTGCGGACAGGGATGCGGCTCAGGGCTCGCTGTGGGGCTCGCTGCTCCGCCAGGGAGCCTCTCAGCAGCCCCACGCGCCCGCCCAAGCCACGCGCTCGGGGTACGCGACGCTGCAGAGAGGTGTCCCGTAGTGTGGGGCTGCCCCCCGGATTTCCATGTTGCCTCTTTAAACAAATGGGTCCTTCTCCAAACACGCAGGTTTCTATCACGTGGAGGACTGTCGCTCTCAATCCACGCAGAAGCATCAAAAGGTAAAAATCCCTCCTGCTTATCAAGAAAGTAAATAATTCTCGGACTGCTAAGCCTTCAAATTTACATGCCATGTCCTTTTCCGTGTTTGTATTACCCTCCCCTTATCCAGGGCTGGGTTGAGAGTTAAGATCCACAGACGTCACCACAGCTTAAGTGCTAAATCAGTGTAAAATCTGCTTGAAAAAACGCTGTAGTAAGTCAGGGTGTCCTGCCTAACCCCGGCGCTGTTTTTCTTTTGCACATACGCAGCGGCATAAACATCTTAATTCGCAGTTATAAGTTACCGGCTTGACATGACATGACATTTCATTCAAAGCACAGATGATGCTGACAGGCGGAGGCTGCTACTCAACGTTTTGTTTCATCTTCATTATTCAACGTGTGGTCCCGAGGTATTACTTACGGGACTCCATCCAAATGTCACCCTCGCTACAGAATAATTCATTATATTATGGACTTTTCTAAAGGACTAAGTGGCTGCAACTGGGGTCTGCCAAATGAGAGATCCAAGTTTTATTCCCAGGTCGCGTAGCCTCTGAATAAGCTATGAAGATTTTTAACAAATATAAGAGGTCTGTAAAGAGGAAGAATTGTCAGTCCTGCCTAAACTGACAGTGGGTTGAGCGCCAAGTGGCAGGGAAGCAAATGCTGCCTGGGGCCCAAGGCCCCTTTGCAGGGAAGGGAAGGGAAGGGAAGGGAAGGGAAGGGAAGGGAAGGGAAGGGAAGGGAAGGGAAGGGAAGGGAAGGGAAGGGAAGGGGGTGCAGAGGCCGCCCTGGGGCTCTCCTGGGCCCCTCTCCCAGCCCCGGTCCCCTCTGAGCGCAGCAGCACCACAGCAGCGCACAGGCTTGGGGTTTTTCTCCAGAGATTTTTGGCAAGCAGCCCATGGAAATTTTCCAAAGACTGCAACTCATCCAAATATGAATGGATTTTCAGTAGGCCACAGAAATCACCTGCCTGCCTGAGGGCTCTGCCTTTCCGACAAATTTCTAAATCCCACTGCACGCCGGGAAGGCGCTAGAGCTCCTCAAAATTAAGGACAAGCCGTTTATTTATTTATATAACTGACGGCACGAGTCGGCCTAGATCTAGGGATCACTGCTTCTCTATCCTCCATAACCCTCGTCCCAGGTCTGTAATTTGACTTTACAGTTATGAGAAGTTTCATTCGAGGGGATCAATTTCCTTCTGCTTCCACCTCTGCCTAACTCCATGTTCATTTAATGCATTATTTCCATTAAACTCCGGAGAGCTCAGAGCACATGATGTTTCTGCTGGAGGCCAATCCAGAATCAGGCGGCCCAGGATAGCAACCAGCTAAACCTCCTCTAATCCCTGCATTCAGAAATGGTGGCTCACGGAGTGTGGAATGCAGGAACTGAATAGCGCAGGCAAGCTCATATTTCTCTCACCAGGCCAAATTAATAAAAACAAAGCCCCATTTCTCCTTCTCATTTTCCTATTCTTCCTCTTCCCCAATATTTTTCCCCTTTCAAACCTTCGTTTTTTTGTTGTTTGAGAAGCTTAATATTTGGCTGCCTTCTGAAGAAACGGGCACAGTGACAGATGAAAGACTGTATTCATCGCATAATTCAGAATAGGAAAAAAATCGACTGCTGTGCATTTAAGATTCTAACAACCTTGCAATTTTGTATAGTCGTTTTCCCCAACCCGTTCTTTTGAAGAAATCTGCTTTTATTCTGCTAATAACTAACCACAGTTGCAGCAGCATGGATCCGATTAGCAGTTCTTGCGGTACAAAGGCGGAGGCTGGGGGGGAGGCTCTGAACAGGGCTGCCAATTTGTCCACCTGGGTCCCCAGGAGGAAGATTAGACGAGGCGCTTGCTCCTTTTTTTCCGCTCGCTCGCTGCTCCGTACTAGACAGACCTCTTCAAAGCTCAGCCACTGACTTGCCTTTCTTTTCTTTTTTATTATTTTAAGTCTCATTTAACCGCCCCTCCACATGGTTTGCGCTTGGTGTCACTGCCTCCCTCCAGAGGGGCTGTGCAAATTGGGATACGGCGGCTTCGGAGAGGCTGAGACAGCAGCATTTGCAACACGTTCTCGCACACATCCACAGGGCCTTTGACTTGCTTTTACATTTCCTAAACTCCATTTCCTTAGATTTGTGTAAGCTATTCCAAACAAACCAACCCACACTTCTGTATTGTCGTGAAAGATCCAAACCCGGCTGCCACGCTGCATTTTTCACTCTGTCCTTTCAGGCCTTTCATAAAGATAATAGTTTTGCTTATATTTAGGCAGAACTAAAAGCTTGTGAAGGCTGCGTGATTTAGCAGTTCATAATTACTTGGGACATGACATTACATGTCAGTTAATGGAAAACGCACATGCTTCAGCTAGAGAAGAAACATTCTCCATTTCTTTATAAAATGTCAATTAACCAGAACATAAAGTCGTAATTGATGCAAGTGCTAAATATCTGAATGCTCTTAACAAAAGACAGGGTAGTGTTTCCTCTTTGTATTTTGCTCCTTTCTTCCCAGAAATTAAAACTGCACTATCACAAACCTGAAACTTAAAACTTAAGAATTCAATTTAGGAAGTTAATCCGAGTTTCAAAAGAAGGAATTTTCCATTATTCATCCTCATTCTCTAGGACTGCAGTTATAACTATAAGAACAGATTTTTCTCTGACCTGTTCTTCATTTTGCCTATGGTTCCTAAGAGCCTGAGATGCACAACAAATACAGTAGGCACACACTTCTAGCATTTGTCACCTAATAAAAACCTTAATTCCCAATTTTGACATAGCAAAAGCCATATATCAACATTCATTTACCACACTTTCAGTGTGAAAACATGCAAAATACCAAAGCAAGGGTAAATACGAAGTAAATTCGCTGTTTCTTATCCATATTTCTTTTTCCTTGATCCAGCTATGCATAAGAACTGTTAAGAATTAGAATTCATCATCGAACGGCATTAACTCAAAAGACCAGCACTAATGTAGCTTCATTCTTCCCTACTCCTCCTGACTATCTCAAGTTCAGGCAAGTAAGTGGAAATTGCAGCCCTGCTGATATGTGGCAATGAACTATTTTGCTAGTCCTACCTGCTGCTTCTTGCACTACTCCAGCTATTTGGCTTCCGTTGCCTGTCATTAGTAGGCATTTTATAGGAGGATGCCTGCACTTTCATTAATCCTGTCTTCAAAAGAATAAGCACATGGAGACAATCCGTAGTGCTTCTTACTCTATTATAAGGCATATTACACAGCCAGTACACAGCAGCTCTCAGGGAAGCAATGAGGAAACAGCAAGTTGAGTGCAGAGAGGATAAAAAGCACCTAGAGGCAAAAACAGGTTCCAGAAACACTTGGTGGGTCTGATCTTCCTTAAGACAAGATCTATCATGCCGTATTTAATCTTGCCCAACAATGATAAGCTCGAAACACTAGTGCAGAAGCTGAGCAATTCTTCATGTATTTTTAATCAACTTAGAACTTTCATCAATACAGTACCCTCTGCAAGGTCACATCCACCACACGCTGCCGTCTGCCTTTAATGTAGTTTGCAAATACGAACTTCTGTGTCAGTTTCTGTTTGGAAGGGGGAGGATCAACATTAGCAACCCCTGGTTATATCATTTATAAACATGCAGATGTGGATTATTAAAGATTAATGCATTTTGGGATTGGTGTCGGCATTCCGTTTGTCTCATGCCGAAACCAATTCTGTTCTTCATTAGTCAACGACAACCCACATCACCCTGTTGTGGAAGAAAAATCAAAGGTGCAAGTGTGAATTGAGAATAAGTGATGAAACTGATTACGAAGAAACTTAACGGCTGTAATCAATCAACACATCACAATAATTTGAGCCCACTGTTATCTGGTGAGCAAACAGAAATAGCTCAGAGCTGTTCCTTCTAAAAATCCACTTTGCACCTTGGGCTCCATACCTACCTATGGAGTGATGCTGCCAAAGGGCTCTTGCAAGCTTTCAAGTCACAGTTCAGCTGCCATAAATTTGGTTACAAGAAGGACAGGGAATATCCCGCTTTACATTAATGAAACAAAAGAAAGATTAGCTGGATGTAGTGGAAATGTTCTGGGGCTAAGCGTCCATTTTCTACCTGGCCTAAATTCGAGACTTTTATGCATTTGCTTAGGTTGTTTCTTTGAAGAAAGGGAATATTTGTCATCAATTCTGACACTAACTGTGAAGCATCAGGACCACTTCAAAACCCTCTAGTAGCAGCGAAGCATAGTCCATTGGAAAGGCAAAAACTGCAGCAGCCCACCCTATCACGGCAAAACAATCCACTTAATACACTTATGCTATATTTTATCTAGGTGTAATGACTGTCTGTCACACAAAACCATATTGATGGAAACGTGAGAGACTTCTCCCAGTCACTCATCAATCACTGCTTAATATTGCAAAGGATGAGGGAGTGACACAGCCTTTTAATTTATGACAATATCCAAATGAGCATTCTGTTTGTCAACACACAGAGCGAAGGAAAGAGAAACCAGGTTTCCCTTGCCAAACCGTAACATGACAGTATAAAAATATCTAACTTGCAAAACAATGTGCTAGGTTGGTTATATGCAAGGTAACTATGTGTGAAGTAGCAGCTGCCCAGCTGAGCTAGTCATTTTGCAACTGCTTTGATGGCAAAAGCAGGCCTGACAGGAATCCCTGGAGGCAGACAAGGCATGGGATGCACTGCAGTCAGGGGGATATGTGCTATGGATTTGTCCTTTGGGAGAGGTTTACTTGAAGTGTCTGTAGGGAGCTGGATGCTGGGCTCTCTGCCATGCCTCCTGGACCCTGCAGGATGTCCAGCTGAGGAGGAGGGAAAGTTCTTCAGCACTGTCTTATGCAGCAATTAAAAAAAAATGACCATATGATATAAATGAAGGTATTAAGTATAGAAAGATTTTTCCCTTTCCGCGCCAAAAACAAAACAAACGAAACAAAAATAACAGGACATGCCGATTTTTGTGATATTCCAGGTTTGTTATTTTACTGTCTGAAGCTTAACTTTGCAATGCTAAAAAAATTGGGCTCGTGGTTCTAGAAGATGAAGCCCTCTGTTCCCTGGAAAATGCAATGGGAATTTTGATGACATTGGTCTGCTCTCCTTTCCTGTACTTGTCCCGGAAAGACCACGTACGGAGAGGCCGCCTCCCTCTTCTCTCTGGCAGGACTGCAAGGAAGGTAACAGCTTTGATGCTGCCTCACACGACAGAGCCTCTCCTCAAGGAACCAGACTCAGACTACTTACTCATTTCATTTCTTACTTCAGACAAGAGCTTATTCATCAGCCACGAGCTGGGCTGATTTGTAACGGGTAGCACAGGTCAGATGCTCTCTATTCTAGGCTCTAGGACTTAAGCCACGTGCCCGCAATTCGCTTATTTTTACTCATCTCCTAAAAAGAAAGAAAAACTCAAAATGTTGCTCCGACTTTTCAAAAGGAAGTGTTTTCAGCCATGCTACGTGCAACACTCAAGGATTTCATTTGCAAGCACTCTACATTTACAAAACTGCTGAATAGATGTTTTGTGTACCAGCAGTCATTAAGAACACAGCTACGTCAGTGGCATTTTGTGTTTTGTTTTTTCTGCTCTGGTTGCCAATAAACAGCATGCATCTTCCTTGCAACAAGCTGTTGCAAGATTTTTGCCTCCGGAGAAGCCAAGGGAGAAATATTGATAGATGTGTTAAAATAATCTCTCTAGACAAGAGGACTGTGTCCATTTCACAAAGACATAATCCCCTTCCTTGTTTTGAAATGGCATTTTAAGAGATCTGTGAAACTTAAGCAAAGCATATAGCTTTACAAATTCCCTCTCCTACGGTAGCCTTCTCTCTCTCAAATAATGTTTGAGAAGAGTCAACAGCGTAACATACCAATAGTGGTGGCTAATGGAGCAAGCATATGCAATAGTTCAATAGCAAGCAAAAGTGTTCTCCAAATTCTTGTTTAAAACAAGATCTGTCCAACCAGCTTGTCTTATTGCAGCAATTTCTGGAAACAGTTCTCCCTTTATAATGCATGAAAGTAACCATGACTCCTATTCCAGTTTTTACATTAAAATCTCCTTTTAGACTATGATGGAATAAGTGTTACTCATTTCCTTCTTATCACACTGTTTAAATCACTCTGCTCTACCCAAGCACTGACTACCACGCATACCAAAGCAAGACTTCCCATCACAGCCCTCTCTGGGCATCTCATTCCTCTTTGGCTCCTTAATGCCTCGAATGATCTGTGTAATTCTGACAGGTTCAGGAATTTAAGCTAGCTGGCAGATCAATATATCAATGGAAGACCTCCAAGTTTGTAGAGAGTGGAGTGGATCCGCATGTGGAACACACACGCTGCCTCCTGTAATGATCATTCTGAAGACTTCTGCAGGTGGGATACTTTTTTCCCCACTTTTTAATAAATCGAAGAGGGCGCTGACTGTCTGTCAGTATGAATTAAGATGACTAGCAACAGCGCTCTTCCGTGAGAAGATCCACGCATGGAATTCTTCCAGGAGGTTTGAACTCCAGCTGTATTGAAGGTCCTTGGTGAAAGGAGACATCAATATAATTGTAATGACAACAATTGCAAAGCAGTGACGCTTAACACTGGGAAAATAAGCTTGCTTGTTCAGAAAATACAAACAACTTGGTTGAAAAACACAACACAAAATACTGATCTGCAGGAAAATAAAACTCTTAAAAACTCTTAAAAATAAAAACTCTTATGTATTTCTAAGCACAGCATTTGCCAATCAGTATTAGTAGAGCACAATGCTGTCCTCCATACACACAAAAATCGCTGCAGAGGTTTAAAAATAATGTAATCTATTAACTCATATAAAATCTGCTCACCCATCACGGGTTAAGGGATTCCTGGCCTATCAGCAATCTTCCACCGAACTCTTAATATTAAAGATTTTTGCTGCTTACACCGCAAGGGAGAAAGAGCTGACAAAAGCCTTTGGCCAGTGAGATAAAACCTGGAGGTGGGGGAGAGCTGAGCTTATTTACATTTTTGCTTTGTTAGTAAACTGGAAGCAGAATGGTCGGAGCAGGAGGGGGAAAAAAAAGAGTGAAATTGCCATCCCCTAAATCTTCAGGCACCAGCGGCGCATTTTGATGTTGTGCTGTGTCAGCTTCCGCTATCGGTTTGGGGCTGAACTAGCACAGTTCAAGACCTAGAGCAGTGCAGGGCGCCACATCTCATGCTCTGGCAGAACGTGCACCCTAATTACGAAGGTGGATACAAAACAAGGGGGTCAGGATTTCTGGCAAAGCAGAATAAGGACCTACTTCATAGGAAATTTATAACAGCGTTTTGCATCCCTAAAGCCATGCAGAAAAGTGCATGATTCCAGGAGTGCAATGGAAGTGCCTCCAAAAGCGAGGTGATGCCATTTTGAAGGGAAAAATCCCTTCTTTTTGCAGAGAACACGACCAAGTGGCTCCCTCGGCTCTTTCGGGTTCATCGACGTGATATGTCCTGTAACGCCACGGGTGACGAGGACGGCGCACGAGTGCTGCTTACCTCGAGACCTGCCTGTGCAGGATGGCAGGGCGCGCGGGAAGGAAGCGCCCGCTGCGGCCGAGAGGCGCCGATGCCAGCGCTGCCCGTGCCACGAGCTCACGACGTGAGGCAGGGCGCAATATGGGACGGCAGATTTGCCGGGGGCTGGGGAAGCAGCTTAAGCAGGAGGTGCAGGAGAAATCAGCCATTTGGGAGGTTTAATAGGGGGCTGCTTGTTTGCCTGCCCTTTTGATGTTAAATTAGTTGTCGATTTTGTTGCAGGGAAGGAGGCATCAGGAGAAAGGACGTTTCTCTTCCAGCAAACCCTGGGAAAGCGACACCTTTATTTTAACGGCCTTCCCACCAAGCACCCCCTGCGACATTTTGGCTTTGCCTACTCGCAGCTATCAGCAACACAACAGCTGCTCATTTTACAATGACTTGCTGGAGAGAGAATGATTGAAAGAGCCAATCTATGTCACACGGAGAAGCTGTGGCACAACATCGCGGGAGGTAATGGGAGAGGAATGAGGTCAGAGCAAACAAGGGTAGGGTGAGAAAGGAGAGGAAAATAGCAGCGAGCAAAATTAGTGCAGGAGAGAAGCCACACTGCTGAACGCTTGCTTAAAACCTGCTGCAATCCGAACGCAGGGATGCGGCCTCAGGAAGCGGCCCATGGGCGGCGCGGTAGCGCACTCAAGATGGCGGCCGCAATGGCCATCTTGAGCGCCGCCGCCATCTTGAGTGCGGCCGCCATCTCGAGCGCGCTACCACGCCGCCCGTGGGCCGCAGCTCGATCAGGCGCCGCGGTGACCCTGGGCCGCAAAGCTGCCCCGCCGCCCTCCCTGTTTGCACCCCAAAGGTGTCGCCAAATGGGTTGATAAACATTACTTCTCCCTGCAAAATGGCTTGCTTATATCCTTATCCATCGTGGTTACAGGAGAGCTATTTTCCACACAACAGTGTTCATACCCTACTCAGCAAGCAGGCTGCTAAAACACCAATCCATTTATTTGCCTGAATATGAGCGCTTGGAGATATTCAAAACTGAGTCACACCAAGGGGTCTCCGGAAAGTCAGAATTTCAATGGAGAAACAGACGTTAAAGCCATTACCCTTGGTCCCCACTAAAAACTGCAAGAATTTGTTGAGTCTGTGGGAAAGCACGACGTTTTCCCGCTTGGGGTTGTTCAACTTCCCGCAAGGAGAGCATGGGGCTCCTGTGCCCGGTGTCGGCTGCGGATCCGCAGTGCCTCCCTCCCGCGGGTCTCTGCGCCCCGGCCTGGCGCAGGGCGAGCTCCCTGCACAAACAGGCACCGCGCTTCGCGCGCACCTCCGCGCCGGGCGCCAAACACCTCTCCGCTCGCTGAATTTCAGCTCGCATTCGCTTTGCAGCGCCCCCAGCAATGGCTTTTTGTTGCTTTCAGCCGAGCTCGGCGGCGGTTTTTTCTGTGGTTTTGCCAGCAAATGAAGTTACTCCTGTGGTAATGTTAACTAGGAGTTCTAGTACTCGAAGTGTGAGAAAATAATCTAAAAATCTGAAAGCATCTGAAAGGAAATAAATTCACCTGAAACACCAAATACAGCATAGTACCACCTAACCCCGTGGCCTGCACCTGACAAGCCAGATGGGTGGGAATGTGAACAAGGTAAGGATGTAACTGGAATTAATAAGTGCTCTTTTTTTTTCTTCTGGGTATCATTAAAACAGATTTCTGAATGTAAGTGAATGACCTTGTGTTACATTCTATGAAGCACATGAGAGGGAGTGGCAAAGAGGCCACTGCCTTTCAACCATTGCTGATGGGGGTGGACTCCTAGGAACTTGCTGATTTTTGCAAGTATTAAAAATATTTCTTAAGAAATTTTGCACTCATGTTCCAAATTACATTTTCAAAATACAGGGTTAGAAAATCCCTGCTATGGATCTTAAACCATCATACCGCTCCAACAGCCAAAGACAACAAAAGTAGAGGGCTTCTCTCTGAGTAATTTATATATATTTATATATATATATGGCATAAAGATGATACATGAACTGAACACTACACTTAACAGCGAGTATTTGAACTGGCCCACGATAAAGATATTTATCAAGCACACGTGTTGAAGTGCAGCATCTTAATTTTTACAATTCTACCTCTGTCTCCTCTTTGAGTTTGCTTTAATTTTCTGAATCAAGCTTACCTGGAATACTTGCTGGAGAAATGGGACCAGATCTCGACTGGTTGCTTCCAACAGGGGAGCCGACGGGAGAAGGCGACGGCCCTCCAGGAATGCCGGAGAGATGCGGAGAGGCATGAGGCGAGAACGGCGACTGTGCAGGGTTGCTCTGCTCCCCTTGGCTGCTTGTGGACCCGGATGCGCTCACGGCCGAACTCAGCGTTGCTTCAGTTCCAGTCGGCAGGTCATCAATGGAGCCAGACAAATCCTGTGGGAGGAGCAAAAGAAGGGAATGTAAGTAGTAGTAAGAAGTAGCGATACACCAAGCCATAGGACTTGAGAGGTAGAATGGTGATGAGAGCCATTTGTTTACTTATTACAGCAGATAACCAGGAGGCTCTCCTTAATGTTGGTTCACGGAGCTAAATGATGACAGGAAGTGAGAATCGCATGTACAATTCTCCACTTAAGCCCTAATTCTTCTGAGAAAAAGAGCAAGCAAGGGCAACAAATGAATTGGAACCAAATTCACTCAACACTGCATTTAACCTTTTCCATCTGGATTAAGCTTTCAAAATTAATCCCACAAATTCCGCCTGAGCACACTAAAACTAATGAAAATGATACATCAGTTTCCCTTTATATAGTATGTCATTTTGGGGTTTGCTACAGTTACAATCACAGCTAATGCACTTCACTCTTTAAGCCATCCTCAAAATGACATACGAAGGGTGTAAAATACACAGTCCTCGTAACACTCCCATCCAGCTCATTCACCTTGCAGAAGAGACACAAAACCAAGGCCCTGCTCTCTGCAGCAATAAGGTCCCACTGGCCATTTGACAAGAGTAAGAAAGACTCCTCCTGGATATCCATCAGATATCAGTTTGGCTAGCATCCAGTTCACAGTCTATCTCCAGTTTCATTGGATGCACCATGAAAGAGTTGCTCCATTTCATAACTAACACATCAAAAACATTCTCCCTCATCTGAATTCTAGCAGTATTTTAATGGGCACATTCTCCAAAGCTAGACTGGGACACGGGAACTTTGGATTTGCAAAAGTATTTTTTTTTCTTTTACTGTTGTAAAGTCAGACATAAACCAACAAAACTTGTGACAAATGGGTGCCTCCAATTTTCAGTAAACATGACAAACAAAAAAATTTCCAAGTATCACAGAAAGATGCAAAAAGCACAAACGCAGCTGCGCATCTATGACTACTGGCAAGGCACAAACTAAGGAGCATCCCGCTATTTTGATTACTGATTTAAGGCACAAATAAGACGGACAGAGCTATTTCACACATGAAACAGGTCATTAACTGACACTTGGGAGTACAAATAATTGGGATGACAGAAAATTTTACTTTGGTTGATACTGATTTTATTTGACTCATGCAAGTGGTTCATCTGGGGACAAGGGGCCTAGTCAGGTGCGCAGCCCAAGGATCATCTGGTCCTGCCCGTGCAGAGAGCTCCAAAAGCAATAAACTTGCTGCTGATTTGCACAACAAAGGTCTTGGAAGTTATCTTAGGAGGTCGAAAACTTGGACAAAATGCAAAGTGGTGTGTTTAGAGCAACAGTGCTGCCTGATGCTGACTACAACCATTACAAGGAGCTATTCTTGCCTTAAAGATGGGGTCAGTCCTCTAGTGCACCTCCAAGAAAAACAGAAAGGAAGATCAACCGTTTAAACTCCATAAAAGTCACATAGACTACTGCATTTTATTTCTTCCTCATGCATAAAGTGCAGTAAATACAACTGGCCCAAGTTATCCCCTATGTGGGATCTCACAGACTTTCCTCACAAACCTGAGTTAGGCCCCAATATATTAGCTACAGCTCTCACTACTGTCGAATTCTGTTTTTGTAACATGTTCAAAGTCATAGTTCACTAGGTAAATAAAAACAAAAAATAAGTTTGAAAACTTCAATCTACATGTCAACTCTGTGTTCATGTTAGAATTTATTTCCAAATCTCTATAAACAGGAATTTAATTGTGATACTGGCAGTAAACAAATTTTTAAAAACTATTAACTGTAAAAATGTAAACAAGAAGTAACGCTGTTTAACATAGTATAATGATAAAGATTTTTAGAGTGGAATATATTTGACAAACGGTAAGTAATTACTGCTTTTTCCTGCATAACATGGTATTCTTTTAAACATGATCAAATCGCTACTGTCACAATGTGTAACAAATGCTTGCATGGAGTGCTGATAAAACAAACACTGCTGAAAAGCATATAATAAAACCCTGAAAACAGAATATAGCAAAATAGATGCTATTCAAAATGAACACAAATTTTCTGTAAAGAAATAGATAGGCACCCAGCAGATGAAAGATATAGAAAACACATGGATTTATGTTTAGAATAATGCAGATTTTACAACAGTGTTTGGGTTGGAGCTTTCGTTTGTTTCAGCATGTGACACGGTATTTGAAGAATAAGCCAAAGCCATAACAAAACCCTGCAATGCTGCCAGCCGTCCGGAATGCCCTGTCCGAAATGGAATTCGCCGTTGTTCCGAGATCACGGCAGGACTCTTTGGTTGCGAGTGCCTTTGTAGCGGGATGCGGGGCAAGAACGAGGTTCCTTTTTCCCACCCAGCTGCACGATGACTTCTCATTTTGCTAATCCCCCGTGGGGTGCAGCAAGCGACATGGACACTACACGTCCCAGCATGTCCTCAGGCGCAGCCTTCCCGGGATTTCCTTCCTCCCCAGCCCCATGCCATCCATTCATAAAAGCAGCAAAGAAAGAGGGAAGCTTTCGAGTGGCCACAGGGCTATTTACAGCACTGAGCGCCGCCACCCTGCTCCAATAAATAAAGACCTCGGGGGCGCTCCAGGCTCCTCCAGCCTGACACACGGGAGCCTGGAGCCCCACGCCACCAAGCAGCACCAGCGGGAGGGGACTCCCTGCCAAACCTGCGGAGCGCATGTGCGCGCTCCACAAGCTACCCATGTGCCAAGGAAGTTACCACAGCCCCAGTATTCCTCAGCATCAAGCGAGAAACCTGACAATAAGGCTTGTTTCTTTATGAGTGGGCTAAAAGGAGTAACATCAGAATATCTGCTGTTCTGCTCAAGGTAGTTTGGGAATTACTTTTTCATTTTTATTAACATACACTTCATGGTCTTGCCTAGGCTTCTAAAACAGAAGGCATGAGTAGGGGAGCAAGAGAGAAACTCTCAGCATACAAAGGCTTTAGAAACACCTCTCTTATCCACACAAGCTAATTGGGAAATTGAAGGGAAGAAGAAAAACTTTACATGAACTGTCCAGACAGAAAGAGCACAAGTCAACTTGCTCTTCTCCTATTATCAGTTTTATAACGCTTGCTTCTTCCTGCACCAGTGAAGCAAGTGCAATTTCTGTTCTGCAAACATTTGTATATAGATCGTGCACATGCACAATCTATACATAAATTATATGGATACACTTGCATTTGCTTAGCATGTCCATATGTAAAGCTATTAAAAAGCCTGCTAATAAGAGAAATTCACAGCAGTTTAAGCATACAGCCTAGTTAACAAAGACGCTCTGTAACTAATACTTCTCTAGAGGACAATTTAGTCAGCAGGGCACCAGCTCCATTCTTCTTTTATAAGTACTATCAGATCTATGATGCCTGTAAAGAACAGAGAGACCTTACTTACTGCATCTCATTCAAACCAAGGCACCTTCAAGCTACAGTGCTTCCATTTATCTTGCTGCAAAGTTGGCAGGCTGGGTAATTGCAGGGATCCTTTTAAGGGGCTGAAGTCCCCATACCCCAAGGCATGCTTTAAATTTTACCTCCTTTCAGAGGCTTTATCTGGAAACCACTCATTTCTCTGTGTAAAATGTAGCAAGTCTAGAGTTACCAGAAAGCTTTTGTTACACAGATCTGCTTCTTGCAAAATAATCTTATTAGTGGTATCTCTGGTACGAATATGCTTCAAATGCGGTACTACTTCTGAGGAAAAAGTAAAGGACAAAATATGTTGTTTTTCCTTCCCTATCACAAATCCATGCCAAAATGCTGTATTCTCTGTGTTGCTTTTACATCCTGCTTCCTTCAGGACATCCCAACCAGCTTTCAAAGTTTATTTCTAGGTAACACCTTGATTACAAACCAGACTGTCATTGTGCAGGATTTATCTCTTTGAGCTAAGTGTTTTATCTATGACTATCTTCCCTTCCACCATCACCTTGCACCCATGCACAACCTTTATTCTTGTCCCTGTGACAAGTACAAGCGCTCAAACGACCAGGATCACATTGTGCTCGGGATTATAATGTTATGCCTTCCTGGTGGTACGATCTTA
The DNA here is from genome assembly GCF_003342845.1 of Nothoprocta perdicaria. Lineage (NCBI taxonomy): Eukaryota > Metazoa > Chordata > Aves > Tinamiformes > Tinamidae > Nothoprocta > Nothoprocta perdicaria. The sequence goes on along the minus strand of NW_020455599.1, from coordinate 4,314,386 downwards.
TCAGACTGACAGGAGAGCCACTCTGGAAACAGCACACCGATATACACAGCCAGCAAGGCGGAGCACAAAGCAACCTGCTTATACATACATACACACAGCCAGGAAAACTGAGGTTACTTACAAATAAAGCTTGGAAAAAAAAAATAAATACCAATACTCATATTATATTAAGGTAACTTACTCAAGGAATATTCCTGGTTCCAATAAACAACACAAATGAGATTAACAGTAACTTGGTAATATCACAGTGATTTTACAAGCGGAGTGCAACAGGATTAACATGCTCATCATGGAGCAAGAATTTACACTGCAAGCACTTCACACAATCGCCAGTTTTGCTAAAGAGTGTCCCAGCAGATGTAAGGCAAACAAGGTATTCCTAAGGGTATTCCTTGCTAAATGCCACCTGGAAACCGACGAGCACCTCCTTGGAAGTCAGGGAAAATGAGAAGCGCAGAACAGGACTAGGAGATATGGAGCACCTTGCTCAGTAAGGTCCCGTGGTGCTAAATTACACAGCAGGTTCACAGAGCAGGTTACCACCGTTTGGGGATCGCTCAGCGGGATTCTGCACAACATGCAAACGTGGGATTTATTTAAACTGCCCCAGCGTAGCCTACCAGTTTCTTTATTCCCAGGGAGTCGAAGAAAAGCAGAGGTATTTTGTAGGTATTAAAATTAAAGGCACACCAAAGCTCCTACTCTCCAAGAATCTGAACCCCCTGACTCCATCCTGCCGTCAGTTTCTCTAGTGTGAATCCCGGTGCCAAACGTGCGGAGAGCTGCAACCACCGACTGTGCGATCAAAGCCTGCCTTGCTCAAGCCAGGCCTTTATGCAGTATTTTTTTTTAGGATGGAGGAGGGGAGTATGGCTTAAGAGATAGACTCCTACAGGAAATATCCCCTCAACACTAATCTCTTCTTTAGAAGTAAAATTATATATACACGCAAGCATATTTTGCATGCAAATACATAAATATATGTTCAAGCAGACACATACACGCAGCCATTGTTTTGGAACCATGGGGGATTATGAACAAGACGCTCTGTAATTGAGATTAACTTTGAACAAACGATTTGGCTGACAAACACACACGGGCGCACAAAGGGAACGCCACAATAGCTCTGTTCAAATTCCGAGATATTTGCAAGACCGCTTTCCATCACAAAGCAGCCCCTAACAGCGCCTTCCACGCGAGGCCTCCGCAGGCCCCGCTCGCTTTGTCCGGATGCGAGGGAGCCAAGAGCCCCGACTGCCCCAAGGAGACAAGAGCCCCGACTGCCCCCACGGCGCCACCCGCTCGGGTGCTCCCTCCACGCCAGCAGCGACACCAAAGCGCATTAAATCCCATCCTTTAAAGCCCTTTCTTTAACAGGACGCCGGGAACATCCCCCAGGCCACCTGTTTAAAGCTAGGCTCCTGTGGGGCTTCTCGCCAAGCGCCTTTTACGTCACCACTGCTCTCTACCAAAATAAATTTGGGGCCAGGAAACAAGGCCTATTCGCTGCGTGTTGCTAATTCAAGGTGTGCTAAAGGAGAAGGAGACAAGATCATTTCCATTTCAAACACTTTCTTGGAGGAAAGTTACATTTTTAATGATAGGCACAACTCTCCCTCGGAAAACGCTATTACAAAGAGAGGATCTGTTTCATACTGAGAGCTGACTTGTAAGACAAACCTTAACTTAGATAATATTTGGGTACAGATACTTTTCGATAGTACTTCACAGTCTTATTTCACTTACTACATGTTTCAGTAGCATTATAGCTTTAACTGTAATCCGTGTGAACTGTAGCTCACACAATAGTGAACTACTGATGCAATATTCTAAATGAAGGAAATTTGAAGTATGTGGCCAAAAAGGTAGCTTCTTGCACTAATTTTAGTGACAAAGTGGTGTGAAAGAAGCGCCACTGCCTAGGGAAACCCATTTCCTTCATTCCACGGGGCTCGCGTGCTTCCTAAAATAACCCAGCTACTCAGCTGTGCTGTCAAGACTCCTACCAGCACCAAATATTTTCTCAGAGAAGTTATGCAGGGAAGCCCCCGAGAATGTAAAATCCTTCCCTTCAAAGTCCTCTGCTTACTTAAGTAACTTAAGTAAAAACATAATCAAATAATACAGCAGCAGTGCTCTAACTTCCAAATTTTCAATTGGTCTTTAAGAAATTACATACAAAATTCAACTTCCTTTCCCTCACTTAATCTCGTTAGCTGCACAAAAACAGTGCAAAAATGGAGTTCTGAGCAATTCTGATGTAGCGGGAAAAAGGTCCTTCCAGTGAGATGTGTGACCCTGAAGCAGCTGAGGAGCAACTAGGGGTTGTTCTTACAGCGGAGGTTCTGCCGTTCAGCATCGGTGGACGGGGAGGACGGGCTGTGTGGGATGGGACGGATGGGTCTCCTCTCTGGGGACACATCCACGCAGGCTCCTGCTTTCGCTGGACGTGAACATCGACCTGCTGAGGCTGGATTATCAGGAGGACCAGGAGCACTGCTTTGTTCTCCTGAATTTGCCATCTCACTTCAGCATTCAACTCCCAGTTTGTTCAATGGGAAGAATCCCTTGCTGGTACATTTGCTTAATAAAGGGCAAGGGATCTGTGTTTGTAAAACAGTTTTATTCTATTTTTTAAAATTTCCAAATCTGAAACATGTGACTAAGAAGAGCTAGACCCGACTAGAGCAAACAGAAATGCCTCTCTGTAAAGGGACTTGGAGCACATCGTACAAGTTGCTACATCCTGAGGTTTAAAAACATACATAAATTTTCTAGAATTTATCCTAGCACATCTCTGTGTATGAAAGCAATGAAAAATTGTGTCTGCATTTTGTCAAATTACATATTGATAATTTCTGTCCTTTTCTTGGAATGGAGTAAGACTGCTTGCAATTCCTGCAAATCAAAAATGATACAAATTGATGAACTACCCCATAGAGCAATCTAAACAGAACGTGATATGCCAGCATCTGTCACAGGCGAGATTAGAAGAAGCTGCTAAGATGGACACAGTCACACTTCCGTGCTTACCCTGATCCACGAGGAGATCTTATTTGCTTGTCCAGACAAGAGCTTTGTGGCAAAAACAACTTAAGGTAATCAGAAATTTCCAACCAACGCTGCAGCTTCAAGGAACTGGAGGAAAACCCAGACACCCGCTCACCTCCCTGAGCGTACTCAGTACCAGTCATTATGTGCTCTGTAATTCTTTGACGGTTAATGGGAAGGGGACTCCTGAGGTCTGCAGCTGCATCAAGAAATCTCCTAATGGCATAAAAAAAAAGTTGATACTTTACAAACATCGACTCCCAAGTATGAAACGATAAATACTAATGACCCGTGTGCTATCGAAGCAAACTGCCAAAGCCTAACAAGGACTATAAACAGGTAAGGCACAGAGCTTGCCTGACAACAATACTTTTTATGCTGAAAGTAAACAGTAAATCTCCGGAACAGGAAAACAATAACAGCGCATCTCTCAAGGTACGAACTTCACTGTTAAATCTCCAAAGGCGAATGCTTAGCACGTAGATATTGTGGAAATAAAGTTTAAAACCAAAAAGACACAAACCCTTAGGAGCCATTTGTTTCTTTAGTATCGTAACAAAGAAATATTCTCAGCCAACGATTTTTGTGGCTACAGCAAATAAATTATCAACATTTAAAAGAACCAAAACAATGAAAAAACAACAAATTGCCCCTAAGTTCAGGATGAAAAAGTTGTGCTTGCACAAAAGCAAGCTAATAAAACTTAGCTCGCATGCATGCTACTTCTCATTCCAGTTTCCCTAGTGTCAGTCTTAGACACAAATGTCAGATCCCTTCTTTTAAACTTATTTTCATATGAAGAACAACAAGGTAAGACAGAAAAACCTCCTCCTTTGGCACGTCATTGGATTGTAGCCATTTCTTAGACCATGGAGACTTATCTCTCCCCCTGGGAGCAGGCACACTAAACTGGCAGGGTGAGATGAAAGGAAGCTGAATGATGGAAAAGACACTTTAAGCAGAATCTCCTCAGCCTTTTCGCAATTATTTTGCAGACCACCCTCTTCCTTCCCAGTTTCCACAGGGATGCAGCAGGGTGATCCTGCTCCAGAGGGCAGCTCGGGCAGGAGAAGCCCTTCAAACACGATGGCCAAGCCCACGCAGCGTAGCAGAGCTAAGCTGAGCCCTGAGCCTGAGCTCAGCTCTTCTGCAAGCGTGAGACGTCTTCCCACATGCGCGTGTCTCAGCTCACCCTGCTGCATTCAAGAGGCATTGGCCACGACGGCAGGAAAAGTTTGGACTTGCAATATCGTTTGTTTGGAGCTGGCAGTTGTGAGAACGGAAAATAGCAAAGGCTGATGAAGCGACTGATTGATCACCGATGACTGGAAGCTGATCTTTCTGTCCCACAGTAAATTAGGCAAGCTGATAACAAGCAAGCTGTTCTGACACCCCAAAGCCATATGTGGACCACGATAAGGGCCTGAAACAGCTGATTAACCTACATCTATACCCCTGAGATTTACATGCTCTTCATCGACAACACTTGCCTTTCGCAGCATGTTAATGCCCTTCCTGGGAGCCACAGTTTGATAAAGCAGACGTCCCAGCAGGCTAGCAAGAGAATGAGGATCTGCAAAATGTACATTTTCACTAGCTCAGGGATTGCTAACGCATCACACGGTGCCCCTGTCCTCCCTCCCTCCCTTCCAACACTGTGTAACCAAACACCACGATTCAGCGAGAGGGCGAATAAGCCACTGACACACCTGAAGTTTCGAAAACGCAGGTGCTCCAGTAACCTTCCAACTCTCACTCCCAAATCCTACGCTAAAAACAGGAGAAAAACACATGTGCCAAAGAAAGAAGGAAATATGAGGAAGGCCTCCTTTTCATGGAGACGTTCCTCAGAGAACACAATCAATTAATAAAGTCCTACTTAACACAACTGTCACCCTTACACGTAGTGTTAAGTGATGCGGCCGCGCAGGAACGAGTGAATTCTGCTCCGCTCCAGACTCGCTCTGTTGTCGCCATGCAGGAATCCCTGATCTTCCTCACTCTTGGGTTCTTCCTTGTTTTTCTGGCCCTAACCTGACTCCCGTGGCTCAACAGGCAGTGAGGAGAAGTGAAGAGGGACCGCGATCCTTTGAATCCCGCCTTGCCTCGCACTCCCACGCGGGCACAAACCGCCTGCTCCCCGCTGAGGTTTATGGGGCACTGCAGCAAAATCAAATGGTTGTGCTTCCAGAGCTGTTCCCTCAGCCCCTCCTAGCTTTCACATTGCTAAGTGACCTGCGGAAAGAATGGGAAATGAAATCCAAGGCAGTAAAAAAGCGGAAAGCCAACTTTGGGATCTTTTCTGTCATGTGCTAGCTAGCACCCAATTCCCTCATCACCCCGACTTCCGTAGTTCATACCTCCTCTCCCAGTAATTCCATCTTGCTTGAGCATACTGTTTTGTAAAATATTTCAGCTCCAAGGGAACACAGTATTTTGGGATGTCGCAGTTATAAAAGACCTGTGTAAAACTTAAATATCACAGAAACTTCTGCATAAATTTCAAAACGCTTCTGAAATCCCACAAGGGTCTCAGTCCCTGATTTCTTTTAAAATAATATCTTGATTACATTAGTAAATAGGGTAACTTGCAGCGTTTCCTTCAATTAAACTTTAAGAAAAAATCCTGAAAGGCCAAAACGCTCCCTGCTACTCCTAAGGGTGCTGCCCAGCCACAGTTCCCAAATTTTGCTGTTGGGGTTGGAAGAAGATGTGTATTAGTCTTGAGGCTAAGATAAAGACACAGTTGTCCCAATCTTTGAATGCATTTAGCTAATCTTTATACAACAGGTTCATCATTCAGATAGGCTCTTGGAATCCAACAAATGAGGGAAAAAGTGAAAGTTACTACAAAACCGTTAAACCATACAGACTATGCAATCTACCGAAAAAAATCTATATACCACTTACTGTTGTTCTTTAATTAGTAGATTAGAATCAAAAGGAAAGGCTTTTGTGGTAAATTGTGAAAGCCAACTCTTCCTGAATTTCTGAGTGCCTCAGCATGCTTGAAAGTGGCAGCTTATTCTTTTTATCACATGCAACACAGGGAGTCCCAAGATCTCCTCGATAAAGCATCCTGTAAGCTTGTTCTCTCCAAATTTTTTTTTGGCTTGAGTGGAGGAATTTAGGATTACCCTGAACTACAAATGCAACGTAATGCTAATAAACATGTTCTGAAAATTTTCCAAGAAAGCACAGGCAGGAGGTTTAGCGCAAAGCACCTGTAACTGGCACGGAGATGGCTACCGATGCCCAGACCAGGCTTGGTGGAGAGCCCATGGAGCCTTATAAAACAGGAGCCTCCTTGTCGGACAGAGGGGATCACTGAAGAGACACTCGGCCCTCCAAGAGCTTCAGGTGAGGCCCTACCTGTTGCTGAACATTCAAATCTGTGTCTGAGCTACATCACATAGACTGAGGGAGCAGGGAGCAGCACCCTTGGGGTGCTGTGTGTGGTTGAAAGCTGCGGGAAGAGCCACTGGGGTCTGAAGAAGTCCAGTTTGAGAGGACAAGACGTTTTGCAGCCAGAGGAAAGTTTTCCTATGTGTCTTTAAAGGTCATTGCTGCTTAAGTGGGGTTATTGCCTAGGAACATTTGTCCTGGCCCCCTTTGTAGTCCTCCAAACTGAAGTGATTAATTAACTGAAAAGGTTAACTTCTACACTGGCTGACCACCTTTCTTTTCGAAAACACTACCTACATTTCTGTGAAGAAATAGCAAAACCCACCTCATTGCATTTTCTGAGTTATTCATAAGAGAGACCACCACAAAAGGGGGAAATAGTGAATTAGTAGGTTGGGACCGGCTGAGGACAGACACCATTCTGAAGGGCGCCTGTCAGAATAAACAACTGCAGCACAGGAGCAAACAGCCAAACATGAATTAAGTAAAGAAGTAAATAAAGGAGAGAAAAAAAAAAGAAAAAGAAAAAAATACATGTAGAAATTTCAGCAATCAGGCCAATCTGTTAGGAGCTGTAGCGCTGCCAGCTAGCGGGCCTCAGGGCTCCGTAGGCTTTCTCAGCACAGTGCCAAACTCCAGCAATATTGTTATGGTTAGAAAGGAATTTCTCACAAGAGCTAACAAAGGCAGAAGGTCATAAATAAACACAGCAGGATTGCCTTGTCAGTTCTCATTATTAGCGCTGCAGGCACTTGCTTTTCTATGGGCTGCTCCCAGGTTCAGTTAAGTGTGAGAGCTCCTCCTCAATTTCACAAACTCAAAAATAAAGACGGCGCTTCTCCACTCGGGAAAGTACAGCGCGTCCTGGATGTTGATGCTTCCCCTGCGCGGGCGGGCGCGTGGGCAGGACCTGCTCCCGTCGCTCCCTGCATCCCGTCGCTCCCTGCGTCCCGTGGCTCCCTGCACACGCTGCCCGGCCCCCCAGGAGCGCCGCTCGCCCAGCGCGGAGCTGCTCCGTGTCCTTCTGCCTGGGCCTCCGCTGCCTGCCGTGGCTGCAGCCATCGTGCAGAACACCAAGAACTTCCTTGCTGTGGTAACGCTCCTCAGCCCTGCATCTGCGCAGGAAATGAAGGCGAGCTCCTAAACCGATCCTGACGTGTGCTGCAACACCGGGGAAGCACAGCTGTGTGATCATTATTGCAATTATAAAATGACATTTAGTGCTAACTTTCCTTTGTTACTGAATTTTAAAAGAGAGGGAAGACAGTACCAGTAAATTTGGGGATACAAGAGTGTGATGAAGGAGGGAGAAATTATTGACATTTCAAGGCTAGCCCCTTACCTAATCTCAGAAGTTAAAAAAAGGCCAAGTGAAAACATCATATACGTACATATACATGTGAACAAAAAGGGAGACATAAAGGGGACTAGACATAATATAGGTACAAAAATTAACACTATAGTGGGGTACATTTGTACTGTTTCAAGATGTACCTGTAGAGCTTTTCAGAACAACAGATGAAATTCAGAGCTCAGCAATGCTATCTGTAAAATGTTTTAATTTCAATTTACTCATTACACTAAAAAAAAAAAAAAAAAGAGTAAGGTCTTGAAGAAACCACGAAAGCTCCTAACCTTGGCAATACCATCATTAAAGTGAAAGTTAAGTACATGAATGGCGCTCATGCAGGACCGTCACCAGCCCTGGCCTGGAATACAACAGAGGCCATGGGATGCACAGTCCTTTCCAAACACGAGACATGCAGAGAACATGGCCCATTGAAAGAGAAATGCTGCTCCCTCTTGTGAACGGTACCAGACACTGATGCAGTGGTTCCTCTTCCCCCGATGGACATAATTCAAGGGCCGCGAGCGGCCCTGTCCGTGCTGCACACGAGCCCTGAGCGCGGCGCGCTGGGAACAAGGCCGGCAGCGGCACCGCGGGCAGCTCGCGCCAAGGCGAGCCCGCCGGAGAGGCAAGCGCTGCGGCAAGGGGAGAGGCAGGAATGAGAGGTTCTGGAGTCCAGCTGGCCGCCCGCTCTGCCGCCCGCCACCACTAGGCAAGGTCTGGGCACCCCCTCCCAAGCAGGGAGCCTGCAAGGTTCCCAAGCAGGGAACGCGCTGCGTTCCCCAGGTGGTCCCTTGGAAGCTGCTCCTGGCTTCGCGTCGCTCGAGGGCGGAGGGGCCGGGGTGGCCCTGCCACGCGGCCACCGAGCTGCTCTCGATGCATGGTCAGATTTCTGCTTTCCTTCTCATCACTGGAATCACAAGAACTCTCCACATGACCCAAGATGAATGTGGAAGCTATGAGGAAGAAGCTCCTAATAAACTGTATCCAAAGGACAAACACACTAACCTTAACATTTCCTCCTTATCCACAGGAATCCCAAGAGTGATTGAAGATCAAGAGATCCAAGAGAACCAAATGGCAAAGACAGCCTGTTTTGTGAAATCCCAAGCTATGAAGTCTGCTGTCTGTGATCAGGCACATCCAACAGTGCTCACCCAACGACGTGCCCCCGTGCAGCTGAACAGGTAAATAGCTTCGTGGAGAGTCTGGAGTTCTTTAACTCCTGCTCGCTTGCGGGTCTCAGTTGAGGTCTGTGTATTCTGAGAGCAGGGTACCCCAAACGAAACAATTAATTCCATGCTTTTTTCTGTGATGTTTTTTCCTCGTTAATATTTTAAAGACACTTACCTATTAGTTGCATTGCAATTAATTTATCTTCTCTGATCAAAACATGTTTACTTCTCTAGAAACACTCTTCTGTCATTGATTTCAAAAGAAGAGCTGGGTTTTAGGCCACTAACTCAAATGTGTATTTGTGTTAATTCTTTTGTGTCTCATAAAATATTTAGGAGGGGAACAATTCTTTATACAAGTCAGAAAACGATTTAAATCCACTAAGTGCTGTGAACAATGTTGGACATTCAGAGCAGAAGAGAGGGATATTTCCAAAGTGCAATTCTAGGCATGGAAAAATGAGTTCCCCTCTCTGATCAGCAGAGAGAAACTTGCCTTCTGCAGGAGCTTTTCAAGACAGGAATCTGGCCCAGATACCTCAAATCATCCTGCATCGCAGCTTGGGGCTTTACAGGGAGCCCTGTAAGTCACACTGAAAACAACTTCAGGTTTTACAGAACCAATTTTTTCTCCCCCCTTTTTTTGTTCTCCAGTGTTTGTGGTCAAACTACTGAGGATTGACGACCTCAGCTTTTGCTTTTTTTTTTTTTTTTTAATATCTTAAGCTTATTTTCATATTTAATTTCCTCGCACTTGAATTTTTGGGAGTAAAAAGAGAAGTTTCAAAGATTACAGATTTCTAAATTAGTCATTACATGGTTTCTCATATCAAGAAATATATTTCATTGCCTGAGAGGAACTGCTATGGTATTTTTTCCTGTAGAAGCAGGAAATATTTCATTACTTTGTACAGTCTGAAATAGGCCATTTTACATTTATGTTGAGTTTAAGAGCCTGAAAAGACTATGGACAAAACACTGCTGAGGAAGCGAAAAAAGAGCAGGCGGTAGATTCCTAGTAAAAAGAATACAGAGGTATCTCCTTGATACAAAATACGGTTTGTTATTTTTCAGTTAAGAAAATTATCAAGGAAAGACTAAAAAGGAGAATGAACAAAATCATCAGCGCTCTGAGAGATGGCAAAATCGTGCATTATTGTCAGGAGAGCCGGCTCCTGTTGCCTGCTCAAGATTTTCATTTTCCTTTGGAAAGGGAGAGAAGTGGAGGGAAGCAGAGGCAGCATCATTAGACCACATCCTTCCTGTCTAGCCTGCGTTTTTTTAAGCTAGAGAACCAAACTAGACCCATGAGCGGTACTGGCTTGTACCTGAGCAGCTCAGCTGTCCCTGACACTTGACCTGCTTCCAAAAAGCAAGAAGTCCAATTTAAATCGGCGGCCCTGTGGGGAAGTAATGGTTTGACCCTTGGTGCCTCCGCCCCGGCCCCTGCAATCCTCTAATGATTTCCCTGCAGGGTTCATTTACCAGCTCTGGGTCAAAGCCCGGCGCGTCCACCAAGGCAAGGGGCCACGCAGGCGGCGCATGATGGATTGCAAAATAAGTGCATCATAAAGGAAACCTCCATCAATTAGAGATGCCCTTTGAATTCACAACAAAAGGAAGCAAAGTGCAAACCATAATGTCTACTCCCTTCACTCCAGCAGCACGGAGATGTGCACGTTAGAGATTTATTTGAGCCTAGGTACAGAACTAGCCATCACTCCGGGAGAAAACAGGCTCGGTTCATTTGTAAGGCACGGCCTTTTAAACACTTCCAGTGACTGGGAAGTTGCAAACGCTCACTCCTCAGCTCCAAATATCATACCTTAGCCTTCCCTATTAGGCACACTGTGATTCTAAGCAGAAATATTAAAGCTTACTGCAATGATGGCAAGTACCTACATGTCATTTCACTGTTATTTTTTGAATCCATGTCTTGATTTGCCATTACTGGGAACAGGAAAAATATGGGTTAAAAGTGTTGTTTTTATCTCCACTTCCACCCATACATTAAATCAGCTGTGGACTTTTGTTTTAACTAGGAGTCCACAACAGGGAATTACAAAATGTGATTTTGGGACAAGAAACGCATGAGGAAGTAGGATTGGAAGGAAATGCTGTAAAAGCATAGAAATGTGATGGCGAAGAAAACAAAAGATACCTTGGGTTTATGGATAATGAAAGGGTGCGGAAGGGAAAAGAACGATGGCCCCGGCCCTAGCGAGGGCACTAAAGGGAAGATGTGGGAGCTCGGAGCGGCAGGACGGCCTCAGCTCTGCAGAGCCCTGCAGGAACCAGCCACACAAGGCCCACGGCAGCCCCAGGCCGGCAGGAGCCAGCTCGGGCCTCAACCTACGTGCACAGGCATCAAACTCTTCTGCTCTCACAGGCACAGGATCAGCACAGCTAAGACATGGCAGAAACGCCACAGTGACAAGCTGTCTTCTTTTTATACTCTGCTTTTAATGTATCGTGGTTTCCCTTCGCCTTTCGGTTTCAAAGCACAGGAAAAAAATGGTTATTCGGTTGCTTAAAATGATATGTTAAGTTAATCACATCTCTTGCCAAAAAAATTAATGGTAAGTTGAGATGCCATTTAAAAAAAAAAGCCTCATTTTTTTCAAGAAGCCTGCAAAGAAGGGACCTCCTTATAGCATTTCCGATTCAGCACCTGAACCCCACGAGCTGTGTTTGAGACCTGTGTCTGCACCTGTGTGTGCCTGAGCGCCCTTCTCCTCCTCTGCTCTTCTGCCCAACACATGCGATGTATGGGAGGCACATTAGCCTGTGAGTCTGACTACAACAGAGAGAAGGGGGGAAAAAAATCCAACAACTTTCTAATATGACATTCTGCAACACTACGTGGCTGACAAAAAGAAATGTATGATTGATAGGACTGAGCGCCTGCTAAATATAGACCGGGAGCAGAGAGACAAAATGATAACGAAGGCGGCGTGATATTCAAACTTTCTACAGCGTTTTTTATTCACAAATTCAAATTGCAGAGGTTACTTAAAGCCCTGGTTCGGAGCCCGCCAGGCCGCTGCCCTTGAAGCGCACGGATTAGCTCACCGCCCGTTTGCTCTCACTCCTTCCTGCCTGGCAAGGCGAGCGCTGGGCACCCAACCTTAGCCTCTAATTGAATTGCGCCGGGGCGGGCGGCGGGGCAGCCACAGGCTCGCTGCCAGCCACTCAGCATGTGGCACGGCAACTTGTGTTAATAAAAATTGTATTTTTGTACCATTAACAACGTGGGCACCAATATAACCGAGTTTCAGCCAGGTAACTTTTCATCAGGACTGTATTTTGCATCCCCATCCCTCCTCTCCCCCAGCGTGGTTTCCAAGAGTTTTGTCCAGAGCCTTCCTCGCCAGCACAAGCCTTGCAGCCGTCTCCCTCGCGAGCTGGGCACTTGAAAGGCTTTTAACCGGATTTTCCCTGGAACAAAGCAGCGCTCTAACTCTCTCTCTAAAGCCACAAGGCACTTGTCTGAGAGCGTCCCTTATCTGCAGGCCCTCAGCAGGTGACACAGGTTCACTAGGACTGGCTACCACCACGGAGACAAACTCTGTCCAGCTGACCTCGTAGGGATCAATCCCACCCCTGCGTCTGCTCCCTTGTTTTTTTTTATTATTGAAAAGGAGCAACAAAGGAAATACAAACCCTCAAAACACTCCTCCCAGAATGCAAAAAAATATTCTAACATGGAAGTTAACTCCATTTCTACATCAGCAGCAATATTTGAAAGTCAAACTATTAAAAAGGCACAACTATGAAAGACAGTTGGCTGTATTTTTTTTTTTAAGTAGTAATTCTTTAATTTCTTTCCCTTTTTTTTTCCATCAATTAGATTTAATTTTCCTGTGAGCCCACACAAGGGAGCAGACAATGAAAGCCTGATGCAGTCAACTTTTAGGAGGCCCCTAAACCAAGTGAGTTCAGCTTATCATGAGGACACGCTGCAACCTGTATTCGGAAGCAGCGTCCTTGCAGCTCCCGCTCTGCTCAGGAGTGTGGCCTGGTATTACTGCTTCTGGGTGGATAATGTTTTTCTTTTGCAGTTCTGTGTGAAGAATGGGATTGCTGGAAAGAAATAATCTTCTGATTTGCTTCGTTTTGCTTCAATTAAATTACTTGGTGTGTACCTTGTTTATCTCATGTGGACCACAATTTACTAGCCCTGTTCATTTAAACACTTCAGAAAAAGCACTTGCAACAAAGACATTAACAGTCTTTCTGTCTTAGCAATCCCCTCTTCTCTCTAAAGAGCAGCAAGTAGTTAAAAATATAAAAAAACAAACAAAAGTTCATATCATGCCTAAGAGTGGACCATAACCATATGCATTGCAACGGATTGTTGCAACATTCAGGCAACTTTTCCACGAATTGATAGCTTGTCTTCAGGATGTGAACTTATCAAGGTTCTCCTTAGTGTAGGTATCCAGACAAGGAATTGGCAGCAAGGTTTCTTTTGCACTAATTACATTCTTTTCCAAAAGTTCACCCTGCCTGGGTGTCCAGGTAATTGCAATTAAGGCAGGAATCTGGTAATTAGAAATTCAAGTGCCCTGCCAAGAACAATACACTTCCCCTTAACGTGCTGCCCAAAGAACTAATTCACTTGGAAAGGACAGAAGTTGATGTGAAGTGGCAGAATAGATGTTGATTAAGCAACAACCACAGAAATAAATTCCCTTCCCCTAAAATCAAATTCATTACATCTCATTTAGGCTCCTGGAAAGGCTTTTATTACCTTTGAAACTTTTAAAATAAATCCGAACTCAGAATTTCAAACCCCCAAACAACAGTGCTTTCTGCTCACCAGAGTCACAGGGTGTCTGCTCAGAAGGGCAAAAATATTTTTTAAAGCTGAAAATACAACAGACTCTGTGCTCCCCCTCCATCTCCTACCAAAATGTTAACTCTGTGTCATGCGTGAGTCAGCACCCGCTCCTAGCAGACCCTGTTCAGTAAATATCAAATCCCTTAGCAATCCTTAACTATTTTTAACAGAGAACAACAAATGTAGACACCAACGGTACAGAGCCAAGCCAGGCACAACAGAGCACAGTATTTTCCTCGGTAGAGATGCCACGTTGTGGAGATGCCACATCCACCGGATTTGAAGCTGTAAGTACCGATGCAGGACAAACACGGATTCAGCTTTAGTCAGTAATGACCAGAGGCAAGCACTGGCTTCCAACCTCCAACTCACTTCATTTAGTAATTATGAGGTTTTAAAGAATAGTTGGACATGAAATAGAAGGATAGTGTGTTGCAACAGTTAGCAATGATACACTTATTGGGGGAGGGATGAAATTATCAGGTTAAATCTCTTTCTAACTTTAGAGTCTAATGTAAGATTTGCAGGGGAAGGACCAGTTCCAGCATCTGCACATGCTGAGTATCCCTGCATCTTCTTCTTGAAGCAACGTGTTCCAGCCACAGGACAGCAGACCAAATAACCTCCCATCACAGATCTAGTAGGATATATATATTTTTTTCTTTCTTAAGAGTTGAAACACGTCTGACAAATCACTGCTAATACAATGAGACAGTATAAGTGACGTAGCTGATGTGGCCACAATACTCTGATGATTACGGACAGTTGCTGGTTGATGTGTTGCTATTCACATGTTCAACAGACCTTTACTTCTCTTATTTATGGTGAAAATTCATCATTTTTCCTTACGATTTTTCTTAGGTTTTAACCATCAAGGCACAAACTGTTTAAGGTCTCATCTTTTCTTCCCCTGAGCGACTTTCCAAGGGGTAATCCTGCAAAAAAGACCTTTGCTGAACTAACTTCTGCCTTTGGCTCTTTCAAGCAAGGGAATGGACTGAGAGGGTGCTTAGGGCCTTGGAACATGCTTGCGTAAAAGAATGAATCCAAGTGGGCTGGTTTTAGTTAGCGCAAAAGCAATAATAATATTAGTAATAAAGGAGCTAATGGTACAATTGGTCCAAGGTAAATCAGATTTTAAAATGCCTGGCATTTAAATAGTTTAAAGATTATTGAAACAAAAATAATAGTAACAGGTAGATAAATACACTATTTATTACGCTGCCTACTAAACAGTGGAATATTGTTAATCATTTCTGTTTGCAGGCCTAAGAGCTAGGTTTTCACATGCTACATGTGTAAAAAAATACAGATTTACGAAACATTATTGAGCCTTTATTTTCTGAAACTGCTTTCACTGGCACACATTTTGCATTTTCTGGCAAATACAGTTAAAATTTACCTGAAAGGACCAACCGATAAAGTAATCATTACATGGTAAAGGAGGCCATACTTGCATCTTTCTGCCCAGAATCAAATTAAGAGGTTTCAATCCCAATCAGAACTCTGGAAACACAGGCCTCTCTTTAGACGTGGCAATGCCTGCTACATTTTAAATAACTGCCTAATCTTAAATTGTGAGGATTTGGGGCTCATTCTGCTTAAAAAAATATAATTTCATGTTTGTGTGCATGGATTTTCCCCTAAATACAAACATATGCAAGGTGCATGTTCATGCTGGGTGAGTCAAGGAAACCGCTCTCCCCAGCACTGCACCCAGCGCTGCCCAAATTGCCTCCTTTGGATGATGCTTCTACTCCTCCTAATCAGCCACCGAGGCACCATCGAAGCCTGCATCCCTGGATCCTTCTGGATCCTTGTCCCGTGTTTCGCCCAGTAGGAGCCTCAGTAAATTCCCATAGGAGGGACTGATCCAGGGATCAAACCGCAACGCGAGTGTAACTCAGTCACTCGGAAGCTACGTTGTCAACAGAGCCCAGAGCAGTGTCCCAAGAAGTATATGGAGCCCTGGTGGGAAGCTCTGAAAGGAAAGACGCTTCAAAATGCCCAAGGTTCGTTATTGGTTTGCTTTTATAAAGCATCATAAGCTCAGTTCCACACTCCCCTTCCCTCCCTCCATGTTTTTAGGTCTAAAAAATTAATCTGCTCTATCGTGACCTCTGTCTCCTACTGCTTTTGTGGGTTTCGAAGATTCTTTAGATCATCCCCAGACATAACCACTAAAGGAACAAGCTGAGATCATCAAAACCTTATGACTGAAACACTGAAAACAAAATAAATGGCACCGTTTTCACCGCCCACCCCAGAAGTACATCAAGTGCACAGTAAGAAAAGCCTACGGTAAGAAATTACCTTTCACGCGCTGCAGCAAAGCCTCAGGAGCTAATAATACAAGAAATAAAACCGCTGCTTTGATTGATAGATCTGTTAAAGTTTCTTACCGCTCATTTCCAACAATGTCACTCAAATATGTTTCATCTTTTATCAGTAACAAAATAAAGTTATTTTTGCCCGGGAATATAAATTATAGATACTTAAATTTGGAGAAATAACATTAAGCCAAGCAACAACCGAGGACAGGTATTTCCCAACTGGCCTAACAATGTATTAACCAAGAAACCCAGCAAGGATTATCTATGAGGGACTAACACTGTGTTCCTTCCTATAACTCAGTCCAGTTTGTCATAAGCAAGGTGATTAGTTCAGGCTTTTTGTTCTGTTTATTTTAAGTTAATCTTTGCATGTCCGATTATTGGAGGTACTTCCTAATGTGCAGAGTAAGCCGAAATTCTCAGATAAGCATTTGCATCATGACGTAATACAGAAATCTACTGTATGAATTCATGTAAATTTGTGTAAATACATACACAAACATAGTTATATGCATTACATATATATGCATATATGCATATATAGTTATATGCATTACATGTATATGATTGTGACAAATCTTTTAATTGGCAAAGCTGGGTACTGAAAAAACGGCTGACTCTCACTACTACTTCACTGTTGTATCAAAAGTGATTTTTATTTTCCTGGTAAGCTAAAATTTATTGGCCAGTGAGTACGGCAATCCTTTAAAGCACAGGCTGATCTCATGGCTGCAACGTGCTGAAAGTTGCCTTATGTACATGACACAATGAAAATAATGCTTTCCAGGAAACCTGGACCAGGAAAGTATGAAGGAAAGGCAGCTGACTTATCCTTCCTCTATTTACACATGCCTACACCTAAGTGTTTGCATGGCTCGCTACAATCAATCATGCAGTTGGCTAAGGTTATTTCACTGGGTGTTAACTTTATTCACGTAAGAGCAGGACTGGGCTCTGTTCCCTTTCTATTCGCAGGGGTCAATCACAACCTAATAAAGTTAGCAAAAATTTTACAAGGTCACAAACTGCAAAAAAGGCAGAAGGATTTAGGTGATTTTTTTTTTTATTCATCACGTTGGAAGTTACCAGACCTTGAGCAGATGCCCTTTTTCAGATTCTGCTGCTGCCTCCACACACCTGCTTTTAAGCCTGCTTTAAAAACTCACTTCTACCTCGGCCCCTGGGGAGAACCTTAGCTCAGGAGTTTACTTATTTGCTCCTTTTTCTGCACCCTCTCTTCTTGTCTACACGCTGTTAGACGAGCGCTGCAGCTTACCTGGAGCTATTTCAGACCATACTTTTAACGCATTATTTCCTGTCAGCCTTGCATGGATGTTAAAGACCCCGTGGCACGAAGATCTTTCTGGCCGGATGCTGAGAGCTCAGCACCACTAAACAGCCTGCAAAACGCCAAGTTTCTGCCACGGCACCAACTGCAGACTGATTTCAGGGGGGTCACACCTCTGGAAGCAAAACTGACGGGGTCTTTCAGGACGAAAAAAAAAGAAAGCAGTTTTTACATTACATGTGTTCTTACAAACTGGCTCATTTAAAATAAATTTTCTCTTACAACATCTTTAAAATTGGCTAACAAGGGATTTTAAAAAGCAAGGTTTTTCTATATAACACTACATAAAAAAATAACATTAGAACATTTTATTGCTTCTTTCTTCCAAGATGCACGGGTTTTCCAAGAGCTGCATCCATTCGATTAATGGAGAGGAGCCAAGGTTCAACCAGAAGCACCCGCGCTGCAAAGGCACAGCGCTCATTTTACAAATACCATATTAGCCAGCACCTAGAAATATAAACGGCTCCATAAAAGCCATGAACTGCCTTATAAACTGATCTTTTAAGACAAACTTAACAACAACAACCAAAAACCTCCCCTCAACTGGGGGCTGCACAACTGTAAAGTAAGTTGTGCATCCTGCCCAAGCTGATGAAAAGCAGCCGCGAGGAAATTCCGGTGGATGCCGAAGGGAGAGGGACAAAAGGCGGCTCTTGCAGTGGGCAAGGCCACGCGGCCACGTCAGCAGTGGGAATCGCAGCTGCCTGCAGCTGGCACCCCGCTCACGAGCCGTAATAGCCCACACAGGCCCATCCATTACCACTCAGTAACGACGGTTTGAGAGCAATTTTCTGGGAAAAAAAGAAAAAAAAAGATACTACTACAAGGGACAAGCAGCAGCCTCAAGCAGTTAGACTGGTTGGAGGAAAACCCAACCACGCTGGCGATTGCTGCCCCCATTTTGTAAAGGTTTGCCCCCAAATCACACACATGCCTTATTTTTCTAAAGCAGCACCACTGAAACACAACAGAGCGATCATGAGGTAAACTCCTCTGCAAATGCCCGTAACTTTTAGACAACAAGACTGGAAGCCCCAGTATCTCCCCAGAATGTGAGTTTATGAATACCTGTTCGCAGAACTCCAACAGTTATTATTTTGGCCGAATTTTTGGATCGGGGGAGCAACTCTCTGCCAAGAGGATGCACCGTGTAAGACCTCAAACTGAGAAGCCTTCTCAAAACCCTTCCCCACACACAGGCCAAGGGAAGAGGCTCCCAGTGTTTTTCTGAACCTTGGGCAACGGCTCATGCACCAACACTGAACAGAAAGCAAGGAAAGAGGGAACAGGGAAAGCCCTTCAGCTGCCTTCACTGCTCTCTGATAGGCGACGGCTTTAAAAGAAGACACAGTATTTAAGGCCCTTCCCACCCAAAGGGTAAGGGCTCTGCAGCCTGCGAGCTATTTGTATATCCTGCTAATTGTATCGCTACGCTCCCCCAACCACCATGAATATTCATCTTATCTCACTGCTCTCTGTGTGCACCTATTAACCGTGGAACACACGGACTCGAGAGATTTTGTGTGTGCATGTGTGTGTGTATATATATACGTACATGTATGCATAGTATCATTTATGTATGTCTGTATCTGACCTATGCACACAAAACACAATATTCAGCAGCATTAGCGTACTCCTTAGGAATAAGATTGTAAAGATTTGAACTACAGCAGAAATTGAAAAGGTTCCAAATTATCAAGCATCACCTCAAATAGAAATAATTCCTTTACCAACATTTTTTTTTTGCAAGGGTATGAACTCACTGAGCATTTCTTATCACTGTTATTATTATTTATTGAGCACTAAAAGGCGTTTTGCCTTATACATTTAAATTAAGAGAGTAAGCCGCCTAAAAGATCTCATCCTGTTGTGTATGCCCCTATCTGCTGCTTCAGTTTTAAAGCACATTTTCCTTTATTTCACTTTTCCACAAGCCATAAAAAAACTCATTTCTAATTCATCCGTTCGTTCAGCTTAACCTCTCTTCTCAGCAATTAAAGCACTCTGCGCATCCCTCATCTATCACACAGCCAGCTAAATAATGCATTGCGTCCTCCGCTCATCTTTTATCATCCCAAATGACAGGTATTAGCATATCTCCCCAGTCAATTACAGTGCAGCGGAATAATCACAGCATAATTGGGCGAAAGCCACTCTAATCACCAACCCTGCAAACTCGCAGAATAAAAACTGAGTGGCAGTTCAGACAGGCCTTGCTCTTGTCCATGACTCTAGCCAACAGGCTTGGCAGGTCTCCATTTCAGGAGGCCTTTTAAAACTTACTCTTTGGGGCTAAACTTCTCCGTGCGCACACACGTCACCGACTCCGTCGCTCTTGCAGGATGGCCATTGCATACTGATAAAAACTACCTAAATGCTGTTTGCTACCAAACGCAACCCTGTAAGATGTCCTCTGGCCTTCGGATCATTCATTGGGGCTCGTTTTTACAGACTGGCTTTGACAGATGCGTTTGCTGCTGGAGCTACAAAGTTTTACATTTCACGTTGGAGGGAGCAGAGTTTCTTTGCTCTTAAGCGTGTTGCTAGACCTAAGGCACTTAGGTCCTGCTTTACACAGTGCTGCTTACTACAGACATTAGGCTGCTGTTTTTTGGCGCTAACAAGACGCTCACAAAGCTGATTTTTTTCTGTCTGCTTCAAGCATCTAGATTGAAACAACATATACACATTCCGAACATAAAGCAAATGTCTCATCCGTTAATTACAAAAGGGACACAAGTGAACACCGGCTGCGCTCAGGAGGGGGATTCCCCGCGGCCGCTTCCCGGTCGAGCGGCAGCCACAAGCGCCTGGATGCGGCCTGCGGAGCCGGGCCCGGCACCTGCCCTCCCATGGCCTGTGTTCAGGGCCCTTCTGCGTCAGCTACCCGGCGGCCCCAAAGACAGAATCAAGCATTTCCAAGGGAAATGAGGTTTATAGCTTGGTATAGAGCACCTCTGCTGCTTCCCATCCACTGGAAACACGGGTAGGATTTTAACCGAGCCAAGGATTTTTACATGAGCCAAGTTCCGGGGAGTTACATTCGTGAAACAGGTATGTAACTAAAGGGAAGGGTTTGCTCTCACCGGCTTGTGACTGCATGACAGAGACCTTACACATTATTTCAGCTAGAACAAACATCATGCCTCAAAAAGAGCTTTTAACTGTTCATCTTTTTCCTGACCTCTTATCATCACCAGTAACTGTTTCCTCTAAATCTCTCAAATTCCACCTGAGTGTCGTTACCCAGTAGAGCTGCACCAGCTATGGCTGATCGGCGGCGATCCTCCCATCCCTGTTTTCCAGAATGGAGCTGGAAACACGACAGGGACCGTTTCCATTTTTTTTTTTTTCCCATTTCAGTAACCTCTACCTTACCTCACGTCTCGCCACGGAGCGCTGTGTGCTCCAATGCTCCCAAGGGTGAAAGCAGGCGCGCGGGCTGGCAGAACCAAACAGCGTGGAGGAGCCTGCAGGTTTGCAGGACAAGCACAGACCCCTTGCTGGCCCCACATGTGCCTGCCACAAGGCCTCAGCTCTTGCTCTCAGTGCTGCTGCTTTCCGAGGTGCCGCCTCCGGAGCCTCCCAGGGGCCAGGGCTGCCTCCTGTGCGGGGCGCTGAGGGCACAACACAGACTGCAGCCTCCCAGTCCTTCCCATTCCCACTCTTCTCTCCTTCTCATTCTTACTTTAAGAAATAAGTAGATACATAAACAGAATTTCCTCTGTTTTTCAATCTCAGTATTACTCTACTGTGCCTCCTTCCCAGGCTGCTTACTCCACACGAGCAGATAGTGACTCTTTGCAGACTCCAGCTTATTACTCCTTGTAACGTCAGGCACTCTGCTACTCTCAACAGAGTCACTGAAAACGATGTGACTTGGGGAGAGGCCAATCAACAGGAAAAAAGAAAAGCCATTAAAAATTGGCTTTAAATCTTGGCTTTGAGCGGGTAAAAAGATTTTAGAGAAAAAAAAATCCCACTTTTTTCTCTCTTGTGCGATGGCCAATTTCACTCCTCCTGCTCTGTATGAAGCCCAGCAAAGTGAATGAAGGCAACTAGGTCACTGGAGGTTAAGAAAACCACTAAGGTAGATGCTACTACAGGAACCTTTATAAAGCTCTGTAGACACCACTTTTCTTTCTGCACGATATTTACTAATCATAAAGTGCTCAATAGATCTTGAGAAGAGGTTTCTCCATCTCTCCAGTGCAAGGGGAGCACAGCACCCTTTAGCAAGCTTTGCCAAAACTGCCCTTCCCATCTTGCCATGCACTACATCTTCCTTATTTCTGTTGACTGCTACCTTTTTTCCTGTTACCCTGCATCTCAGCATCTATAATGTTTTATAAAATGATTATCTTGTCTGTTTAGAAAAGGACCAAGACTGAATCTAATTTTGCAGACATAGGCAGGTCTCCCTAATTTCTTAATAGATAAATCTGGGGAGGAGAAAAAAGGGAAAAAAGAAAAAATAGGTAGGGAACTGAGCAGCCTCTTAGAAGTTCTCTTTTGCGGAAATCAGTGGGGAAGATGTTGAGGTGAAAGCAGCGCCCTTCACTACACCGATGGAGAGCCGGGTCCACAGAACCCCACAGCCCCGGCTGGCGCAGATCCGGGCAGTTCTGTCCCAGCTCTTTATCTGACCCGATTGCTGCTCCTACAGAAAAGCCCTCACAAGAGGAAATAAACTTGCACTCAGGCACCTGAACCCAAACGCCAACATTTTAAACACGGATTTGCTGTGTGGACCACAGCAGTGCATTCCTGTTTATCAGTAGCTTCTAGTAAGTACCTGGGGGTTGTAACATCTCGCGCTGTTGTAATGAAATGTGTCAGAACAGCTTTCAATAGGCACATAATCTGAAGAAGAAAACGAGGCCTTTAGAGCCTCACAACTCCCCATATTCTACCACGTTATGTTACACTGTGACGGATCACAGCTGGAAGAAGCACACAAATAGCGGGTTCATCACGGGGGGCCTGCGCAATCGGAGCCTGTGTTCTGTGTGCCACCTATTTAATGGCACCTCCACAAGCAGACCATATTACTGAGGAAGTTACAATTAACCTAATGAGAACATCCCAAATCCCGAGTAAATAAGCTATTCTCCATAGGGAAGGCTGTGGAAAAAGTAGCCATTAGGACAAGATCCCGTAACTTCAGGTGGAAGGACAACATGCTACACATATCCATCCAACAACATCTGGAATGAAGAACAGCTTAAAAAAGAAATTTCCAAATCTTTGTGATTTGGAACAACTGTGGATTTTGGAAAAAACCCACCTCCTCTTATTCAAGAGCTTGATTCTGTAAGTAACAAACGGATCAAGTTCCACTAAGATTGCATAGAGATGCAGTAATTTAATGCCTTCAAGCTGCATGCACATTTCTATGCAGCAAGTAAATTTCTGGGTTAAGGCTCGGAAAGTGGAATTTTGACATACTGCAGCTGCCTTGCACGTTACAAGATAAATTCTCACACTCTTGGACAATGCCTGTCTGCCCAAACTATAAAAACAGAGAGATGATTTAAACTGTACAACACTCCTTTGAAAGAAGAAAGCATGCAAAAAGAAAAGAAATTGTATTTTCAGCAATCCCAGCTCCATAGCAGTGATGGAGGATTCTGTAAATTACTCCTTGCTTCTCTAAACGTCATTCTGCTTTGGTAGTTGACATTACTGCGGCGTTTGAGAGCAAAAGGATGGTCCGCAGAAAAGGTGTAAAGATTAAACTCGAGATCTGAAGGGGCAGATGCATCCTCTGGAACGAGCGGTGAGTGGGGAACTGTAGCCTATTACCCAAAGCTAAACCTGAAGCAGTGTCAAAAGCCCGTGAAGTTGTGGAGCTGTTTATTCACAGCGCAATCCTCTCCTGAGTCCAACCTCTTCAAGTCTTCACTAGGGACAGTCCTCGGGAAGCAGACACAAGTATCTTCTCTCCCTTCATTACTGCACTGTTTTATGTTTAACAAGTTCCGTAGCAGTAGCATTGAACTTTTATGATCACTGTCATACAGTATAGTTTATTTGAAAGACAGGTTGCTTTTTTTTTTTTTTTGAGAACTTGATAAACATTAAAATACTGACACTTTTATTAAGTATTTCTTTTCCTCTTATTCTAAATATTTTGAATATCCCTATTTTGGAGGCAAAGGGGAGCAGGTAGAGTCCACGCTCTATTCTAGTCTCGAAAGGACTAAATAGGGAAGCTGGAAATAACGTGAGGCTCTGAATTTAAGAGACTTCTACGCTAGCTGGACGGTTAACTACAAAAGCATCTTTTTCAACATGGAACTTTCAGCACAATTTCCCCTATGAAGTGGGGACACAAATGTGTTTAACAGCATTTTCCATCTAAGGGAAAACACAGTTGTCCTGAGATCTTATTAGAGATTTAAATATTCTTCATTTTGGTTTGTGTAATAGAACATTGCAGGAAAAAAAAAACACCTTTATCGCAAGAATTACAGTACTCGACACGTGGAAAGCCAATCAGTATACATAGCTACTCTCATTCCTTTTCTATATGTGTGTGAATGAAAGGAGAAAGGTAAGCACATGCGGCCATTTCATTTCTAAGCACCTGTATGGCATCAAGGAAATGACACAATCTTTAGTTATCTAGGACTTTCAAAATCCACACTATTAAATAACTTACATCATCTTTAAGAAGGATTAGCAATTTTTTAATTATTTTCTTCCATGAACAACTGTGAAGAAATGAGACAAACTGATGAAATAATTGAATTCAAAGGATGGTCACGAAGAAAGTTCTCTTCAGGTGGAATTATTCAACATTGCTTATGACACAATATTTGAAAAACATTCCAAAACCTTGATAATGTCAGCATCTTATTTTGAAATTATACACCTGCTTATCACATAAACTACCTTATAATTTCCTTGCAAAGTAGTTTCCGGTACTAGCAATATTCTTTATTCAGTGAAGGTTCAACTACCGAACAAAAATGCTAATGTAGACCATTTTTAAAACAGCTTCTGCTTTAAAATATTGCTTCCTTTCTCTTTTGCAGAATCATATATATGTAAGATATAAATAATTTCTAATCCCTTTAACAATAATTCCTTGGTAGTAATTTCCTACAGAAACATAAATAAGGATTATTATGAAGCATTTAAAACCTCAGAATCACTTACATCCCAATTTTGAATATGCTTCAAATATCAAACTAACTTTCCAACATCACTTTAAGAAACTGCCTTCCCATTACTGCACAATGACTCTAAAATAAGATCTTTTCTTCTTCGCTCAGCTATGGCAGGTGCCAACTCTGGGGCCTAGAAATGCATCAGAGGTTTCTGCAGCCCTTCTAAAACGCTGCAGACTGGCATCCTGGAAACCCTCTTCTAAATTTATTATGCTCTTTGTTATAGCTCCGTGATGACAAACAAGCAACAAACATAGCTGTGGGCAATATACAGTGACAATCTCCGGAGCTATTTTACTTTCATTTAAGAGTTCACTATTATTGCCACCAATACTCAGGGTATGTACAAAATGGACCCAGGGTATAGAAAGCCCTTAATATTTTTTACTTCCAAGAGAGCATACACAGGTCTCTAGAGAGGCAGGCACAATTTCATACGTATCAGCAAGCCCGGGGATGAGCTGCGCGAAGGTCTTTGCAGCGAGAGCTCCAACGTTTGCAGTGTGTGCAGCGCATGCAGGAGTCAGGCCCGCGGCACGAGCAGCGCAGCCGCGCGCGCACGTTTCAGAGCACAAGCCTTAGTGCGCAGCAGGGAGCTGTAACTCGGAAATGCTAACAGATAACCAACCGCTTTGGAAGCAATTTCCCTGTTACTTGGAGGTGCCTCTCCTTTTTGGCTTTTGGTTGTGTTTTGATACACAACGGCAAGGGGGACAAAAGCAATTAGAGAAGCACAGCAGCCCGCTCCTCAGCCGAGTGGCTCTCATGTCGGAACGGCTGGATCCACTTTACCAAACACCTGCCTGGGAAAGCAGACCTGCTCCCTCCCAGGCCAAGCATCCTCCCGTGCGCAAGGGTATGAACAGAAATACACGGACTTCACCCTACGGATGGGTGCCTGACCCCTTCACACCGTTAAGTGGCGCGTTCAAACTGCCTGAGCCTGGAGGTCACGCGTCCAGGAACGTACTGAGCTTGTCGCTGTTTGGAAAATTAAATTGAGGAAAACACATTCTCTCACAGTTCCTTGAGCTACTAAAATATGTAGGCATCGAGAGACCCTACATCTAGATGAGGGTATCAATCGTGGGGCCGCCCACCAGCCGTCCTTCCTGCGCACGGCCCTCTCCTCGTGGGATCCCACAGGGCCCAAAGAGGAGCCCAGGGAAGCCCACGGCTCCTGCGGCTCCTGCGCCGGCAGGACAGGGCTGGAGAGCGGGGCAAAGCCCTCCTGCACTTCCACAGCAGGGCGCACTCAACGCAACTAACTTTGCAGACCAAAATTACAAGTGCAAGACTAAAATAAGGACAGCGAAGATTCTTTAGGAGAAAAATCTGGAAATCTGTCCAGATCTCATTGGTGGTTTTTTTAAAGTATCCTAAAAGATGTGCTGGGGTGGGGGGAAGCCTCCCAAAACCCCCAAAAGCAGAGCCCCGACCTGCCTATGTCACACAGGGCGCAGGCCGCTGCCCTCACCTAAAGCCCATTCCGGACTTTGCCCACCGTGGCCCCTGTTCTGTACAGACCTGAGGCACCAGTTACTTATCCCTCTAACTGGGCTGTTGACACATTTAAGTTTAAGCAGGAGCATGATGTTTCCAAGATAGCTGTTCAGGCACGGGGAAATGAAGGCCCGGGGCACTGGCAACACTATCCAGAGCTAGGCACACTATCCAGTCCTCGCTTAACGATAACTGAGGCATATACAGCGCAGAAGGGAGAAGGGAAGATACAGGCATAAGAAACCAGCTCATTCAAAATCCCCTTACAGGTTCCAAACTGCGAGCCCTGTAGGGCAGCTAACAAACACACCCGACTGCCCAAATACAAGGCAAAGTTCTCCGTGAGAGCACAGCCTTGCAGCAGGAAACGGGAATCCAGGCCTCGCTGCCCGTGCGGGGGGCTCGCGGCAGGGCCTCCTCTCCGAGACGCAGCCCGCGCTGTGGGGCGGCAGCCTGGCCGGGCCCGGGCCCCGCGTGGCCTGCCCGAGGCCCGTTCCCCACGGGCTGCGGCCGACACGCCGGCACCCCCTACTGCTGCTGGACGCCGCTGTGCCGGATCCCCAAATGCGGAGCCTGCCGGGGCAGACGGCTCCAGCCCGAGCACAACCCACCGGCAAATCCCCAGAGCCCCACTGGCAACTCACAGCACACGCACGGGAAATGTCAGCACAGGAAAACTTGGGCAAGAGCCGCAAGGAAGGCCAACAAATGAAGACTTCCTATAAATTAACCTCTGTAACTACTCATGAGTGTTCCACAAACTACTTCCAACATTTTAGCAATTCCTGTGGAAGCAATATATTACATACTCTAAAACATCCATCTTTCTGACTGAAGATCCCATTCTCTGACAGCTTGAAGGAAGTAAGTGGCAATCTGTGAAGGAAAACCTTCTTTGGCTTGAGTTACTGAGGGCTACTGAGAAGGGAGATTATTTGTAATAAAACAAAAAGCAAATCAGAACAAAAAGTAACCCTATCTCCTGATGCTTTATGGCAAGAGAAACAGGGCTTGAGCCTCAGGCACGGGAAGGGCAGAGTTCCCTTCCTCCCCTCTGGGGAGGGCGGCAAGGGGCTCCCTCTGCTCCCCACCTTACCCAAGACGTCCCACACAAAGTCCACAAACGCCTCCTGTAACGGAGGGAGGGCCGAGCCAAAGGCCTCAGGGGCTCCAGGATCTTAGCAAGCTGGATTAGGAGTTATGCTCTAAAACGGAGGCGAAGGAACAACGCACTCAAGGGGTGAAGTTACTGCTGGAACCCTCTGCCTGGGCAACTTCAGCTCGTCTGCAGTAAAACGCTTAAAGAAAAAAACCCAAAATACATGAAGCAGCAAGTTTCTTAAACACAAACTTGGGATGAGACAGTATTACAGCAAATGATTTATTACTAATCATACCTTAATAAAAAAAGAAAAAAACATAAATCTGTAAGAGAGAACTTGCGCACGATGCCTAGACCTGACCCAGAACACGTCAGTGCTCATGGGCAGCCCTGTGCTTCTCCCACCAGAAGCAGGCTTGAAAGAAGGGCTGAGGGCGATGAAGGGCAGCAGGAAATTCTGGGATGCTCTTTGGACACAATACGGGAAGAGATGGTGCACAGCCGTGATAAAAATCAACTTGGGCAAAATTTATAAGATCTACAACTATCTCTGCTTTCAATGCATTAAAAAAAAACTAGCCAAATTAAAGAAAGAAACTAAAGTACTAAGTATAGCAATATAAGAAAGAAACTAAACAGAAAGAAATGTTTGCATACCTATATGTCTGTTTAGTATATGTATTTAGATTTGTGTGTGTGCATGCGCACGTGTGTCTATAAATACATCTGTGAGCATTTTCTTGGAAGCAGGCAGAAATTGATTTAAATTCATCTCTGAACACACTGGAGAGCCAGCACAGTAATTAACTGTGTTATTTATTAATTATCATAACCATACCAACTGTCCTTCCTCTTCATCTCTCCAATAAAAACAATTCATTTCTAATCCACTACAGCTGCAGGAACTTTTATGAAACGTTACATAAGGTAATCAAACCGCTCCGGTTTCAGGGCTGCGGGATCCGCTGCTGGTCCTCGGTCACTCGTGTCAGATCACGGTCTCCAGCGAGGAGCCCTGCGTGGCTGCAACAGTGCAGCGCCTCGCTGGCACACGCAGGCACGCCGCGAGGCTGCTCCAAATTACACGGCAATATATTCTGAATAGGAGATGGGCCGCTGAACAAGCTAAATCTGCCCGGAGAGCGACCGAAGGAGCGAGGGGAGGGACGGCACGAGCCCCGGAGGAATGAGGATGGAAGGGGAACAGAACGGAGCGCTGGGCACATCCACGAGGGCTGAGGGGCTCGAACCACCTCGCCGGGTGGCTTCTCCCCATCGGCTTCAATAGCTGCCTCTGTGATTCTGTGGCCATCCATAATCTGAGTGGGCATGAAATAGGGAATGTCTCGTAGCTTGGAACGACGCAGGCTATAAACCCAGCTGAAATGTATTTCCGTGTGCTAAATCCAACAGTGATTTTTGTAAAACAATTGCTCTTATGGCATATTTTGACTATAAAGGTATTAGGCAGGGAGGGGGAAAGGGAGAATAAGAAGTAGAAAGGAAGGAACGTAGCGATTTAAATTCCTACTGATCGCATTTTTTCTTCTTTTGCTAGGAAATTGTTCCATGCATTTCCGTGTTTCATTGGAAGATGCATGTTCTGAAGACAGCTAATTGTAACAGGTTCTTCATTTTGTTTTCGTTTTAAGATGCCCCTAATTTGCACACCCTGACACCTGCTGATTTCATGCACTGCCTTTCCCCATCAAAGTCCATTCTTGGCTTTTCCACACGAGAAAATCTCATTTATCAAAATTCTGTTAGCGTAAGGGGAAGGGCTACGGCGAGCTGAGCCAGGGCCTTCATTAAACATGCAGAGCATAAACTGCTGACACTAAAGCACAGTCAACTTGCAGCACGGCAGAGGAGGGGGAAAAAAAGAAAAGAAAAAAAGGGGAAAAAGAAGAAAAAAGAGCAACGAGACAGAAGGAAAGGTGCGATGGTGAGATGGGAATAAAAGAGACGTTTCTGCAAACCATTTAAGTCATACTGAAGTCAGTGAGGTCTAATCACAGACCTAAAGTTAAGCATGTGCTTAACTTTGCCAAACAGAAATAGATCACTAAATTATGAATGGAACATTCTATTTCTGCTTCAAGAACACGGACACTTTGTTCTCTAGACCTTTCCCTAAGGGAAGGAAAAAAGTAGGGAGAAAAGAAGAGGTAACAAAATGGAGAAAACAATTCCTTCCTCATGGCGAAATACTGACTCTGGATAAATGAACTGCACACCATGCTTAGTAAGATATTAAAAATGAAATCCATCATTCAGGTTCTGTTGGAGAGAAAACAGCAATTACCACTAATTTGAAGACAGTATCGAAGATGGGTGCTCTGAACAGGAAGGAAAAAACCTGCATATTTGGAAGAGGGAAGCAATAACACAGAAATGCATGAAAAATCAACAGTAGCGTTGAGGGGGAACAAAGCAGCTTTTCATCTTTCCACTTCAGCTGCTGTTCTTGATTTTCTCCCCTTTAATTCTCCGCGGTCGCAGCCTGCGCGTGCCAGGCACGGGCAGGAGGGTGCCGCGCTCTGCGCTCCTCGCAGACCAGGCACCCGGCCGCGCGAGAGCCGCACGGAGGCACCGCGGGCAGGAATCAAACGCATCGCAGCGACACGCCGGCCTCTTTGGCTAGCGCTGTACCAACAAAAGCACTTGATAACGTGCAGTCCCAGGGGAAAAACCGCCACCCATCTAAACCCAAACCAGCCTCTGGCTTCGCTCGAAACACAGAGCAGACGTCTAGGGCAGAGCACAGCTCCGGCGCGGCCCGGGGAGGCACGAGGGGACGCGGGGCAGGTTGGCGGTCGCGCTGAAACCTTTTCGGGGGCTATTTATAAATCACTTGGGGACGAAAGGCTCTCGATACTGGTGCGAATGACTTTCCACCAAATTTCAAACAGCAGCTAAAAGCTATTTTAATATTCATTAGCTGAAAAATAATATCATATTAACATTTTCTGATACTTTGACATCTCTTAAAATAATTCTCCAAAGTTAATTTGAAGTTAAAAGTACAGTAAAATTAATGGCCTGATTCTGCTACCCTTCCTCATTCTGATGATCATTATATTCCAGAAAGAAAGAATTTTAATTCTAGCTCCAATCAACTAACTCTTAGCATAGTATTATTTTTTTCTTACATCTCCCAGGATTCTGCAAACCCAGAGTTTAGACAGAAGAGAATAAAAAGCAGACACACACGTGGCTACAGGGCAGGCTCATTTGTCATTCTCCAGAAGTAATTTTAATACGTTTTTAAAAAACCATGTTGTACATGTTTCACAGAAGTCAATAGCTGTTCTCGCGGTGAAAATCTCAAACAGCATCATTTTTCTTGACATCACTTACAAAACACAACCGAGTGGCACTGTTCTTACTCCTTCTCTTTGGATTTGTAACCAGTGCAGCATTTTCAGCTTTCGGGGCTTTCTGCTGGTCGCCGAGCCGCTGCAGGCTGCCTCAGGAAGCTGCACGCCACATGGCCCCGTTCAGCAGCGTATCTAGGTCAGCCTGCATTTTTAATGTGCTCCATTAGCTCTCCCAGCTCTCTGTATCGCGTTTAAACTTTGGCTTCTCACTTTCAAACCTCGGGATAACGAAGCCAGGCAACACGCAGGATCCGCAGAATGTCGTGACCGTCTCCAACTTTTCCTCCACTGCAGACTGGACTGACTCCAGCTGCACGTAGTTTCCCTGTCCCTCTTTCTATATTCATGCCATCTCTAGGCCCACCATCCCCAAATTTCTTCTTCAAGATCCTCCTCTACAACATTCCTGATAAAAACAGTACTGAAAACATAAAATAGCTTGAGCTAATATATTGCCTTCCTCCATGCTCTTTGGGGCAGCTTATCAATTTTGACCTTGGAAGCCTCCTGCACATGCTACAGCCTCAAAGCTGAAAATGAGCAACCATATGAACCCCTGCACCTCTATGAAGCATATGAACCCCCACACCTATACAAACATATGAACTCCCACACTGCTTATACTACGTAAAGGTTTTGCACACAGTCACACAGGGATATTTAGAGGCTACCAAAGCCAGATTCACTCTATTTCCTTTCCTAAACAGCATTTAGACAGTTCTCAAAATGCACGCACTGATTTTTAATTTGTGGTGGGTTGCAGCTCTGTCCTCCTCACGAGTGTTTCTGTGCTCCTGCACAGCCCTTGCATGAGGATTACAGTCAGAAAGCCACTCTAGATTATAGATTAAATTGACACGGTAATCAGTACATCTGCCCTGACACCAAGGCGCAACACCACGAGGCGCTTTCACGGGCGGCTTGGGAAGATCCAAAGAGACTTCAGTAAAGAAGGGGGGGGGAAAATCATCAGGTGGAGTGAGAAGAGACAGTCTCGCGGAATTGCACTGCACAAGCAATGCTTATTTTGCTCCAGACCCGAACGCTGAGGCAAGTTTTTTATAAAGAGACTGTAACAGCCTGCCTGCTTTCTATTGCAGGTAGTATCCAGGATTCGCTGGTAAAATCGTAAATGACACACGAGTATTATTACAGTGGAAATGTAGCACCCTTGCTTACAAAGCATATCATCTCAGGCAATTTTAAACATTGCAACAATATGGAAATCACGTCAAAACCATCCTGTAATCTTGGTCTTCCTATGAAAGAGAGAGAGCAAAATATATTACTAAGATCCAGTGTAATTAAGTGTTCACCAAGCAAATCAATGACCTTGAAAAATAACAAGATTCCCACTCTCACTCTAATCCAATAAAATTATCCATGAAAATCCCGATTCATTAGAAAATTTTGCCTCACAAGAATCTTTTTTTTTTTTAAAAAAAGGAATAATTGAAGCTTTACAGCTACAAAATGTTGTTTTTGTAAGAGAGATGTATTTTCAGTAAAAGCAAGACACTGCATTGTTGCCATCGCTCTTCCCCGTTGAAATCCATGCTGACACGTCGACATTATTTTCACAAGGCAAGCACAGGTCTGAAGCATGATACACCTGACCTTGTCTCAGGAAAAAAGGGAGATGAAATCCTGAATCACGTTTCTCTACCCAACCACTTTCTCACATTCCTCTTTGCATTTTCTCTCTTTTTCAAGCCCAGCATCAGCTCTCACAAGCCGACTATGCACCTGGTGTAGGCAGCCGCATGGCACAAACCTGGGTTTTCTAAACCTGCGAGTACAGGGGTTTGGTGCAGTTAAAAGAGAAGGGGAAAAAAAAATGATACACAAAAAGCAAACAAATGAATAGCAGTAAAAGAAAGAAAGAAAAAGCTGCGGTTTCTTTGCTGCTGTTGTTGGTAGGTCCCCAGCATTAATGGGAACAGCTTCCTGTAAGGAGGTGGGGTTCAGCGCTGCAGGGAGCAGTTCTGGTTGCACCAGTTATGCAATCGGGGCGAATTTACAGAAGAAAAAGAAATCTGGTCTAACCTGCTCTCCTAATGAAGACAGAGCAGCAGACTATTTGCAAACACTCTGTTCTGCCTCTTCCCACCCCGCACAAAGAGACCCCCTGCCCCAGCAGCCATTTAAGAGGCGCAGGTATTTACAAGCAAACCATGCGTTCCAGTTGTCAAAGGAGCTCTCTGCAAATCTGATATTCCCTGAGAAGTTCCCAACAGCCGCTCAAACCAAGGGAGCCACACAGCAGTGCAGGAGCCCCACGGGCCCACAGAAACCCAGTCCTGGCTACGTTTTATCAGGCAGGAGCTCAGTGATGAAGGCCACAGGCAGAACCTCAACTTGAATGAAAGCAACCGGGTGGGAAGCGCGAGTCCCTAAGGACACAGAGCTCCCGCCAACTAAAAATGTATAGAAGTACAGCAGGAAGACTCAGAGAATTAGCACCATTCTTTGGGGGTGTTTGGGCAATTTCCATCACTGCACTGTAGCGGCCGATGTGAAATGGCAGGTTTGCCTAATCTTCGCGTTGATGTGCGTTCCCTGCACAGCAACAGCACCAAACTCGGTGCTTTTGTGCCATTTCGGCAGTGCGTGAGGGCTGAGCTCCCTGCGCGTGTCCTAGGCAGCTCCTCCATCCCAGCGGGAAGCACAGGGCCGCGCGGGAAGCATGAGCTGCTGTCGCTGCCGTCAGCTATGGGTTGCAGCAGTTAACTCTGACAAAGCGGCAACTCGGAACTGCACAGAGACGCGGCACAGACCCTGGAGGAGGAAGGTACTGATCAATCAGAAAAGCAACAGCACTTCCCGAGCCTTCCTTCGTACGGATGTCGCTTGCGCAGACGCTGAACGACTGTCGCGTGCGACGCGCACGTCTGCTCCCGAAAACCGCACGCCTATTCCTGACCCTGGGTGCTCGCGGGAAGGCGGCGGCAGCTGCAGTCTCCTTTCAAGGATCAGAACGCGGCCCCATCCACGTCTTGAAGACACAAACAAACAGGGTGTATGAGAGACCCGTGTCTCATGCTGATGTCTGTTCATAAAGCAGGGAGGCAGGAAGCAGCTCTAGCAGGGTAAGGTATTCCGGGGCTCACGGCAACGGGTTTCGAGGCACTGGCTAACCGCACACCAGCGATTTCTAACGATGCTGGGAGAGGCAGGATGTCCATGAGCTTGGCCTGCGCCAGCCTTCCATGCAATACATGGAGCTTTCTAAAAGTACATATCCTACCACTCACACGCGTAGAACGCCACGGCCGCCGCGCTGCGAGGGGGCCGCGAAGGGGTCTTTGCGCTGTGCTTGGTCCCTGGCGAGGGCCCTGCCCAGGGGGGAAGGAGCAATGGGGCCTCCGCGCGCCATTGCGAGAGACCCGACGGCCGCTGCGCTGCTCGCCCGGCGCGCGCGGGCGCCCTGCGTCTCGGCCGCTTCACCTGACACGGGGCTCTCCTCTCTCTCCTGCTCCGTTTATCACTTTGCCTTGTCCTCCTCATCTCGTGTGACATCGCCCCGAAATGGCCAAGAGCCATCTCTGAGTCCCTGGGACCACGAAGCAGCTCTCCCTCCTCTCCATCCTCCATGAGGGCCCGAAACTCCCCTACATGCCATGTAATGGAAAAGATGTGTGGGGAGCGGGTGCTGCTGCAGGCAGCGCATGTAGAGGGGGCACCACTCCCTTGCTCTGATTCCGCAGATCGGACAGTGCCACGGGATCCTCTGCAGCCGGCTGGGATTGTTCTCAACACCACGGGAGCAAGATACAGAGGTGCAGGCAGAACTGTGTTGAACTTACTGCTATCTACTCGGTTACAGCTATTCTGAAACACTCAAGCCTGAGTGTCAGGGGTCCCTACCCCCTGCAGAGTATATTAGGAAAAAAAATCCTGCTCTGCTCCTATAGAGTCATTCTTTACTCTTCAAAAGTGGCATTGATGGCACTCAGAAGTCTCCAGCAATCCTAAAGCACAGCTCCAAAAAATGACTCAAGGAAGAGGGCTGCAAAATCCGTTTAGTCATCTCTGATGCACCTCTGATACAACACTGAAAACAAACAAACACCTAGGGGAAAAATGTAATCCTCATTCTACTCTAAGTAGAGAAACTGGAGTTACTGGAGGCTAATATGAATGTCTATTTTTTCTAAGCTGAAACAAATCCAAAATTTTTTGCAGCTCCCAGGTTTCTCCATAAGACAACAGTGCTCAGATGGATGTAAACGAGGACTCATTTCTCTGTATTCTCCTATATACTAAATGCACACGTAGATACTCCAAGTGTCAATATATCATGACAGAGATAATTCAGACACACACTTGAAAACATCGCCTTCTAAAAAGGATTAATTGGCTTTAAAACAATTTAATTCAGCTTTGAAGATGCAGCTTTTATCAGCAACCAGCAGATGGCAGAAGCAGAGGCCGCTTAGAGCCTTCAACAAAGGAAAGGCGCCTTAAACAAGGCACGCAGTAAAGGGAAACGATTTTAATGCCTACTTCTCCTTCTGCCTCAGTGGCTTCTCTTCTCCTTCCTGAGAACTGTTTTGTGCCGATCAACCCAACCCAAGTTTTGAAAGATTTTAGCAAGCAAGAAATCTCCTGAGCACGGGTTTTCTGAGTTCTCTCAAATGGCAGCCCTACTCCATCTCGCGGCTTCTGTGTTACGGGTCTCGCTGGAGCGGCATTTCCTTCTAGGCTGCACGGCCACAACTCCCCAGCAGCCGCCAGGAACAAGGCTCCCTTCGGCGCAGGAAGCGGACACGCTGCTACGCCAAGCGGCTGAATTTGCCCTCGGGATTTGAACTTGAGGTGTTCTGGGACTGGGAAAACAAGCGGGCTACGGGCAGTGCTGAGGGATGTGCCGAGTCTCGCAACGTGGCAGCATTTGCAAGCTGCAGGAAGGGAAACAACATTAACTATCTGGAGTAGAAGTAGCCAGTTTGGGAAGAGAAAACGATTTCAGTTCTGGGCGCACTTTGGTTTTAAAGCTGGAAATCCTGTGAGAGAAAGAGCAGGAGACAAACGCGGGCGGCAGCACCCGTTGGTTCCCGAGGGCTTAGGAGGAGCCTCTCGCAGGCAGGCGCGTCGCGTCGTGTGTGCGGCGCAGCGGGGACGAGGAGGCCGCACCGCGTGGCGCTCCGGGGACGAGGAGGCCGCACCTCGTGGCACAGCGGGGACGAGGAGGCCGCACCACGCGGTGCAGCAGGGTCGAGGAGGCCGCACCACGCGGCGCTGCGGGGACGAGGAGGCCGCACCACGCGGCGCTGCGGGGACGAGGAGGCCGCACCGCGTGGCGCTGCGGGGACGAGGAGGCCGCACCACGCGGTGCAGCAGGGTCGAGGAGGCCGCACCGCG